>NC_045133.1:26630628-27230628 GCF_007655135.1 Punica granatum
TGTATTCCATTGTAACCGACACTTAAAGACTCTAAGGCTCGTGCAATTGGCTAGAGATCGTGGGAGTGGACCTTGAAATAGATTGTTGCTCAATCCCAATCGTAAGAGGTTGCTTAAATTCCCCAAACATGTCAGAATGGTGTCACACGAGGTTGTTATTGGAGAGATCTAGATGTTCTAAGCGAACTTAATTGGCAGATTGATGATGGCATCTCTCCAGTGAAATTGTTAGAATAGAGATCCAAGTATATCAATGCGTCCCTCCTTACTCTCCAAAACCATTCAGGAATCCATCCTCTAATAATGTTTTCAGAAAGATCCAAATATCTCAGCTCAGCCGAAGAGCTCAAGAAATAGGGGAATTCGGCCAGATTACAACCAGACGATTCCAACACTTGGAGCCTGGAAAGGAATAGCTGCCATTGCTTTGCAACAACACAATGAGGTTGTCCTGTCTAAGAGAAAGATGCAGAGATTTTGAGCCTTGCAAACATTTTGAAGTCCACGGTGCCGGTGAGGTTGTTAGCTCTGAGGTCCAAGTAGGTGAGATGCTCGAGGTTTCCAAGTGTTGGTGGGATGGGGCCAGTCAACAGAGTGACAGAGAGGTCCAAATAGTTCATGGATGTCAGATTTCCCATCGAAGCAGGTATCGACCCTTGGAAATTTGTCATTGATACACCCAACGAGACAAGGGGACTGGTCCAGTTTGTCTGGGGTAGTGTGCCCGTAAGATCGACATTCCATAAAAGAGAGAGACTGCGGAGGTTTGGGAGATAGAAGATGTTTACGGGGAATGTCCCTTGGAGAGAGCAATCAGAAAGACTCAAAGAAGTGAGAGTCGAAGAGAGGTTGGTGAGGGAAATAGGAGAGACTCCAGACATATCGGTACTATCAAGAACAAGTTCTCTCAGCTGAGTGAGATTTCGTGCAAGCCATCTGAATTCATGATCTTTCTTCATTGGAACACCACCTTCAACATAGTAACCTGAGAGATCAAGTGAAACTAGTCCAGAAAGGTAAGATATTTTCTCTCCGGAGGAAAGGACCTCAGAATCCAGAATGAGAGAGATTGAGGTGTGCCAATCTTGTAAAAGTACTGAAGCTGGGTGAAATTTGTAAATCGTTGAAATCATTTCCTCCTAGGTTGAGCTGCTGAAGATTTTGGAGTGAAAAGAGGGTGCTGTTGGAATAGAGGGGTCCTTGGAGCCAACTGCAACTCAGGTCGAGGCCGATCACATAATTTGATTCTGTGTGGCATGTGACCCCCTCCCACAAGCAGCAATCAGTGCTGTTCTTCCACGAGGCCGTCTTCGGAGAAGTGATCAGATAGTCTCAGTCTTGAGAGGCATCCCATGTGATGACAAATGAGTTGCTGAACTGAACCAATGCATTGCACTCATCGGTATGGCTCAACTGATGGGATGACGTCTTACTACTAGTACTGGTGGGAACGTCAGGAACAGCAACAATTACAGAAAGGTGTACTAAGAGGAAACAGAGGAGGAGGAAGGGGAAGACCTGAATATTATTCATCATCCTCATCTTGTCTTCTCAGCAAATGCTGATTACTGACTGCTGATGAAATTTTGGGTTGGATCGCATAGATGAATTAAGGAATATAGGTGAATATATATAGTTGGAGAACATCTATATTTTTCTAATTAAGAAGACACCCCAGCCCCAAGTGCACTTCTTGGTTTTTCTTCCTGGATGATCAAATCAGAGTAAAGACTGAGTAAGTCATTCATTAGCTTTGTTTCCTTGGTCGTTGTCTTAATTATTCTTTCGACCGACTCTTCCATGCTGTCATTTTCAGCTTATTACTCCGTATGACAGAGCTACTAAGAATTAATCCATGTGAAGAAGTTGCACTTCTTGTTTTGTACGGTAAATATATTTTGGTTATAATGGCATTTATCAGCCCGATTCATAATTCGGAATTACCAGAACATATCATCAATGTGTCTTCGCCTATATGTCAATCAGTAAGAAAATAACAACAATCAATGCCCTAAAGTCACACTAACATGGTCTTTACGGCCACATTACTCTTTATTATTGTAAAAGTTGTCAGAAGACGTGCTTAGTGAACCTATTGCAGTTTCCAAGACTGAAGAATTCTTAATGTTAACAGCAAGCAATGCAATCATATCAATGACGCAACTCTGCATATGAATGCAGAATTTGTCTGAGACTTTGTACCAGTGGTTTGACGCTTGTTTCTTTAAATAAAGATCTTGGGTTTGAATATTGTGAATATAGAAAATTTACGAGTGTGAGAAATTTATCTCTTACTAAGCCGACCAAGCTCGGACCTGGATTGGTTGGGGCTCATTGGGCGTGGTGCACCGTAAAAAGCAAGGCATCACCTCACCGATATGGCTCAAAAGTATGAGACTCTTAGGCACGAATTGTGATTGTTTTACGTTTTTCTAAGAATGAAAACAGTACGATGTGATTTGTTATGCGATGATTCGATGTGGATAATGAAACAGAGATAGTTATGTCCAACTTTACCCAACTTTATACACCCACTTAGATAAAGAGATTAAGATGGACCATTGACTTGAAAATAAGCTCTTTCCTGTTATTGTAAAGAAATTGACAGCATAATAAGGATTTATGTCTTTGGCTTCTTATCGTGCAGAATGTTCTTCAACCGCTAAAATGATGGAAGACCAAAGGCTTTGACTGACTAGTCAAAGTCATCCACTCACTGGCATTCCGACCGACACCACCATCCAGGGACTGGCAAATTATATCCATGGCGGGATCTCATCTACATCTCGATCATCGTTTACAGCTTGTCTGGATTGCGAGTTATTGAGGGTTATGGAGGTTTATTAAACAAGGGATTACTGTCAAATAGGTGCTCAGGGGTAAATGTGATTTTTTTTTTTCATGCTGACAAGGGATGCCCGAGGGAGGCCCAGATTCAGTCTCACAAAATCACAATAGTATTGAAGAGGAAAATGAAAAACAAGAAGAAGACGGAGATTTCTCCCGTCTTCGTAATGAGATTTACAGTAGAATAACAAAGATATGATGCAAGAGCATTTACAAAAATGACAAGAACTCAGACTCCCCGTTTTGGAAGTTTCCATCTGCCAAATTCCACGTTGCCACCCATTTATCGGCTTCTCATGCTCCTCCTGAGAGATTTATAATTTCCCATTTATAAAATTGAATTAATTAGAGGAATGAAAGCTGCATACATAATAGAAATCGAGGATGTACAATTGGGTTCATCAATGCAGAAACTTTAGAAATATCAAGGTGGTTACTGTAAGATCCATGATTTTTTTATTGCGACAATAAATATATGGATTAATTATTATATTTTATTACGAATCTATCATTATTTAACGAGATGAATTATTTCTTATTAAGTACTATGTGCAATTATGGATTTTTTTCCCCAAATTACTTCCCTTAAAACCTCGTCCGATTCCACACGTTGCGGAGAGGACTGTCTTTTGCCTTCATCTCTCAGGGAATATGGGGGAGGGAGAAGAGATCATGAGAGACTGAGATTGAGAAGGGGAATGAGAGTGGCGACCGGGACTTGGAATCGAGCAATTGTCATGACCAGGGATTGGAAACAGAACGTCACAAATGGTACCAAAGCTTAGCTATTAGATCTTGAATGGGGAATTAATTCTTTTCTCAATTCAATTTGGGCCAAACTTGAGAGCGTTCGTCTGTGTCAAATTTCAGAAATCGGTAAGTTCTTGTGTGGTCATTTGGTTGTTTTCTGTTAAATGGTAAGCGTGAGAATAGATATAATTTTAGCTTAAACTCTAGACTCTTAACTTATGTATATATATATATAAAAGGAATTCACACTCATCCGGACTTATGAATTTAAACTTCTAAAATTCTACTTCTTATTACATGATCTTCAATACAGATCCAGACATCCACGTACTACAAGTTACAACAGTGACTGGAGACCATATATCAATGAGAGAATACAAACTTGAAAATATGTGGTCTTAAATCAGATAGAGTACAAAAAGACACGTGACCAGGAAGAGTGGTAATACTTAAAATGAGTCATTATACATATCAAGTAATGGCACTCCATTCGGTACTAATATCTCGTAGGAAGGGTTGGTTTGGAAAATGACTAATCTCATTCAGCTCCACACAATGAGCACTTGCCTCCAGTAGCAAAACTAGAATAGTTACAGAAGTCTATATTAGATACACTTCTGTTATAATGGTGTTTACCGGCATGATTCATAATTTCAAAATTATGCTATCGTATGTTCGCAACATATATCATCAATGTGTCCTATCCCATCTGTTAAGCTGTAAGCTGATAATGACATCAATTGATACCTAAAGTCAGGCTAACAATATTTTTTTGTTGACAGCAAGCAATGCAATTATTTCAAATTCCCTGACTCAACACATGCATGAAGAATCTGTCTAATGAGAATACTTATGCAATGATTCGATGCGGATAATGAGACATATTCAGAAAAGATGGTTCATCGACTTCAAACAAGCTCTTCTCTGTTAGATTATAAAGAAGTTAACAGCCTTTTTCTTTGATTTATGACTATCGACAGCCTAATAAGGATAAATATATGTCTCTGCCTTCTTATTTTGCAGAATTTTCTTCAACCACATTAAATTGATGCAAATAAAGACCAAAGGCATTGACTGACTGTTCAAAGTCATCCAGTTACTCGTATTCCGGCCAACACCAACACCCAGGTACTGTGGTGACAGCCTGGATCCATTGTGCTCGATCACTGTATGCTGTTGAAGCGATGATATTTGCCTGAGAAGAGGCTTCCGATCGATGAGCCACTGTAAGTGTCTGCCATTGCTGCTCGGGGTCGAGGTGATTGTTTTGTGCTGACAAGGGACAGCTAAGGGAGCGCTGCTTGGTCTTTACAGAATCAATTAAAGGGGAGAAAGAAAAACAAGAAGAGAAGATGAAGATTCCTCTTGTCTTCCTAATCAATCAATTATAATATATTAAAACCGAAGTGCGATGCGAGAATGCGTCATGACTTACTTTTTTGAAACCTTGAGCTAGTGGTTAAACGTCTTTCCGGTTGCTCGGACTGTTTAATTCTTGATCGAATGTTGGTGTATCCTTCCATTTCTATCACTGTCTCTTCGCACTTTTCAATATCCTATGTCGGTAGGATATCGTCTAATACTATGTGCGTAATCAAGAAGATATGAAATATTTCTTTAAAAAAATAAAAAATTATCCATCGTGAATAAAATATTAAAAACAATTTAAAAATATATATCCAAGTAAATTAAAACATTTCTTCATAAAACTCGAATAAACTATACTTTATTAATTTTTGATAAACCCACGCAACATGTAGAGCTGCCTATAGTATATATTAAAGGGGAATAAGAAGATTTAGCCAAAAAAAAATTGAGGGGAATAAGAAGAACAAAAAGAAGATGAAGATTTCTCCAATCTTCGTAATTAGATTTACAGTATAATACCAGAGATATGATATAAGAGCATTGACAAAGCAGACGCACTCCGTTGTTTTCTATAAAGCAGTACAAGAACTCAGATTCCTCGTTTTTGGAAGATTCCATCTGTTAAATTCCGTCTTGCCACCCATTGATTGGCGTCTGGCGCTCCTCCTGAATGATTTATAATTTCTCATTGACAAAATTAAATTAGAGGAATGAAAGATGCATAACAAAAGACGAGTAAGTTCTGTTGCTCAGTAGCAATGCAGAACCTTAAGAAATATTAAGATGGTTAGTGATGGCGATGGACATAGAATTAAAGGGAGAGTTTTTTTGTGAAAAATACCTCGATTATTTGTAGGTGGCACATTCTTCTTCGGCCTATTTTTTTTCCTGGGTCGTTGCCTCGTGACCATTCTCTCTAAGCATATTGGTCTCCTAGACCCCTGGTCTCCAGCATAATGTAACCTGCTGAAATCCCAAAGGAAAGTCCGCATCCGTAGCTCATTAAAACCCCCTCTATTCAATCATACTACCAGACTCTGTCTCTTCTTCTTCATGGGAAGTAGAGAGGTCTGTTTGTCTTGATCATTACCGCATTCTTTTCGCAAAGCATGGCCACACAATCCAAGATTCCTATCAAAGGAGTAGCCGAAAGTGTCGAATTGCGTGCTTTGTTGTCCTGTCCCTTGAGCTGGTGATTTGAGAGATTCAACCATGAGAGTGATGAAAGATTTGCCAAACCTCTTGGGATCCCCCATTAAGCCTGAGAGATATTTTAAAGAGGAACAGGCCCTGAGAATCCAGATGAAGAGAGATTGAGGTGTGACAATCTTGTAAAACCACCAATGTTGGGCGAAATTTGTGAGCCATTGAAATCGTTACCTGAGAGGTTGAACCAAACATCAGGGAGCAAAAAGGGGGTGCTGTTGTAATGGGGGCCTCCTTGGAGCTGACTGCAACTGAAGTTGAGGCCAATCACGTAAGTGGTTGCTCTATGGCATGTGATCCCATCGCACGAGCAGTAGTCAGTGCTGTTCTTCCATAAGGCCATCTTTGCATATGATGTGACTGAGGGAAAGTCACATTATAATGACGCATATTCTGTTAGGATAAATAAATTGCTGAGCCGGAGCAGGGCATCACACTAATCTACAAGGCTCAACTGTTGGGACGAATAAGAACGAGATGATGTGCTACTAGTGGTGGGAAAAGCAGGAATATCTATAGAATGGCTTTGGAGTAAAGAGAGGAGGAAGTGAAAGGGAAAGAGTATGCTTCAGAAGTATCTCAAGTGGCAATGAATGAATTGAATATGGATGTAACGGGAGAAGACGACTGCTACTAGATAGTTCAGAGTTCGAGTCAAACAAGTCTTCTTCGATGTCCACGCACACCCACTTTATGTATGAATTGATGAAGAAATTAATAAGAAGGTTCATTGCCTTGAAATAAGAACATGCCTCAAAAAACAGAGAAATTCTGTCGTGTTTCATCTAAGAACACGCATCAATTGAGCTTCATCAATTCATCAATTGAGGCTCGATGCTGCAATTTTGATCTGTAATCTTTCTTTTGCTGTTTTGTTCTTTGAGCTTCTCTTAGATGAGTGTACATTTTTTATAACAGATAAAAGAGTCATAAATTATTCCAAAAAAAAAAAAAGGAACACGCATCAATACCAGACTAAACATTACGAGAACTCAGATTTACTGTAGTTCGAAGACTCCGCCAGCCATTCTTTGCCCCGCTGCACGCCCACTTCACCGGCCTCTGGTGCTCCTCCTGAATGATTTACAATTAATTTTTCCTCAAGAAAATTTAATTAGAGAAACGAAAGCTACATCATGAAAATTGAATGTTGTCCTAGTGAAGACACACAGACATGTTCGCAGCCATGTAATCCCATAATATATTATGAAATAACTTGTCATGAAATAAGTACCTTGCATGATTTCTCGAGGCAGCATTCTTCTTTGTTCTGCTTGCTTTCCTGGGTCGTTTCCTCTCGACCATTCTTGCTAACCATCTCGGTCTCCTGGTCTGCAGCATGATGTACCCAGCTGAAATCCCAAGTGCTAGTCCACATCCATAGCCCATCGGCACTGCTCTCCGCTCAATCCCATTTCTCTTCTTCCTCATGGGAAGTTGAGGGGTGCGTTTGTATTGCATCGTTCCCGCGTGCCTTTGGTAAGGGATGTCCACACAATCCCGAATTCCAGTCAAAGGAGCGGTTGACAGTGTCGAACTGTGTGCTTTGAGGAATCTGTCCCACAAGCTGTTTGTTTAAGAGATTCAAGTAGGAGAGTGACGCAAGATCTGCCAATCCTCTGGGGATCTTCCCGGCGAGCTTGTTCGAGGAGAGGTCCAACCACTCAAGATTAGTCAGATTTCCCATAGAAAAAGGAATGTTACCACTTAGACTGTTGTGAGAAAAATTGAGTCCCTTGAGTGCCTTCAGATCTCCAATTAAGTCTGGAATCTCTCCTTCGAAGAAGTTGATTGAGAAGTTGATGGTTGTAAACAAGGTCAGAATTTTCACCAGCTCCATCTTCAGCCCCTTCATCTCCACCACAATAGAATCTTGATAGTATTCATCGCCCATGTATTGCAAACCACCTCTCACTTCATTCTTCATGGCTTTTAGTTTCGCAATGTACTTAGCTGGCAAAGGACCATAAAACTTATTGTTGGAGAGGTCGAAAATGCGCAGTTTCGGGAAGGGATGATTATTTCTCTTGGAACTATCAATCGGACCACAAAACTTGTTGGATCTCAAGACAAGTACTTGCAACTTTGGAAGAGTATCCAACCAATAAGGGAAGCTGCCCTCCAACTCATTTTCACTTAGATCCAGAACTTCTAAGTTCTTGCAATATTCTAAAGATCGCGGCAGGGTTCCTTCAAGTTGATTTTGACTCAAGCGGATCGTCCTCAAGCTGGTCTCTTGGACAAATATTTCACGTAAACCACCAACAAACTTATTTGCTCGAAGATCCAATACTGATAGGTGGGCAATGAAATTTTTAAAGCAATAAGGAAGGGTGCCCGTCAACATGTTATTGGATAGGTCGATGACATTTAGCCCCGTGGCTCTGCATATCTGATAAGGAGTGTGTCCACTGAACTTGTTGTTCGAAATGGAATAGAACCAAATAGTGGGAGGTGGAATTGGGAGTGGTCCGTCAAAATTATTAATAGCTAAGTCAACAAAATAAATTGTTGAATTCATAGAGAAAATTATTGGCAACTCTCCAGAAAAATGGTTGTTGGAGAGCCTTAAGTATGAAAGCTGCGGAGGGAGGGGATCTTCAACAACTCCATGAAACTTGTTCTGCTGTAAATCTAGAATCCTCAATCTGCCGCTACCATTTAACCAGCATGGGAAGGTGTCATATATTTCATTATAACTGACATTTAAGCGCACTAAGCTCGTACAATTTCCAAGAGATTTTGGCAGAGGACCTCGAAATAGAACTTTGCTCAAATGCAAGCTGGAGAGGCTGCTTAAATTTCTCAAACATCTCGGAAAAGTGTCGTTGAGTCTGTTATTTGAGACCTCAAGTTCTTGTAGTGAACTCATTTCACAGATTGATGATGGGATCTCTCCTGCGAAATTATTAGATGAGAGATCCAAGAGTGTCAATGTGTCCCTCCCTACTCTCCAAAACCATTCAGGAATCCGTCCACTGATCATGTTCCCATTAAGGAGCAATACTTCCAAATTTTCCGAAGAACTCAAGAAATATGGGAACCCGGTCAGGTTGCAACCGAACAAATTCAACACCTTGAGCTTTGGGAAGGATAAGTTCCCATCACTTTGCAACAACACATTGAGGTTCTGTGGAAGGTAAAGGTACTGGAGATCTTTCAGTGTTGAGAACATTTCAAAGTCCACGGTGCCACTGAGCTCGTCACCTCCAAGGTCCAAGTGGGTGAGGTGGTCAAGGTTTCCAAGTGTCGGTGGGATTGGACCAGTACCAGAGGTCCAAATGTTCCACAGATGTCAGATTCCTCAGTGAAGTAGGAATTGACCCGTGGAAGTTTGTATCTGATAGATCCAAGGATATGAGCGGACTGGTCCAGTTTGCTCGAGAAATAGTGCCTTTAGGATAAATATTCTGAAAAAGAGAGAGGCCGCGGAGGTTTGCGAAATGGAAGATGGCAAGTGGGAATATCCCACGCAGATCACAGAATCCAAGGCTCAAAGATGTCAGAGTGGAAGGAAGTCTGCGAGGGAAATAGTAGAAATTCTAGACATATCGGTACCTTCGAGAACAAGTTCTCTCAGTTGACTGAGATTATGCACAATCCTTTTGAAACTATGATTTTCTATTGCTACAAGACCAATGGGATTAGAGTTAGAGAGATCGAGTGAAACTAGTCTGGAAAGGTGAGATATTTCCAGAGGAACACGGCCCGAGAATCCAAAATTAGATTGATTGAGATGGGTCATTTCTGTAAAGGTACCGAACTTGGGTGAAATTTGTGAGCCATAGAAATTGCAACCAGCTAGGTTGAGCCATCGAAGATTGGGGAGCGAAAAGAGCATGCTGTTGGAATGGAAGGTCCCTTGGAGCCAGCTGCGGCTGAGGTCAAGTCCAGTCACGTAATTAGTCGCTCTGTGGCATGTGACCCCATCCCACGAGCAGCAACCAGTGCCATTCTTCCACGAGGCTGTCTTTGGATATGAAGTGACGGAGCAGCAAACAGAGGAAGTGTAGGTATTGCCGCAGCCATATCCAGAGGCATTTCTCATGATGATGAATGAATGGCTGAACTGAAGCAGGGCTTCACACTCTCCCATATGGCTCAGATGTTGGGACGAAGGGGATGATATCTTGGGAACCGAAACAGCAATGGAGGAGTATAACAGGAAAGAGATCAGGAGGCAGGGAAAGAGCCAAACGTTGATCATCTTGTCTTGTGAGTAATACTGACTGAAGATGAAATTTGATGTGTTTAAGATGGAATGAATTATCAAGGATATATCGCTGAAATTATTAACCCCATAACGTGCTGAATTTAGTATGTGTCGTGGAATTCTTCCCAGTCACTTTCCTCACCAAGTAGTCAACAAAGAAAGGGAGAAAAAAATGGAAGTGTCTGTTTTCTCCTCACAAATTTCCAGCTGACTAAGGCGTTGACCACTACGTGCAGTCCGCTTGATCCTGACCTCCATTTGGATTAGTTCAATCATTCGAAGCGGTTATGAAAGCTACTACAGTACGGTCCCCCCATCTCCGATCAGTTTTACATATTCCATGTGCATCGTCAATTGAATGAGTTAAGCCAGTAGCAGTAAAACTTATATATACCCGAATCGAAGTGTCAGACACGGTTGAGTCAAGGTGATTGCCGTCGTGACAATCTGAGACAACTTAGGAAGGCCAGCTCGGGATAGCTTTGCTAAATTGTGACTAATATGCTCCAGGGGCTTCGGCCTTGTTTTCCAGTTTGGCTGCAGCAAGTAACTCATATTAATTCAGTCACTCAATTCATGCGAGTTTTGGTGAGAAGGAGATTGCTGAAGTTGGTTCTGAATTTGGAAGGGGAAGCACAAATGTCACGGTGAGCCCTGAAAACAAAAATTGTAAGTTAAAACGGGGAAAAGATCGAGAATATATGTCAAGAAGAGTAGATCTGTCACCTACAGGATATTTATATTTGCGATTTTGCAGGTACTATTATTGCAATCGTTCTGCTTATGGGTACTTCTTCAGGGTAATCAACATGTTCATTGGTGGTTATATTATTTCGATGCCAGTTTACGCACAATAGCAGGTGCATCTGTGTGCAGATTACCAGAACAAGCTCTAACTTTATCCTCTTCATCCCGGAGTATTTTCCAGTTCTCTCTCTTCATTTTCAGTAATAGGAATCACCTCAGAAAACATGCCTATAAAACATATCCTGTAATACCATACAAGTGCGTGCTTATGAATAGCATGAAAAATGGAAGAACTCTGTTACATATGTCCAGGAACTCATTATAGTAGCAACATTATTCTAGCAAAGAGGGCTCTGAAGATTCCCGACTTCATCAAAAGCTCTTTTGCGCATCAGCTGTTTGGAGATAACCCCTGTCTCTTTGTTGGTTTGCCCAGTTTATTGACCTCGGCTTCTCCTGATTCACAAGGTTTTGCATGGAGATTCAAAAACAAAAAGGGTTCAGGATGAAAATCAAGGTTGTTATAGGTGCAAAGTTCTTACAGATTAACCGAACTTAGATAGAGAAAACTGCAGAATAAAATATGAACAGCATGAGATCGAAGGGCAAATATGTTTCTAGAAGATGTGCAATTCATGACCTAAAGGAAGAATTTGCAGTAAACATTACCTTGTGTGATTTCTTGGAATAGCAGTTCTCGTTGGCCGGTTTGTTTCCTCTCAACCATCTTCACCAGCCACCTCGGTCTCCCTGTCTCTAGCATGATATATCCCCCTGAAATCTCGAATCCAACACCGCATCCATAGCCCATGACTACAGCTCTCCATTCGATCTGGTTCCCGAGTTCATTCCTTCTTCATCTGGGGAAGTTGTTGAGGGTTGTGCATCATCTCCACATGCTTGTGGCAAGGGATGCCAGCATAATCTGGGATTTCCATCGAAAGAGTCACGGTTGAATGTGTCGAATTGTGTGCTCTGAGGGATGGGCTCTGTGAGTTGATCTACCGAGAGATTCAAGTAGGATAGTGATGCTAACTCTGCTAATGCTGTAGGAATCTGCCCAGTGAGCTTGTTTGAGGAGAGGTCCAGCCACTCGAGATTACAGAAGAAGGGATTCTGCCCGTAAGAGTGTTGTGACAAAAGCTGAGCCCTCTAAGGGCCTTCAGATATCCAACGGCTTCTGGAATCAGTCCTTCAAAGGATTCCTAGACATGTCAAGAGTCGTGAACACGGTCAAAATTCTAACCTACTCTCCCTCCATCCCTTTCATGATGACCTTGACAGAATCTTGGTAACCATAGCGTCTACTCTTCATGTACTGCAGACCTCCTTTCTCTTCATTCTTCATGGCATTTGCCTTGACGATGATTGTAATCGGTAAAGGACCAGAGAAGTTGTTGTCGGAGAGTAGAATCGAACATTAAAGAGATATTCGCGAAGGGGTGATCTGTGTTCTTGGAACAATTTAAAGGGCCAAGGAAACTGTTGGATCTCAGAACAAGGACCTGCAGCTCAGGAAGAGCATCTAACCACACAGAGAAGCGATCCTCCAAGTAGTTGTTGCCGAGATCAAGGACCTCCATGTTCTTGCAATTTGCCAAAGATCGTGGTAGTGCACCCCCAAGTTGATTCTGACTCAAATCAATGGACGTCAATTTGTTCTCTGGGACAAACATTTTAGGAATTTGGCTGACAGACTTGTTCATTTGAAGATTGAGCACTAATAGACTGGTATTGGAATTTGCAAGACACTAGGGATGGTGCCACTCAGGCTGTTGTTAGACAAGTTGATGACCTCAAGACCAGTAGCATTGCGGATTGAAGACGTAATCTCACCCATAAACTCATTTCCAGACACAGGATAGAAACCAATTGCCGGGGGTGGAATTGGTACGGGACCTTTGCAACCATTATTTGATAAATCAATGATCGAGATCTAGAATTTGAAAAGAAGTTCACTACTGGCAACAGACCACAGAAGTTATTTGCAGTGATAGAGAAGTACTCTAGCTGACCGAGGAAAAACGGATTTTTTTCGGATTTAATGAAACCATAAAACTTGTTTGACTGCAAATCAAGAGATCTTAAGTTGGGGATTATTAAATTTCTAATGGGCTTATACGGACCTGGGCCCATATCCACTTAAAAACTCAAGCTAATAAGTGGTGGTACCCAAGCTACATATTAACCCATAGATTTTCCTTTTCTTTTTCGATGTGGAATTTATCCTATTTTACTCCTCAACACCTCAACACCCGCCCTCACGTGCAACGCCTCAACACCCACTCTCACGTGCAACGTGTGGTTTATATCTGTCTACACGTTGTCACGTGCCCTTAAACACCTGCCCTCAACAATTGACCTTGAGCCGGGCTCATCTTCCGTGCTTGGGCGAGGCGCACTCTTGGCTGCACTCGACATATTGGGCCTAGCGTGACATGGGTGCGCATATGCGCGTGGGCGCGCTACGCGTAATCAGGGCTCTGATACCATATTAAATTTTTATTGGGTTTATACGGACCTGTGCCCATATCCACTTAAAAGCTCAAGCTGATAAGTGGTGGTACCCAAGTAACATATTAACTCATAGATTTTCCTTTTCTTTTCCGATGTGGAATTTATCATATTTTACTCCTCAACACCTCAACACGGATAATCAGCCAGTATGGAAAAGTGTCAGAAATTTCATTTTTGCTGATATCTACATCTACTAATATTGTACAGTTTGCAAGAGATCTCGGCAATGGACCCTCTAGCTGATTGCCGCCCAAATTCAACCGCCCCAGATTAGTCAAATTCCCAAAACATTCCCGAACGGTGCCGCTGAGATTGTTATTTGACAGAACCAGATCTCTTAATGAACTTACTCCACAAAATGAAGATGGGATGTCTCCGGAGATTTTGTTGTTTGAGACATCAGATAAGTAAGTTGTAGGTGGCAGGGCTGGGAGCGGTCCCTCCAGGAAGTCTCCACTAAGGAGAGCGAAATCTATACAATTCCAAGGGAATTGGGACATGACTCCGGTAATCTTGTTATCAGATAGAACTAAGAACTCCAAGGTATCAATCCCTATGCTAAATAACCATTGAGGAATCTGCCCCTCAAT
This sequence comes from Punica granatum, assembly GCF_007655135.1. Taxonomy (NCBI): domain Eukaryota; kingdom Viridiplantae; phylum Streptophyta; class Magnoliopsida; order Myrtales; family Lythraceae; genus Punica; species Punica granatum. Next base: position 26,644,867 of record NC_045133.1, read on the forward strand.
CATGTTTCTTGACAGGTCCAGCAAGCCAAGTTCTTAAGAACTCAAGAAATATGGAAATTCGGTTAAGCTGCAATCAGAGAGTACTAACATGTCGAGATTTGGGAAGGAGCAGTTCCCATTGTTTTGCACTAGCAGTCGCAACTTTGATGGGAGCCAGAGGAGTATGCCATTTTTGAGCTTCGAGAACATTGTTTCGAACTCTAGGGCACCACTCAGGTTGCTCGATGAAAGGTCCAAGATCCTGAGCTGCTCATGGTTCCCACATAGGGCGCCAGGTGATAATGTCTGGAAAACTCGGGTGTCTGATCGTGCGGTCTTCTCCTCTTCGTTCTGCTGCCCCCTCCTTATATTTATAAGCAATCTGCCATCCATGACAGTTAACGTCTGTCATGACCAGAAAAGGGGGAGGCAGGCACTGCTTCATTCCATGGGCTGGACCAAATGTTTGCTTGGGCTTTCTTGGGCCCCCATTGGGGGAGGCCCATCACCAACAATAGATTCTGTTACAATGCGTTTGTTTTCGGAGTTAAAGTCACGAATTTGTGATTGTGATTGTGATTGTAGAAGAAGACAAAAATATATGGGGCCCACCAGTTTGACTTTTGAAATATAAAATGAATGGAAGGTAGAGATAATTAATTATAATGAGATTGTATTTTAATAATATATGGGGCCCACCAATTTGACTTTTGAAATGTGTGTTTTGTTGTATAGTGTTTTGAGTTAAAGTTAAAATTAAAATCTTAAATCACGATTTTGAAAACAAACGGAGCTACGTTTCCCTCTTAAAGTCGTCGATTCTAGTTCTAGATGCAAGGGAACAAGCGGACTGGTCCAGTTTATTTGGGGAAGAGTGCCCTTTAGATCGGGGTTATAGGGCAAGTAGAGAGTGCAGAAGTTCGGGAGATCGAAAATGTTAGTCGGGAATATGCCCCTCAAAGAGCTACTAGTAATACTTAAATGTGTCAAGGGGGAAGAAATGTTTCTTATGGAAACGGGCGAAATTCTCAACACGTCAGTACAATCGTGAACAAGCTCTCTAAGGTCGGTCGAGTTCTGGACGAGCCTTTTCAAAAATTGGTTCTCAAGTCTTGGAGGGTATTTAGCGTCGTAGCTGCCCGAGAGATCGAGGGAAAGTAGCTTGGAGTGGTGGCACATTTCCAATGGAATGAGTCCAGATAACCCGGATTGAGATAGATTAAGATGTCTCATTCTAGCAAAAATGCCAAACCTGGATGAAATTTGAGAGCCACCAAAATCTTTTCCAGCAAGGTTGAGTTTCCAAAGACTGCGAAGCGAAAAAAGGGTGCTGTTAGAATGGAGGGTTCCTTGAAGCCAGCTGCAACTCAGATGAAGGCCAATCACTTCTCTCGTCGCTCCATCACAGGCCACCCCATCCCACAGACAGCAATCTGCGGCTTTCGTCCATGATGCTGTCTTCGGATAGGAGGCAGGGGAGAAAATATCACAGCTTGCCTTAAGAGGCATTTCTGGAGATGATGAATGAATTACCGAAGTCGAGCAGAGCTCTGCACTCATCGTCGTGATTTGAAAGCTCAGGCGGAAAGGTAGAAGGTAATGATACGGTTAAAGCAACCATAAACTGCAGGAGCAAAAGAAGTATCATGCGGCAAATCCTCATGTTCGGTATATGGTTTCTGAGAACCACTGAAAGAGTGTGCCCTTCGTATAGAAAATGCTGTGTCAAAGTTTCGTTGATAACAAATGCGCAAATGGTTCAATATATCTCTCCCTCGTGGGGCCGACCCTACGGATAATACTAATTATCATTATGTAGTGTTGCATAGAATACATTGAAATTTCTTAGTCACTTGTATAGCATTTGTATATTGCAGCAGCATTGATATTTCCACAATACAGCCGCCAGAAGAAAACGGAGAGAACGAGATTTCCACAAAAACTCCCAGTAGACTCAGGCGTGGACCAGGGAAATGCTGTCATCCATCACACAGATCAATTTGATTTGATAATTAGATTTGATTACTTGAACCATTTGACATGGTATGCTGCAGTGCAGTCAACAAATCAGATCAACTTTTTCATTTAGCATCATCAAATGAGTTAGCCAGCACCAACTATGATGATTTTTTTTTTCAATACACCCATGGATGCATTGATTTGTGAGAAGAAAAAAATTTATGAAAAATAAAAAGTTAGCATTGGACGTAGATTTGAAAAAGAAACAAAATAATGTGATTCAATGTGAATTGGAAGAGGTTGACACTAGAAAAAAAAAAGAGTGCGGATAGCAATATTAAGTGGACATATATAACCTCAAAGGGTTTTGATCTAGTGGTTAAGGTGCGCCTAAACTTGCACTCAATCCAGGGTTTGAATCCTTTTAGGGCCACCGGAGCGCTTTTGGCGTTATTACCCGCTCTGTGCGCTGCCGGGGGTTCACAGAGCCCCAGGGATTAGTCAGACAAAGGCTGGACACCCCGGGTTAGTAAAAAAAAAAAGTGGACAAATATTACCCTTCCACTCTTTCTCACCTTCAATTGCGTTATCTATATATATATATATATATATATATATTAAAACAAAGTATGAGCCGAATTTTTATGCCGTCATATTATCAAAAATAAAAAACGGAGCTATTTTGCTTTGCCACATCATATTTTATGTATTAAAGAAATTTTTTAAGAATATAGAGCAAAATATATATCAATTCTTACAAATATATATTGCATGGCCATATAAGTAGAAAGGACATTAAAAAAAACTATGTATATATATATATATATATCGATTCTTTTGCATAGATATAAGTAGAAAGGAAGATCCAACCAATATCGATATATTCGGTTAATTTCATATTAACGGAATATATGTATATATATTTAATAATATGCATAAGATTATCAAAAAAGAAAAATAACATAAGTGCAAACCGCATTATATGTGTGTGTGTGTGTATCAGACTATGTATATGGGGAAACAAAAAGGGAAGGCAGAACAATTCCACCGAAAAAAAGGGAAGGCAGAACAATTCCACCGAAAAAAAGGGAAGGCATAAAACAGACTTATATATATCATTCTATATTGTAGGTATGTATGATGTTAAGCCTCTTTTTTCTTTTTTTCTTTAAATTTTTATTTTTCTTGGTTGAACTTTGATTCCCTTAATGAACTTTTTGATGCAAATTTGAAATTGATTGCTTTGATATTGATTGTGTTGATAGAATCTATGTTGCAGTTTCATTATGAGCATCTTTTCGGTGCCCGTAAGACTTTTTGAATTTCTATTCCCTAAATATTTCTTTTTAATTTTTATTTTATAATTTGATGGACTTCTTTTCTCCATGAACTTCGAGGTCACGAGCTTTAGTTATTTATTCTTAATTCTTTCGTTGAAATTTAATTGGTAGAATAAATCTTTTAATGCATTTGTCAAACTAATTTCATCTATATTGATTGTTAAATTTTAATAATCTTCTCTATTGCAATTCCATTATGGGTATTGCTTCAGTAACGGTTAGACTTTTCCGCCAAGAACATTTCTTTTTTACTATAATTTCATCATATCATAATATAATGGAAAACTTTTCTCCATGAACTTCAAGTTCATAAGCTTTATGTATTTATTCTTAATTGTATAAATTTGTTAATGCAAATTTCGAATTAATTACTTCATTATTGATTGTTTTAGTAGTCTTCTCTAAAATTTTCATTTTTATAGTTGAATTTTGATTTGTTGAATGAACTTTTTAATGCAAATTTGAAGTTGATGGTTTTGATACTTACTGTTTTTCATCCAAGTTTTACATATTATATTATAATTAAACCAAAAAGTTAATACTAAATTAATTTTTATAGCCTTAGATTCTTTTTCTCAATTCCTATTTTTACATAGAACTCAATCATTTATATAATATATATATTAAAATTAAATTTTACATTATTTAATAATACGAATAAGTTTTGATACTTCAAGATTTGTATATTAAAATTTCTTTTTATTCGTCCGCGCAATGCGTGGGTCACCATCTAGTTTAAACTAAAAAGAAGGAGTACGTCCAACTTTTCAACCACCTTTTATGAATAAGGTGATAATTACAAAATCAGACTTTCACTTAAATAATATAAGTTTATAAGATATATTCGAACGAATTAATTCGCCTGAAAATAAGAGACAATTGACAGGAATTGAACTCATGGAAGAGATTGGGCCCTAGAAAAACAGATCAATAGACCGCCCCAATTGAAGATATGTCTAAAGGGCCCATTACTGGGGGACAAGGCCCAGGAACACTAACTATAAATAGAAGGGTTGTTATCATCATATAGCACGATATTTAGAAAATTTTCACTACATAGCACATATCGTATTAATTTCACTATTTAACACGATATTTTGAAATTTTTTCATGAAATAGCACAACAAACAATAATTTCACCAAATAGCACAAAATTATGAAAATTTTTCACTATATAGCACAAAAAATTGAAAAATTGACGAAAAACCAACGTCGTACTATGGGATGAAAAATTTTCATAATTTTGTGCTATGTGGTGAAATTATTGCTTGTTGTGCTATGTATTGAAACATTTCAAAATATTGTGTTAAATAGTGAAATTAATATGATATGTGCTATGTAGTGAAAATTTTCAAAATTATCGTGCTATATGGTGATATTATTCTAAAATAGAAACATTCCCATTGAGGAAAGTGTTGGGAATTGGTGTATGCCCTAGATACAATCTATCATCAGTTCTGTAATATGACATGTATTTCATTATATTACGAGGCATATCTGTTATTGTGTAGATTGCGCTAAATATGATTTTACACAATAATGTCCTTGGAATAGTAGGTTCAATAGGCATCAAGTGTGACTTGATTGTGAGATCCTATAATTACTGAACATTATTCCTAAATGTCCATAGTCAAAGTATTATCGTTAATTAGGACAACGATAATACGGTTAGATTAGTGTAAGTGTTGATTGATGATCAAATCTCATAGGTCATGGATATGGAGATATCAAATCACACCACATGTATACATTAAGAGTAATGTGTATAGGACTGATCCGCCATGAGATTGCTACATGGGTTGTTACGTGATTGTCATTAGCATATCTCAAAGTGACTATAGTGTAATGGTCCTTTGACTTGAGGTCACCATAGATTCCTACATGTAATGTCATATACTTTGATACTGTCAAACGCCACTGTAACAGGATGGTTATAAAGACAGTTATTGGGTATACCACAGAGCATGGAGAGGAATGTGAGTGATCAAGATAGGATTTGTCCCTCCTACGAAACGGGAGCGATATCTCACGGCCACTTGGTGGTTAAGTCTAAAAGTGTATGCCTACCCAAATGAGTCGATATAATGATATCGAGCTCATTTGTTCTGATAGACTTACCCGGTAAACCAAGAAAAAGAGATATTGAGCCATACAAGGATGTCATCGACTATGCCTTGGGCTCAATAGAGATATAGAGGACAAAGTGATTATATTACACGGTAACGGAGGTCACAAGGTTCGTTGAGAAATTGACTTTCCGATTACTTGAGTAACAGTGATGCATTGCTAGATGCCACTCACTGTTTGTAATATTGAAATAGAGATTTTGATATTATTGTCAACGTAATTGGGAACCTACAGGGTCACACACTACGACTAAATTGACGAGATATTTTGAAACAATAAAATCATCTAATAGAGATTAGATGATTTATGGTGCGACTAATTAATTGGATATTTAATGAGATTAAATTTGTCGATTAATTAGACTCGATTTATTAGATTAAATGGACCAAATTGATGCACGATTAATATGGTGACACATGGCTTTTATGTGGATTAACATGTGTAAGGACACATGTCATAAGGGAACCTTAATTCCCTAAATCCCATATCGGTTGGGATTTCATCTTCACCCCCCCCATATTGCTTATAAAAAGGGGCAGTAAGCATGATTATATATATATGCATATATATAAAAGCGCACACATATTATATATATATATATATATATGCTAATATATATATGTACGTGCATATATGTGTGCATATAAAATATATATATTTTGGGTTGAATTGTTCAACTCAAATTAGGTCCATTAGTCTGAAAATTTCGGGTGTCGCATCGGTGTTTCTTTCGAGTGTTGGTCGCTAGCACCGCCGATCTCGAAGACTCGTCGACAAAGTCGGTGTGGATTCCAGTAGAGGCGTCACGCGTGGGACGCTCGGTCGACAACTTTAAATATTCCAGGTACGTTTTTATTTACTCTTATTCTTCTAGTAGGTCTTGGAATTAGTTTCACGGGTAGGAAATTTTGAATTTCTGTTCCTTTTTCGCTTCCGTTGCGCCCCGTGGAACTAGCAATTGGTATCAGAGCCTAGCTAGTTAGAATCTGAGTAGATAATAGCATAAAATATGATTTTATGCTTGGTACTGGTATGATTATGTTTGATATTTGCGGTGCATGACTGTTAGACATGGACTATGTCCTAGTTGTGTTAGTATAATAGTTATACGTGTGGACTATTATGTAATAGTTACATAATAGTGTATAGTGAGATCGATTAAATGTTAATCAAATCCCTCAAAATATTAAGTCCATATCCTTCCACCGTGTAACGCTCGTCAAGATCAAGATCGATGAGTGTGTAGACCTTGCCTTCGCAGGATGCCCTTATCTATCCTAGTAAGACGTTGTGTTTACCAGTGGGTCGGACTTAACTGAGCAAGCCTAATAGGATTAGGAGTTCAGAGGCATGTAGTTGGGCATCGATCTATAAGATAGATTTGAATAAGGAGTTATTCACTCAACTAATCAAGAGTTGCATGTGATGCAATTGGGAAAGTGAGTTCCCTACCTAAATAGCCAGTTCTGGGTGAATCAGCCCTCGCTGACTCAGAGCTTGGTGAGATATGGATCTTGAGCTACTATGAGAATGATATTCTCTGAATCAATGTTGAGGGTCATTGATTTGATATAAATAGTGGGAGCAATATTTATAAAGTCCTCATTAAATATTGTTGTGTCATAATACTTATTTTGTATATTTCTATGGTAGTTACCATGGCAGGGAGCACTTCTAGTACTTTCTGTTTGCGATCCGTCCTTGATAAGGACAAACTGTCAGGGAATAATTTCCTTGGTTGGTATCGAAACTTGAGAATTGTTCTCACCCAAGAAAAGAAGCTATATGTCTTAGAGCAACCTCTTCTTGCGCCACCGCCTGACGATGCCCCCCAAGCTGAGAAAGATGCTTATAGTAAGCATCATGATGATGCCGTAAACGTCGGATGTCTCATGTTAGTCACCATGGACTCGGAGCTTCAGAAGCAACACGAGAACATGAAGGCGTACAATATGATCGTGCATCTCAGGCAGCTCTATCAAGAGCAGGCCCGACATGAGAGATTCGAGATCTCTAAAGCACTTTTTCAGGCAAGGTTGACTGAGGGTAGCCCGGTGGGTCTTCATGTACTCAAGATGATTGGGTACGTTGAGACTCTGGGAAGACTGGGATTTCCTCTTGGTCAAGAGTTGGCCACAGATTTAGTCCTACAGTCGCTGCCCAGCAGTTATAGTCAGTTCATTATGAGCTATAATATGAATGACTACAATAAACCATTGCCTGAACTGCTTAGCATGTTGAGAACAGCTGAGCATGATATCAGCAAGGGGACATCCGTTCTAATGGTCCAAGGGACCAAAAGAAAGGGCAAGAGCAAGAGTAAAGGCAAGAAGGCTAAAGGTGCATCCAATTTTGACTTGGGTGCGTTGAAGCCTAAAGCCAAGGTGGCGAAGAATGATTACTGCTTCCATTGTGGCAACACTGGACATTGGAAGCGGAATTGTAAGATATACCTGGAAGAGTTGAAGAAGAAGAAGGGAAGTGAGACTTCCACTTCAGGTATCCATGTTATAGAGATTAATGTATCTACTACTTCTACATCTTGGGTATTAGATACCGGATGTGGTGCTCATATTTGTGGAAATATGCAGGACCTAAAGGACAGTAGATTGTTGACAAAGGGCGAGGTGGACCTACGAGTTGGAAATGGAGCAAGAGTTGCTACATTAACTGTAGGGACTTATCACCTAGTTTTACCTACTGGGCTTGTATTAGATCTTAACGACTGTTATTATGTACCTGCTATTAGTAGAAACATAATATCTGTTTCTTGTTTGGACAAGAAGGGATTTTGTTTCACTATAAAGAACAAGTGTTGTTCTATGTACATGAATGATGTATATTATGGCAGTGCACATTTAAGTAATGGTCTGTATGTTCTTGATCTAGATACGCCTATTTATAATGTGGAAACCAAACGGCTCAAATCTAATGATTCGAACCCGACTTACCTCTGGCATTGTCGTTTAGGCCATATTAGCGAGAATCACATCTCTAGACTCCTTAAGGATGGATTACTGGACTCGTTTGATTTAGAATCGATCGAGACATGCGAACCTTGCTTAATGGGGAAAATGACTAAGGCCCCTTTTACCGGAAAAGGTGAGCGAGCTAGTGATCTTTTGGCTCTCATACATACCGATGTATGTGGACCAGTGAACAAGCTTGCTAGAGGTGGGTATCTCTACTTCATTACATTTACTGATGATTTCAGTAGATTTGGATATGTGTTTTTGATGAAACACAAATCTGAATCCTTTGAAAAGTTCAAAGAATTTAAGAATGAAGTGGAAAATCAGTTGGGTAAGAGCATTAAAGTTCTTCGATCAGATCGAGGAGGTGAATATTTGAGCTATGAGTTCGCTGACTATCTTAAACAGTGTGGGATTTTATCTCAACTGACTCCACCTGGAACACCACAATGGAATGGTGTAGCTGAGAGGAGGAATCGAACTTTATTAGATATGGTTCGATCTTTGATGAGTCATGCAAACTTATCTGACTCCTTCTGGGGATATGCTCTACAGACAGCTGCTCTCATATTAAACAATGCTCCGTCGAAATCAGTTGAAAGGACACCATATGAGATGTGGTATGGGAAACGTCCCAAGATATCTTTTCTAAAGATATGGGGTTGCGAAGCTTATGTGAAGAGATTGTCTTCGGATAAGCTTGGCCCTAAATCGGACAAATGTTACTTCGTGGGGTATCCTAAGGAAACTCGAGGATACTATTTCTATAATCCCATCGAGGGCAAAGTGTTTGTCGCTCGAACTGCGGTATTCCTTGAGAAAGAGTTTCTCTCCAAAGGAACTAGTGGGAGGAAATTAGAACTTGGGGAAGTTCTACCACAAAATGACATTGACCAATCGACGGGCGATGTTGCAGAACAAGTACCACAAGTTGTTGTGGCACAATCTTCTACACAGGTGACACAGGAGCCTCGTAGGTCTAGTAGGATACGTCATGAGCCCGAGAGATATGGATTTCTCGTGACTCAAGACAATGACGTATTGCTCATAGATAATGATGAGCCTACAACCTATGCGGAAGCCGTAATAGCCCCAGACTCTGAGAAATGGCTGGAGGCCATGAGATCTGAGATGGAGTCCATGTACACTAACCAAGTATGGACTTTGGTTGATCCACCTGAAGGGGCAAAACCCATTGGGTGTAAGTGGGTTTTCAAGAAGAAGACTGACATGGACGGTAATGTGATTACCTTTAAGGGCCGACTTGTGGCAAAAGGTTTCAGACAAGTTCATGGTGTTGACTATGACGAAACCTTTTCCCCGGTAGCTATGCTTAAATCCATCAGGATCTTGCTTGCAATTGCAGCTTATTATGATTATGAGATCTGGCAAATGGATGTCAAAACTGCTTTCCTGAACGGGAAGCTCCTCGAGGATGTGTTTATGACACAACCTGAGGGTTTTGTCGATCCACATTGTGCCGGAAAGGTTTGTAAGCTACAACGGTCTATTTATGGACTGAAGCAAGCTTCTACGAGCTGGAATCTTCGTTTTGATGATGCAATCAAAGAGTTTGGTTTCATCAAGAATGAAGATGAACCCTGTGTTTACAAGAAGGTTAGCGGGAGCGTAGTAATCTTCCTGGTGTTGTATGTAGACGACATACTTCTGATTGGGAATGACATTCCTTCCCTACAGTCTGTGAAGACTTGGTTGGGAAGGTGTTTCTCTATGAAGGACTTAGGCGAAGCTACCTACGTGCTAGGTATTAGGATCTATAGAGATAGATCCAAGAGACTGCTTGGCCTAAGTCAGAGTGCATACATAGATAAAGTGCTTCGGCGCTTTAGCATGCAGGATTCTAAGAAAGGGTCGCTGCCTATGTTACATGGCATAAGCCTTTCGAAGGCTCAGAGTCCTTCTACTCGAGAGGAGAGGGACAGAATGAATAGGATTCCATATGCGTCAGCTATTGGATCTATCATGTATGCTATGTTATGCACTCGATCAGATGTCTCGTATGCTTTGAGTATGACGAGTCGATACCAATCAGATCCAGGTGAAAGACACTGGATTGCAGTAAAGAACATCCTTAAGTACTTACGAAGGACTAAGGAGATGTTTTTGGTATATGGAAGCGAAGAAGAGCTCGTTGTAAGAGGTTACACCGATGCTAGCTTCCAGACTGATAAGGACGACAGTAGATCGCAGTCAGGGTATGTGTTCTGCCTGAATGGAGGTGCTGTGAGTTGGAAGAGTTCCAAACAGGAGACAGTAGCCGACTCTACCACAGAGGCCGAGTATATTGTTGCCTCTAACGCTGCAAAAGAGGCCGTTTGGATCAAGAAGTTCATAACAGAACTTGCTGTGGTTCCTAGCATCGCAGACCCAGTGGATCTCTATTGTGACAACAATGGAGCCATTGCGCAAGCTAAGGAACCCAGGTCTCACCAACGATCCAAACATATACTCAGGCGCTTCCATCTCATTCGCGAGATTATTGACAGAGGAGATGTGAAGATATGCAGAATACCAACAGATGAGAATCTCGCAGATCCACTTACGAAGCCTCTTGTGCAGCGCAAGCACGAGGCTCACACTAGATCTATTGGCATTAGACAGATGCCAGATTGACTCTAGTGCAAGTGGGAGATAGTTGGGAATTGGTGTATGCCCTAGATGCAATCTATCATCAGTTCTGTAATATGACATGTATTTCATTATATTACGAGGCATATCTGTTATTGTGTAGATTGCGCTAAATATGATTTTACACAATAATGTCCTTGGAATAGTAGGTTCAATAGGCATCAAGTGTGACTTGATTGTGAGATCCTATAATTACTGAACATTATTCCTAAATGTCCATAGTCAAAGTATTATCGTTAATTAGGACAACGATAATACGGTTAGATTAGTGTAAGTGTTGATTGATGATCAAATCTCATAGGTCATGGATATGGAGATATCAAATCACACCACATGTATACATTAAGAGTAATGTGTATAGGACTGATCCGCCATGAGATTGCTACATGGGTTGTTACGTGATTGTCATTAGCATATCTCAAAGTGACTATAGTGTAATGGTCCTTTGACTTGAGGTCACCATAGATTCCTACATGTAATGTCATATATTTTGATACTGTCAAACGCCACTGTAACAGGATGGTTATAAAGACAGTTATTGGGTATACCACAGAGCATGGAGAGGAATGTGAGTGATCAAGATAGGATTTGTCCCTCCTACGAAACGGGAGCGATATCTCACGGCCACTTGGTGGTTAAGTCTAAAAGTGTATGCATACCCAAATGAGTCGATATAATGATATCGAGCTCATTTGTTCTGATAGACTTACCCGGTAAACCAAGAAAAAGAGATATTGAGCCATACAAGGATGTCATCGACCATGCCTTGGGCTCAATAGAGATATAGAGGACAAAGGGATTATATTACACGGTAACGGAGGTCACAAGGTTCGTCGAGAAATTGACTTTCCGATTACTTGAGTAACAGTGATGCATTGCTAGATGTCACTCACTGTTTGTAATATTGAAATAGAGATTTTGATATTACTGTCAACGTAATTGGGAACCTACAGGGTCACACACTACGACTAAATTGACGAGATATTTTGAAACAATAAAATCATCTAATAGAGATTAGATGATTTATGGTGCGACTAATTAATTGGATATTTAATGAGATTAAATTTGTCGATTAATTAGACTCGATTTATTAGATTAAATGGACCAAATTGATGCACGATTAATATGGTGACACATGCTTTTATGTGGATTAACATGTGTAAGGACACATGTCATAAGGGAACCTTAATTCCCTAAATCCCACATCGGTTGGGATTTCATCTTCACCCCCCCCATATTGCTTATAAAAAGGGGCAGTAAGCATGATTATATATATATGCATATATATAAAAGTGCACACATATTATATATATATATGCTAATATATATATGTACGTGTATATATGTGTGCATATAAAATATATATATTTTGGGTTGAATTGTTCAACTCAAATTAGGTCCATTAGTCTGAAAATTTCGGGTGTCGCATCGGTGTTTCTTTCGAGTGTTGGTCGCTAGCACTGCCGATCTCGAAGACTCGTCGACAAAGTCGGTGTGGATTCCAGTAGAGGCGTCACGCGTGGGACGCTCGGTCGACAACTTTAAATATTCCAGGTACGTTTTTATTTACTCTTATTCTTCTAGTAAGTCTTGGAATTAGTTTCACGGGTAGGAAATTTTGAATTTCTGTTCCTTTTTCGCTTCCGTTGCGCCCCAATGGAACTAGCAGAAAGGACGATTAACGACCTTCCTAGTTGAGCAACCTCCCTCGCCCTTCTCACAGCTATATGCAAAGATCCTTAGGGATGACCTTAAAGAATGATTTTCCCAAGGTAATGAAGTGAAGATTCATCAGCTTAAGACTGATATTTGTTTGCTCAGACAAGAGAAAATATCAGTTTCAGAATATTATTCAAAATTAAAGAGCCTTTGGGATGAATTGGATTTATACCTCGATTTACCGGTCTATACATGTGATGCTGGAGTCTGACTCACGGCTCACAAGGAGAAGGAGAAAGTGCATCAATTTCTCATAGGGCTCAATCCCGAATTCTCAACCATCCGTTAGCAAATTTTGAGCATGGAGCCACTTCCAAATGCGAACAGAGCTCATTCAATTGCTACTTATGACAAAGCGCATCGTCTGATTACACACGGCAGGGAAACAACGTCTGAAGCACTAGGTTTTACGGCCAAAATCGGCCATGATTTCGGTGGGGGTTCAAACCCTAATTTTAGTAATTTCAGCAGAGGAGAAAACAAACCTCGAGGCCGCTCGTTCTGCTATTACTGCAGTCGAAATGGTCATTATCGGGCCACTTACTATCAGCTGCATTGATATCCAAGTTCCGACCAGAGAAATTCGAAGGGATCCTCTGCTGGAAGCTCTCGACTGGGCGGGAACAACTCGTCCTCTTCTTCCTCGACTCTGCAGAACTAACAGAGAGGAGGTGGAGTCGGGTTTTCTCATTCCGGAGGCCCGGGTAACTCTTACTCGGGTGGCCCATCTCAACAGCGCTCGGCCCAACTGAACTGTGGGTAATGGAGGCCTGGTCAGTCAGCCCAATAGTTCTTCCATCAAAGCCCAGCGAGCTACACCGCGGCCCAGGACCATGTTGATCAGCCAGCAGACTTTAGTAAATTGGCCCATCTCTCTGAGGCCTTATTGTAGCAGCTCATGTCGATGATTCCTTGCGATGATGGTGAGGTTAATCGACTAAGTGGCGAGACTTTTGAGCCTATTACTTCGAACTTTGATTGGATTATTGATTCGGGAGCTTCACAACATATGATCGGTAGTCGGAATAATCTTTTTGATATTACTCCCATTAATGATATTGATGCCAACCATTGTCGTTCCTTGCTGCAATTGACTTCGACAAAGAGCCAAAGACTTATTCTCAGGCTGCCAAGGATACCCGATGGCGTCTTGCCATGGCAGACGAAATTCGCGCTCTTGAGGATAACGGCACCTGGACCATTAAATCACTAATTCCCGGGAAGAAACCTATCGGATGCAAATGGGTTTTTAAGATTAAAAGATGGGCTGATGGCATTGTAGAACGTTACAAAGCTCGGCTCATGGCCAAGGGTTTCATTCAAGTTGAAGGCGTTGATTTTCACGAGACATTTGCGCCAGTAGCAAAATTGGTCACAGTACGCTGCTTATTAACCATTGCCTTTGCTTAAGAATGAGAGATGCACCAACTTGATGTAAATAATGTCTTTCTTCATGGGGACTTGGCTGAGGAGGTTTACATGTCCCTTCCTCCTAGTTTTCGTTCCACTAATTCTAATCAGATATGCTGTTTGCGGAAGTCTTTATATGGCTTTTGTCAAGCCTCTCGCAACTAGTATTCTAAGTTCGCCACAGCTCTTTTTCAATATGGTTTTCAACAATCCGAAGCTGATCATTCTCTGTTCACCTTCTCCCATGGTGACAAGTTTCTTGCGGTTTTAGTTTATATTGATGATATGATTCTCGTGGCTAATGATTCTGTCTCATGTACTCGTTTTAAGAATTATCTCCACCAGTGCTTTCACATTAAGGATCTTGGTCCTTTGTCCTATTTTTGGGGATATAGATTATTTGCAGCAGTTCTGGTCTATTTCTCAATCAGCGAAAGTACAAGTTGAATATTCTTACTGAGGCCAGTATGCTAGGTTCTCGACCTGTTTATTTCCCTATGGAGCAACAGCACCAGTTGTCTGACGACAGTGGCGATCCCATTCTTGATCCGGGCCAATACCGTCATTTGATTGGTCGCCTCCTGTATCTCACCATCACTAGGCCGAAGCTCAGCTATCTTGTTCATATTCTATCACAGTTCTTACAAGATTCTCGCCAAGGGCACTGGGATGCTGCTTTGCGAGTGCTCCGGTATCTCAAGCAATCCCTTGGACAAAGAATATTTATCCGACCAACCTCTCTGTCTTTAACGGCTTATGTGATGTGGATTAGGCTAGTTGTCCAATGACTCGACAATCTTTGACTGGATATTTCATCACTTTAGGCGAGAGTCCCATCTCTTGGAAGACCAAAAAGCAAACAACAGTCTCCAAGTCTTCCGCCAAAGCCGAATAT
Source organism: Punica granatum (assembly GCF_007655135.1). Taxonomy (NCBI): domain Eukaryota; kingdom Viridiplantae; phylum Streptophyta; class Magnoliopsida; order Myrtales; family Lythraceae; genus Punica; species Punica granatum. Next base: position 26,659,917 of record NC_045133.1, read on the forward strand.
TGGGCCATGGCAACAGCTGTCAGTGAGCTCTTATGGCCTTGTTCTCTTCTCAGCTCTCTTGGTATTTATCATGCAGGTCCAATGCATCTTTTCTATGATAATCGGGTAGCTCTCCACATCGCCTCTAATCCGATTTTCCATGAGCACACCAAGCACATTGAAATAGGTTGCCACTTCGTTCGGCAACATTTGCGCTCTGGAGCTATCGCAACATCTCACGTGTCTACCCGCTTTCAACTGGCAGACATTTTTACTATGGCACTTGGGCGCGATCAGTTTCGTTTTCTTCTCAGCAAATTGGGAATTCGGAATCCTCATTCTCCAAATTGAGGAGGAGTATTATGAAAAGATTTATTTCCCATTATATTCTATGTACATATCATATTTTACCATATTTAGCAGTCACTAGTTTAGCCATATATATTACTTTCCCTTTATTGTTTGAACCTGGATGTATATATGTCTATCTAATTAATGAACCCACAGTAACTTCTTCCACTCCAATTCTATTCTTTACAATGGGCATCTTAGCATTTGCCTATAAATAGCCCACACCCCGAAGCAACCGCTGCTTCACACAGAACAGCAAACTTCAATACCAATAGATCATGGCTCAATTAAATCTCTGTTCTCTCGTCCTAGTTGCTTCCTTTGCGTTACTACTCGCGATTCATCTCTCCGCAGCTCATCCCCGAAAACTAATGAAATCGACCAAGATACCTTCCCTCAACGAGGTGAAGGGCTACCTCCAGGCATATGGATACATGGAAAGGTCCGAGGACCACCCAACTGGCACCAGTGGTGACTCCCCGATCACCGAGTCATCCCTAAAGCCCGCTATCAGGATGTACCAGGAGTGGAACCACCTGGAGGTAACCGGGAAGCTGAACTCGGAGACTATAGCTAGAATGATGACTCCTCGGTGTGGTACGCCGGATATCGTCCGGATACCAGATAAAGGCGTGCACCATGAGTCAAAGCCGGGAAAGTTCCGCGTGGTCGCTCACTATTCCTTCTTCAAGAATATGAATCCGTGGTCACAGAGGCAGCTCACGTACAGCTTCACGTCCACGATCCCATCAGTTCCGATTGGGGACCTTAGGGCCATCTGCACCCGGGCTTTCCAGCACTGGGCAGCAGTCTCACCATTCCAGTTCCGGGAGGCCGGACAGGGCGAGGTGGCTAACATCATGATAGGATTTTATACAGGAGACCATGGTGATGGCTATCCCTTCGATGGACTAGGCCACACCTGGGCCCATGCTTTTTCCCCTCGTGATGGGAGGCTCCACTACGATGGATCTGAGAACTGGAGCATATCTACTCCAACCACAGACCAAACGGACTTGGAATCCGTAACACTGCACGAGATCGGGCACACCCTGGGGCTCGCCCACAGCCAGGACCCTGACGCTGTCATGTATGCTTATATAAATACCGGAGTCATCAAGAGGCAGCTCCAGCAAGATGATATCAATGGAATCCAAGCTCTGTATCCTTCCAAGTAATAGTTAAGCCGGTCAGCCGAAAGAGATCTTCTGTCAGCTGGCCGCCACAATATGATCATCAACTCGATTGATACTCGTGCATGCGAATATGCGTACACATATGCGCACCGGCGCAAGAAAAGTCTTAAATAGACATCCTAAGTGTATATAATAATTAGATGAATGAATATGGATATGATATGATTAAAGGAGCTTGTACTCGTACAATGCAAATTCACCCTCGAGCTCGAGCTACATTACGTTTTTAACCCACTGGCTACTTAAAGTAGGTGATATATAGTCATCATAAAGTTGGAAAATATTTCACAAGCCGCGGACTAGTGATATGATAAACAAAAATCACGAAGCTGATGTACAGTGATAAAAATGCCTTTTATCATATAACATATGCTTTATTTGGAGATCTAGATATATTATTCTTTTGTCTTTTGACCTTTTCCCTATCATAATCCAAAGGGATTGCGACCGGAAACGAAAGCGACGGTCCAGGCATTGTAATATAATCGAACAAAGATGGCCCAGAAGAAAATGGAATTAATTTTCACACGGCCAGCTTCCTTCTCCGCGCCACCCCCACCCCCCAAATTATTAATAAGATTGGCCATTTGTGATGCTTAAAGGAAAACGTTCAATCAAGATGGCACTAATACCTGCATGCATGCATGCATATGATATATGGTGCATACGCATGTGTAATTTCTTTTGTAAACGGTCAAGGCTTTAAAACTAACAGGTCATTTAGGGTCATTTACGTCGGCCAGAGAGCTAGTGAATCCGACTACTTCGGGCCTTATAGTTTCCGCACTTCAAAAAAGAAACTTAACATAAGAGGGCATGTATATAATGATAAATGCAGCGGATCCACTGTCGGCGAGTTTAGTTACAAATCAATTGACATATGACCATGTTAAGCATAAACCGATAAATGCAGGATTCACGTCACATTATGATATTTAGGTAATGCCAAGAAGTATCATTCACGAGAGGACATGAACGGCAGCATAGATTGGAAAATTAGCTTACTGAAAGCCATGTCGGATCCTTGCCCGGCAAAAACGAAAATCAACATAGAAAATAACTCCGCGAGCGCTGCTCTGACCGTGCCGGGATGGCTTGCCTTCGCGGGAGTTCCGATAGCGATATTATAAATCGACATATTTCTGTTGAGATTATGCTTTTCTCGATTAGTTGTTTAATTTTTATGTGTAATTTTTATGAGCTTTTTATAAAGGACACCATTATTAAGATTCTTATGAACGAATTTATAGTGTACTTCGTTCTAGATAAATATATATGAAGGAATGGAAGAAACAAATGAGCACATCCAGTAAAAAATTTTATATCGACTCATTTGAGATTTAATAAATCATACTGACATATATATTCAGGTTGATAAGTAAACTTTATTATGAAGTAATTTGTAGTTAAAAGTTCTTAAATTTTTATTTCGTCCTACATAAAGCAAAAAGATTCCAATTAACATTTTCTTAATCTAACAATCAACCTAATTTTGTTACTAATAAAATTGAATAGACTACCACTGTCGTCCTCCACTTATTCATTAACAACCGTTTTTGCCCATGACATATTTTTGCCACCAATTATCCCCAAACGTTGGTATTCCGTTTACCATTTATACCCTTCTGTAACAGAAAAGTGACGGAAAAGGTAACGCCGTCCATGAATTTTCCGTCACGGAGGTTAACGGAAGGGTATAAATGGTAGACGGAATGCCGACGTTTGGGGCTAATTGGTGGCAAAAATATGTCGGGAGCAAAAACGGTTGCTAATGAATAAGTGGAGGGTGACAGTGGTATTCTACTCAATAAAATTCCCGATTAATACCGGAAAGAAGTATCAATAAATGAAACATCTGATCATTAAATGGTCATGGAGACATTGATAAAGATATCCCGCAGGCCATGCCCACAGAGATCGCACTCATCTAGTCCGCCACAGTCATGGTGGACTTGTAATAGTCAATACTTTTGGTTTAATTAGTTCCATCCTTTCAGGTATCGAAGAAAATTATGCATAATAAGAAGCAAAGAGAGAAGCTAATTTTCCAAGACAATGATATTCTTAATTAATCTCTTCACCATACAGAATTTTCTGCATATGCGAACTATGTATCTCCGTCTCATTTATCCTCATGGAACCGTCCAACAATCCCTGCAAACTGTCTCATTCTTAGAAATGGAATTCAAATTTAAGTCGAGTCCCTCCTTGGCCGTCTTCTTGGTCTTGCAATTTATCTATATGTAGTCTGTGGCCGCCGTTCTAGTAACAGTCGCCTTCTCGCGTTTCCATTCAAAGTATACAATTCATTGGTTGCAACTTGAGATTCCTCAGGAGAGTACTGTGTCTATATCTGATAAGTACCTGCGATTTCTAACGTGAAAGTGATCTCATGGAAAAACAGGGCGCCTCCGGACAATACATGTAAGGGAAATTGACTTGTCCATGAATCATCAGCTAGAAAGCCGATCGGAAATTTCTGAGCTGTATGATTGAAGTTTAATTTCCATTTCAAGTGGTCCGACGACTGAAAGCCATCATGACATGGTGTATGTTATGAGTTGATAGTATATTTATGCCCCTCAAAGAGCTACTGGTGACACTTGAATGTGTCAAAGAGGAAGAAATGTTTCTTATGGAATCGGACGAAATTCTCGACATGTCAGTACAATCGAGAACAAGCTCTCTAAGGATGGTCAGGTTCTGGACGAGCCTTTTCAAAAATTGGTTCTCAAGTCTCAAAGGATAATTTAGCGTCATATCGAGGGAAGTAGCTTGGAATGGTGGCACATTTCCAAAGGAATGAGTCCAGATAACCCAGATTGAGATAGATTATGATGTCTCATTCTTGCAAAAATGCCAAACCTGGATGAAATTTGAGAGCCGCCAAAATCATTTCCAGCAAGGTTGAGTTTCCGAAGACTGCGAAGCAAAAAAAGGGTGCTGTTAGAACGGATGGATCCTTGAAGCCAGCTGCCACTCAGATCAAGGCCAATCACTTTCCTAGTCGCTCCATCACAGGCCACCCCATCCCACGCGAAGCAATCTGCGGCTTTCGTCCATGGTGCTGTCTTCAGATAGGAGGCAGGGGAGAAAATATCGCAGCTTGCCTTATAAGCATTTCTGGAGATGATGAATGACTTGATGAAGTGGAGCAGAGCTCTGCACTCATCGTCGTGACTTGAAAGCTCAGGCGGAAAGGTAGAAGGTAATGATACAGTTAAAGCAACCGTAAACTGCAGGAGCAAAAGAAGTATCATGCGGCAAATCCTCATGCTCGGTATATGGTTTCTGAGAACAACTGAAAGAGTGTGCTCTTCGTGTAGAAAATGCTGTGTCAAAGTTTCGCTGATAACAAATGTGCAAATGGTTCAATATATCTCTCCCTCGTAGGGCCCGACTCTACGGATAATACTAATTATCATTATGTAGTGTTGCATAGAATACATTGAAATTTCATAGTCACTTGTATACTAATTATCATTTGTATATTGCAGCAGCACTGATTTGTAAGAAGAAAAAAATTGTTATGAAAAAAATAAAAAGTTAGAACTGGACATAGAATTTGAAAAAGAAACAAAATAATGTGATTCAACGTGAATTGGGAGAGGTTGACGTGTGAGAGAAAAAGAAGTGGGGATTGCAATATTAAGTGGACAAATATTATCCTTCCACTCTCTCTCACCTTCAATTGCGTTATCTATCTATATATTAAAACAAAATATGAGCTGAATTCTCACGCCGCTACATCATAAAAAAAATGGAGCTATCTCGCTTTGCCACATTATCTCTCATGTATTAAGGAAATTTTTTAAGAATATGGAGAAGAATATATACCAATTCTTACAAATATATATTGCATGAACATATAAGTAGAAAGGACATTCAACATAAATAAATAAATAAATATATATATATATATATTTGTTGCGACTGATGTACGATAGTAGAAGACAATATGAACGAAAAAGCAAAAGTGACACACGGAATTGATTACCCAGTTCGTCAGTAATTCTGACTACGTCTGGGGGCGCCGGCAAGCCAGGTATATCCACTATTTATATCAATTCTTTTCCATAGATATAAGTGGAAAGGAAGATCCAGCCAATATCGATATATTCGATTAATTTCATATTAACGGAATATATGTATATATTTTTAATAATGTACATAAGATTATCAAAAAAGAAAATAACATAAGTGCAAACCACAAATATATATTTTTGTATATGTATACATCAGATGATATTGCCTTATAAATATAAATATATATATATATATATACATGTATATATATGGGAAAACAAAAAGGTAAGGCAGAACAATTCCCCCGAAAAAAAGGGAAGACATAAAAAAAGACTTATATATATTATTCTATGTTGTATGTATGATCTTATGCCTCTTTTTTTTTCTTTTTTTCTTTGAATTTTTATTTTTCTTGGTTGAACTTTAATTCGCTGAATGAACTTTTTAATGAAATTTGAAATTGATTGCTTTGATATTGATTGTGTTGACAAGATCTATGTTGTAGTTTCATTATGAGCATCGCTTCAGTGCTTGTAAGACTTTTTGAATTTATATTCCCTAAATATTTCTTTTTAATTTTTATTTTATTAGAACCGAATTTGGTTTGAGAGAATCCATAGATACTAGCAAACAGAGACGTATCATGTAACAGTATGATCTACGTTCACTGATGGAAAATTTTATTTGCAAAATTGTTCGTATTCCAATGACACGACCACCTCGATATTCGCCTTCATCATCCGCAGGGTTACCTTCCCAATTGATCACTGCTGCTTGAAGGTAGAATTAGATCTCATGGTGTACTCAGCAACAAGCTGCGAGAAGGATGATGACTTGTCCTCGAGCAATTTCTTCGGGGAGTCATACTCACAAACAAGCCCTGCACCACCAAAAATATTTCGAAATATCACATACAATTTCAGGAATTATTTCTTCCAGAATCGTAAACCAAGAAACCAATAAATGGAAAAGAAAAAGATAATATAAATGGAAACTGGAAGCACACCAGCCATGATCTATTATCGAGAATAGAACTTATTCGATGGGCAATTGTCACAACTGTACAGTCGGAGAACTGTTCTCTGAGGGTCTTCTGGGTGAGATTATCGGTAGCTGTATCGACCGAAGCAGTGGCTTCGTTGAGAAAAAAAGACTCTGCTTTTCTTGAGAAGGATGTGCCCGAGGCAGATGAGCTGTCTATGGCCCATGCTCCAGTTCTCCCTATTCTCGGTCACTGCAAGGAAAGCTCAAGTAAGTTACACTATGATAACAACTATAGGATGACAGAGGGCGAAAAGCATTTCAGCCCGTCTCATTAAGCCTATTTCAATTGGACTGGGTTGCTTTGCAATTTGTTTCATCAGAAGATGACCCGAAGAGCATGAGCACGAGACAAGCAAGAGCAAAGAGCTGAAAACTGACCTGCAGAGTCTAGTTTGCCTTCCTTCTTACGAACTTCGTATCCAAGTTGGCACTTATCGAGAGCCTAAAAAATGTTGCATACGTATAATGCATATTAACAAACATGTTGTTGCTCATCACCAGAACCACATCATCAATATAACTATTACTGAAAAATAGCAGCAAAGAGTAAACTTGCCGACCTCCCAGATCTGCTCATCTGTGTGCTCTTCAAGAGGGTCGAGGTTGCTTCGAACTGTACCCTCAAACATGGTTGGCTCTTGTGGGATAATGCTCAGCCTCTGGCCGAAGATCGTGCACTCCCATTGAGCATATATCTATGCCATCAATTGTGATGTGACCACCTGCAGGGTCCACGATCCTGAAGATGGTCTGTATAAGAGTCGATTTCCTGCTGCCGGTTCTCCCCACAATGCCCGTTTTCATCCCTCCCGGGAACTTGCATGAAATGCCCCCGAGTACAAGTGGCATGTGTGGGACATATCTAATCTTTACATAACAAAAGAAATAAAAATTTCAGTAGAGAACGGGCGAAAGCTCTTTTGGTGAATAATTCCTGGTGATGCCTGTTATGCAGAAACCATATTTTATTTCATTCCACAGTTTTTTTCCTTAGGCATTTCAAGCAAAGACTGGATGGTGAAGCAAGCGTGATTCTGTAATTGGACTTTCGCTGAAACAAAAGCACCCAAAAAAGTTATTTTGAAGAGAAGAATTTCCCGGTAACCTGCAGATGGTGAATATCAATCTCTCCAGTCGATGGCCAAGAACGTTCCGGCCGAGTCTCCTCAATCACAAGAGGAAGCTCGCTCATGATGGTAGTGTACTGAAGTATTCTCTCAGCTGATATTATAATGTTCTCCATGGTACCAAGGCTCCATATGCCCAAGCTATTAACATGTCCATGCTAAGCCCGTATATAACATCTAATCCCGCAATAGCTTCAGAAGACGAAAGAAAACAAATCAAATCTGCCTTGATTTCATGCCTCTGTCGATACAATTATCGAGAAGGCAGCACGAGAATGCATCTACCTGGACTGATGAGACCCTCGGGAGCAGATACCAATAAAATCAAGCAGAAACCAAACATAATTGAAGATAACATATCTAAGCAAAGAGCAAGCCATTCCATAGCCCTGGCACTATGAAACTTCAGGAGAGAATAGTCAATTGAGAGCTTCACATTGGTCTCAATGAACCTTGATTCCTGATCAAAGCTCCTGATAGTGGTTGATCCTGCAATTGGTTCGGCGAAATGCTGTATCATTGGAGCTTTGTATACCCCGACCAACCTCGAGAGCTCCCAGGCTGAAGCTATGTAATATTCCTGCAAGATGGAAAAGTTCAGCACGCATCCATCGAACAATTAGGGCACAGATATTGAAAGGAAATAGCATAAAAGGGACCGTGGTAGGTTTACCTGATACCACAAAGAGGCAGCAACTACGGGGATGCAAACTATGAAGACTTGCCAAGCGACCTGAGACACAACAATGACCCTGAGCAGCCGGATCAATATGAAGGCAAAGCCAGCAATCACATCTGGAATTCTAAGATCCAATGTACTTTGGTCAGTGGAAGCCTGAGAACAAAGAATGAAAAAGAAAAACGATCACGTCATGACGATCCAATCATGTGCAGACAGAACTGCGTGCCGCCTGGAAACAGGGACATCAAGCAATTTTTTAACTGACAACTTGTACTATGCTTCTTTTGATTTACCCATGAACATGCTTCAAAGATCAAAGGTGCTTACTCTGTTAAGGATTCGTCCGCTCGGGATAGTGTTGAAGAACGAAATGGGGGAACGGAAGATGCAGCGGTGCATTTTCTCAAAAAGCAGGGTGACAGTCTTGTAACCAGCATTTGTGCGAAGCATGGACCTCATTAGAACACAAAGCAAGCTCCCTATGGAAAAAGCAATGTACACAGGCATCACGGTGGACCACTGGACTGCAGGCTTCGTGTCCATGGAAACTGGACTTGCCCAGGCCATCCAGTAATTGCTCAATATCTGGAGGCCTTGGAACATAACATGTCCGAGTAAAATGAAGGGCAGGAGTGCCCCGCCATAAGCTGTAGTTATGTATTTCCAGTAAACCGAGAATCCGATGCTGCCTTTCTCCCTCTCTTCTTCCTGGACAAGCTGCCCAGCCTTATCAAGCTTTTCAGTGGTTTGGATGTTTCCATTCTCTTTATTGACCGAGCTTCATGGGTCCACCCACAGTTGCATTCTCAATCTCCCCATCAAGACCTTCAGATTCTGTCACTGCCTGCATAGAGCCAAGTCCCGACAGAGCCATTTCACGAGCGCCTACAAGTTCCATGAAATCTGTTCCTCCTTGGAGAATGTCATTTTATGTTCCTGCTTCTGTGATCTTACCATCTTTCATCACCTAACAATTACCTTGTTCAGTGCATTGGGTTCTTACGATCACAAATCACGAGAGTACATGCAAAGGCAGTAACTCATGCTTTAACAAAAATTACTCGCAAGGATCAGATCAGCTACTGGCAAGAGCTCTACTTGATGAGTCACATAAATAACCGTTTTCGTACTTAACTGGCATAGCAAACATTCCTGTCATGAATAGACCCAGATCAGTATTCTTGACATCTATAATATATCTGATAATATACATCTTAGGAAAAAAGAAGAAGCTTTTACTAATCCTGAAAAATAACTCCCGTAATATTTGATTATCCTGTGCAAATAACAGTAAAACTAACAAAATGCAGGCAAAAAAATGAATGCTAGTTTGTACCTTGAAAAGATGAGATACAGTATGCGCATCCACCGCACTGAACGGGTCCTCAAACAGACAGATGTCCACATCTTGATATAGGGCCTGAGCGATTTGTATTCTCTGTTTCTGTCCACCGCTCAGATTTATCCCCCTCTCTCCGATCACTGCCTGATCGACGAAAGATAGAACCTCCAAGTCCTCCAGAGAGCACTCTTCAAGAACTACCTCGTACCTCTCCCGATCCATCTCCTTACTGAGCAATATGTTGTCTTTGATCTACCCACTCTGTATCCAAGGAGACTGAGCTATGTAGGCTTTGGTTCCACAAAGCCGAACTGTCCCAGAAACTTTTGGCACTTCTCCAAGTATGCAAGAAAGAAGGCTTGATTTTCCGTGCCAACAGTCCCACAAACAGCAATTCTCATGCCTCGCCGCACCTTCAAGTTTATGTCCTTATGGGTGGGACCTTCAGAAGACGAGTCCCATGAAAAGCTCCCATTGGTTATCTCAACTGCTGTATCTGTGGATGCCGGCGGCAGCCTCTCTATCACATCCTCCCGCAGATCATCGAGGTGGAGGAAGGAGGAGATCCTGTCGAGCGACACCTTAGCCTGGATGATAACCAAGATCGTATCAGGGAGTTGGTAGATCGGTCCCTTGAGGATCCCAAACGTTGCGATAGAAGATAAGACTTTCCCAGACTCGAGCGGTATTCCCGTTGGCACGCAAGCACCAAATGTGGCCCCGGCAATAAAGGCCGGGGCCCTCCAAAAGACGAAGGTCGACAATGCATCCATGTAAATGTATTTCTTCAACCACCCTTCCTCGATCCCTCTTAGTTCTTGTATTTTCGACGAGAACTTCATATCCCAAGCCTGGAGTTTAAGGATTTTCATGTTCCTTAGAATCTCGGAAGTCACCTTCATCTTCTTGTCCTTCAACTCCATTATGCTGCCCTGGTGCTTTTCCAGCAACGAGGCCAGAGGAAGGTTTATGAGTATCGCGAGGATGGTTGTAATGAAAGAAACGATAATAGCAAGCCCGAGATTCTTGTACAAGATCATTAGGGCGAGGGCCACTTTCAGAAGCAGCATCCAGGCTTCATGTGTGTACCAGGCCAAATCCCCAACTCTCTCAGCACCTATAGACATGAAGTTATTTAACTCGCCACTCGTGTGACCCTGTTTCGAGCTGCAGGAAACTGTCAAGCCTTTCGACCAGAGCAGCTCAGACCCTGAAAGCTACACGGTGTAATCTAAAGCCCAACTGCCCCTGAAAGATAGTCTCAACAAGCTTTCAGACCAAAAAAGCAGAGAAAAGGAAGTACTTGTATGAAATCATTTGAGATGTGAAAATACACTAAGTACGAAAAAAAATTTACAAGTAGGATTATGCGAACTCAAATTGGAAAACCACAAATATGAGAAACCAAACCTTATAACACATCAAAATAAGAGATCAAATTTAATAGAAAACCTAAAGAATTGGAAAACTTGAAATCGATCTAGTGGACAAGGCATTCAGCAGAAATAATCCCTGGAATACAATACCCATGAGAATAATCTCGACTGCCATAGAAGAACCCGACCTCAAAAAGAAGATAGATTATAGAAGAACAAAATAGCGTTCGTTCCAAGTAATTGTAAATATTTGTTTGTCATACTGGATTTATAAAACATTTTGTATTATTTATATTTATTTATTTTATTTCAATTATTATAGTACCGAAATATAATGCAAGTTTTAATGTCTAGATAATCTATATATGTATTTACTATATATGTTAAAATATTAATTTATTATGTGATTATTAATTTAATAATTATCATTTAATAGGGTTTTTTTTTACTACATCTTTATAATAGGTAACCTAAAAAAGACAATGTCACACAGGTTTTGATTCTTCCCCTGCAGCATTACAGAAATTAATGCATTTTGAGAGAAAAATCAAATTAAGTTCTTCATTTAATTTTGTTACTATGATTCCAAGATTTCAAAGTATTATAGCTAGCACGTTTAGTAATTATTGAAACTTTATAACTTAAATAAAACTCATAAATAAAAAAGATTATATATATATATATATATATTGTATACATTTGTATCGCAGAGACAAGTTTTAAATCTTACATAATATCAAATAAATTAACTGCCCTTTCAAAAGTATATACGAGAATAATTAAAATTAAATTCCAAGAATTCAATGGACAAAGCAAACCAATGCTAGCATCTAAAAAGTAATTTTAATCAACATATCAATCAATATATTTTTAGTAAATATTTAAATAAATGATATTTACATAACAGAACCCTTCTTTTACGGAGGCGTGTTGCCGCTGAGGTACTAGACAGAGGCGTCGATGAGGTAGGGTCCCACGTAGGATGCGACTGTGATAATGAGTACATACAGCGCCGTGATTTGGATACCGTTCCATGCAAACGAATGACATCAGAGCCTTCACTAGGGTTAATGTTGTCAGTCCATTCCTTGGGACACCGCCCAATTGGATTCAAAGTTTACTCTTGAAGTTCCGGAATCCCACGACAAGACTATCACTTTTTTTTTTTGGGGGGGGGGGGGGGGGGGGGGGATGTCGTCAATCCAAGGCTTTCTTGTTGCCGAAGGCGATGAGAGGGCTAATCCAAGAGAATGTAAACTTGCTGAAAATGGCGGAGTTAGAGAAAGGAGTGACGGTGTCGCCTTCACTGCTTTTGCTTAGACCCCGAATCTCCTTTCAGAAGGGGTTCTTTGAGGTTGACATCTCAGTCTCCAGCATCGGACTTGCCCAGGAATCCCACATAACAAAAGAACAAACCCGACAAGGCAGAAACAACATCTGATATGAAACTCCAAATTGGTGTGGAAATATTATAATTCCTGTACAGAAGAACGTCAGCGACAAAAAAAGTAACAGGATAGAGATATGAAGGCGAACAACCACAATCTCAGCATCAACAGGAACCTCCACAGGCTTAGGCCAGACATTCGGGATTGCAGATAAACATAAGTTGTGTACCATGCTACTGTTCCAAGGACTAAATCGAAAAGGGTCACCAGGTTCTCATCAGACTAGCCGATTTTGTACCAAAAGAAGTAGCTCAATAGACACAATACGAGATTAAGCACCGAAACTGAGACAGCAGAATGGAGTCATCCTGTGGTACAGGAATCTTGTCGTGCTGCAACCATCCTTTGAGCCATCACCACTTCCAAATCTCCAGCGCATCCACGTGGCAAAGAGACCAAGAAGTAGGGTGACGGGCAGAAAAGACGAAATCCCACCAAGGAGGACAATCTTCAAGAGGAAATCACTTCTGGGAAACAATAAGGAAGCTGAGAAATTTGTGAAAAGATCCATCGTTGTGAGGAACAGGAGTGCTCTGCTTATTGTTCAACACGGGGCGGCTGTTGTGTGGGAAAAGCTTATCAATGCTCTCGCTTACATATTAAAGGAGATCAAGGGAGTCCCAAAATAATGGAAAGGAACTCCTTGGAATTGCCAAGTAATGTCGGGGAAATAAAATCTAAATCACTTGCCATTTCTTGGTAGAGCAAATGAAACATATTCTCTTCGTTCTTCTTTCTTGTTTGGAAGCTAATACACAGTTCATTTCTTACCATACAACGCATGTCCAAATATTGTATTGGAGAGTATTCTCGTACCCGGTGTCCTGATGGGACGTCATAAAATTCATCTGTATTTGGCTGTGCTCTCCCAAAGTGGGAATTGTCGATAAACTGCTACGTTTATACCTGACTACCACAAACTTCCATATTGATAGCATCATAATGCAGATTCCTTCTATGAATATCAGTTCACACATCACTAATTCAAAACTTCCTTCTAGGATACCTTATTATTATTAAGAAGCTAAAATATCCTTCTGATGTTATCCTCGAAATTTTCAATTTCAATTTTACTTAAAAAATTTTCTAAAAATGTAGAGGACTCCAAAATTAAATCATACGTTCATCTATTTTATATATTTAATTATACATACACAATGATTCGACAAGGTAATATTTTTTCCTTTATTTTTTTATTCAAAAATTTATATGGTAGTCATTTGTTAGTTATTACCAAAGATATAGAGAGACAGAGATGCTTCTGGACGAGAATGAGAAAGAAGAAATTTATCGAATTTTAATTTTGGAAACTAATAGACAAGAGTAACTGGAGGTCTGTCTTGCAAGATAAATAAAGACTGCTTGAAATAAATATACACTGTGAAAATGATGGATTAGCCATAAATTGGCTGGAAATAATCCAGCCTATTTCATTCTTTAATTTTCCAATTAATGACTCTCCTTTGTTATCTATTGATTATCTATTTATAATATCAACTTCATACTTCTTCTAATAAATATTATATCATCTCTTTTATTCTAAAAATTTGTCGAATATTTCTACTCTTCTTTCCGAAACCTCTTTTTTCTTTTTCTTTTTCAAATTTTACTTTACTAGGGCCCGGTTTCTGTCCACGCATTGCCGTGGATAAAGGCAATCCTTTGATGGATTATATAGTAATTAACTGTATGCAATAATTCATGATCTAAATGATACACATTGTGAGTACATATTAATTCAGTGAAGAATAAGAAGATGATGACAGCATTGGAAGATGACTTTACCCCCATAATATCTCTTGTGACTCGCACATGTTTGAGTGAGTAAATTAGATTCAATTTTATAATATTGAGTGATCAAAGTGACATCAAAGAAATTTCAGCGGGCAAAGTGTCACGGAGCACAAACTTTGACAGCCAAACTGTCTATTCCCCTCAAATAGGGCTGTTTCGACATCAATCAGTGCTCGAAGGTGGAATTCGACCTCATGGAATACTCCATGACAAGCTGGGAGAAGAGCGAGGACTTGTCCTCGAGTAATCTCTTTGGTGAGTCATACTCACAAACAAGCCCTGCAACAGCCAAAACTTACATAAGACTTCGTGAATTGTCTTTTCAAATGAACAAACCAAAATGCCTTGAAAAAATAAAAAAGAACGATAATAACACCATGAAAACCAGAAACCACTGACCATGATCTAAGTGAAGAACAGTATCGCTGTTGAGAATGGAAGTTATCCGATTGGCAATAGTTATGACCGTACAATCGGTGAAGTGCTCCTTAAGTGTTTGCTGGATCAGATTATCTGGGGGTGTATCAACCGAAGCAGTGGCCTCATCAAGAGCAAAGATTTTTCTTTTCTTTAGAAGGACACGTCCAAGGCAGACGAGTTGTCTCTGCCCCATGCTCCAGTTCTCCCCATTCTCCAACACTGCAATATGATAGCAAAGTAAACATTATGCTCACACGGGAAAGAATTGCCTGCTGATTTAGGTTGTAATGCTGAATTGCCTGAATGATATTATACACAAAGTGGATAAAATATCTACTGCTGGAATCTACTTAGTAAACTGAAATTCCAGGCGAATCTGTTACGGAGTACCCATTCAAGTGAGTTCCAACAAAAAGCAATGCGATTTGTGATTTATCTCACCGGAGCAGAGCAAACAGAGCATGAAACAACAATAAAAAAGATGAATAATACTTGCAGAATCAAGTTTTCCTTCCTTCTTCCGAACTTCTTCTCCGAGTTGGCACTTATCAAGAACCTAGAAATTTAGCAAAGATGTAAGAAAATTTATCTGTATTCGTTATCATCGATAGAGAGGTTCTGAAGATGAGATCACAGAACAGACCTCCCAAATCTGCTCATCCGTAAACTCTTCAAGAGAGTCAAGGTTGCTTTTTACTGTCCCTTCAAACATGGTTGGGTCCTGCGGGATAATGCTCAATCTCGACCTTAGATCATGCACCCCAATCGAACATATGTCGATGCCATCAATAGTGATGTGGCCTCCAGCGTGGTCAACAATTCTGAAGAGCGTTTGTATAAGAGTTGATTTCCCGCTGCCCGTTCTACCCACAATGCCTGTCTTCATCCCTCCCAGGAATGTGCATGAAATGCCCCTTAGAACGAGCGGCATGTGAGGGGCATATCTAACCTGTATATAACAAAAGAAAGACAATTAAAATTCTACTTGTTCTGCAGAATTTTTTCTTTTGGGTCTTGATAGATGTTTAACTGAAAATCCAGTTGAAAGAGTATGTAAAGAGAGAATTTTCTCAGTACCTGCAGATTTTGGATGCTAATCTCTCCATGTGATGGCCAAGATCGTTCGGGACAATTCTTCTCTATTACTAGAGGAGGATCACTCGGGATATTAGTGTACTGAAGTATCCTCTCAACTGTTATGATTTTGTTCTCCATAGTGCAAAGGCTCCATACCACCTAAACTTGTAACATGTTCAAATTAAGCCCGTCTGTAGCAGCTAAAACCCGCGATAACTTCAGAAGAGAAAAGAAAATGCATTACATTGGCGTCTTTGTAACCCTTCTTTAATTCTAACCAACAAAGGCAGCATGAGAAGAACAATTTACCTGGATCAATGAATCCCTCGGGAATAGATATCGAGAAAATCAAGGAGAAACCAAACATGAGCGAAGACAGCACATCTAAGCGAAAACAGAGCCATTCCATAGCTCCCGCTAAATGGAGTTTTGGGTGAGAATACCCATCAGAGAGCACCACATTCGTTTGGCAGAACCTTGATTCCTGATCAAAACTCCTGATAGTGGTGGCACCTGCTATTTGTTTCGGCAAAATATTGTATCACTGGAGCCTTGCATTCCCCAACCAACCTCGAGAGTTCTCGAGCTGCTGCTATATAATATTGCTGCAAATGCAAAAGTTTCAGACAAATTCCATGTTGATTAGAGGATGAGTATATGAACTAAAAGAAACAGCTCGGAAAGGGTGCAAAACTATTACCTGATACCACACAGAAGCCGCAACTATAGGGATAAAAGCTATGAACACTTGCCATGCAACTTGAGACATCACACCAATGACGAAGAAGAGTTGGATCAATGAGAAGGCAAATGCACCAACCATATATGGAACATTCATATCGACCGCACTTTGGTCTGTGGAAGCCTGAAAAGAAAGGATGGAACACGAGAATATAATTCAGGATGAAAAGTCCACTTCAGCTACTATTGAAGTGCAAGTGGAACAAGGAATAACATGAAGTGAGCAAACGATACTATGGCTGGGTTAGAGGCAAACAAGACCGAAAACTAGAAAATCTCAGATAACTTGTGACATATCGGATACAGTATTTAGCAAAAATTTTCACTTGTGCCAACAAAAACTGTTAAATCATTATCTAACGGATCATGTAATCACCGTATTTATGCTTAATGAAAACATGTTTTAAGTCACTTACTCTGTTGAGAATCCGTCCACTAGGGGTAGAGTCGAAGAACGACATGGGAACACGGAAAATGCAGTGATGCATCTTATCAAAGAGCAGAGCGGCGGTCTTGAACAGAGCAGTGGCTAGGAAAGTGGACCTTACGAGAAAGCATAAGGAACTCCCAATGGCCGAAGTAACATACACGAGCAAGAGAGTGGACCCCGGGACTGCAGGCTTGACATCGGGAGAGACGGGAGTTGCCCAGGCCATCCAAAAATTACCCCCTATCTGGAAGCCTTGGAACAGGACCTGCGCCATTAAAACAAAGGGCACAAGGGCCCTGCCGTTGGCTGTAGTTATGTATTTCCAGTAAACCGGAAAACCTACATGGCCTTTCTCTCTCTCTTCTTCCTGGATGAGTTGTCCAGCTTTACCAATTGATTCGGCATTCGGGACATTTCCGATCTGTATCTTCTCCGGAACCTTTGCAGGACCCGCCTCAGTACTACGGTCAATATTCCTACTTGATCCTTCATATTCTGTTGCTGCCTGTGCAAAGCCGAGCCCCAACAGAGCTGTCTTATGTGCACCCACAAGTTCCATGGAATCTGTTCCTGATCGAAGAATATCATCATATTTTCCTGCTTCTATAATCTTACCATCTTTCATCACCTGACAAACATTTTCATTTTATTCAGTGCAATGATTATTACTATCACAAGAGTAGATAGACAGTTATTCATCTAATGTAAAATTTACTCACCAATATCAGATCAGCTGCAGGCAAGAGCTCTCCTTGATGCGTCACATAAATCACTGTTTTCGTACTTAAATGTCCCAGCAAACATTCCTGTCATGGATAGACTCACATCAGTATTTATGATATAATTTCCACTTTCCATTGAAATTTGTGAGTTAATTAGGCAAAAAAAATTATGAATTAATTAGAACGGGAGAAAAGCTTGTTTTTACCTTAAAAAGATGAGATCCACTATGAGCGTCCACGGCACTAAAAGGATCATCAAACAGATAGATATCCGCATCTTGATATAGGGCCCGAGCAATTTGTATTCTCTGCTTCTGTCCGCCACTCAGATTTACACCTCTCTCGCCGATTACTGTCTGATCACCAAAAGAGAGAATCTCCAAGTCCTTCTTCAGACAACATGCTTCCAGAACCCTCTCGTACCTCTCCCGATCCATCTCCTTACCAAACAATATGTTGTCTTCAATATTCCCGCTCTGTATCCACGGGGACTGAGCTACATAGGCTTTGGTCCCACATAGCCGAACTATACCAGAAACCTTTGGGACTTCCCCAAGTATGCAAGACAGAAGGCTTGATTTTCCTGAGCCTACAGTCCCACAAACAGCGACTCTCATGCCTTGTTGCACCTTCAAGTTTATGTCCATCAGAGTGAGACCTGAGGAAGAAGACGGGTCCCACGAAAAGTTTCCATCAAATATCTCGACTGCTGTATCTGTGGACCCAGGTGGCAACCTCTCTATCCCTTCCTTCTGCAGGTCATCAAGGTGGAGGAAGGAGGCAATCCTGTCAAGCGACACCTTAGTCTGAATGATCATCGAAATTGTATCGGGAAGCTTGTAGATTGGTTCCTTGAGGATCCTAAATGTTGCTAGGGCAGATAAGATCTTTCCGGATTGAGCGGTATTCCCATCAGCATGCACGTAACAAACGTGGCCACCGAAACAAAGACGGGGGACACCCAGAAGACAAAGTTCATCAATGCACGAGTATAAACAAACTTCTTCAACCACCCTGCCTCGGTCCCCCTCAGTTCTCTTATTTCTGACAAGAACTTCATCTCCCATGCATAAAGTTTAAGGATCCTCATGTTCTTTAGAATCTCTGAAGTTGCCTTCATCCGCTTGTCTTTGATTTCATCAACCTTTCCTGGAAATTTTTCTGCAACGAGGCCAAGGGAAGGTTTAGGAGCATCACTAGGATAGTTGTCACAAGTGATGCGATTGCAGCAAGCCCTAGATTCTTGTACAAGATGATCAGGGCAAGAGTGACTTGTAGAAGCATCATCCAGGGGTCGTGCATGTACCAGACAAAGTCCCCAACCCTCTCAGCATCTACGGACATGAAGTTAATAATCTCGCCACTCGTGTGGCCCTGTTTTGAGTGGCACGAAAGTGTCAGGCCCTTCTCGTAGATCATGGCAACAAGAACCGCACGGGCCCTGATGCTCACTTTCTCCAACTTAAAGAACCACTGTCTCTGAGAAATGCACTCAACAAATTTTCTGGCCAAGAAGGCAGAAACGAGGAAGTAGTCCTCATTCTCAAATGCGCGTTGCCCGCTGAGGTACTGAACGAAGGTATCGATGAGGTAGGGGCCCACATAGGAAGCCACTGCGTAAAGGAGAGCACACAGGGCTGTGACGAGGATTTCTTTCCACTCAAATAAGATCAGAGCCTTCACTAGTCTAAATGTGGTCAGGCCGTTACTAGGGCCATGACCCAATTGAATGTGGAGCTTACTCTTGAACTTCTGGCATGCCCCAACAAGACTATCGTCAGAGTCAAGCTGTGGAACATCCTCGAGGTCCAAGATTTTCTTGTTCCCCAAGGCGATGAGAGGGCTCAGCCAAGAGAACGTAAACTTTCCAAAAATGCTGGCTTCGGAGTAAGGAGTTACGGTTTCAGCCCCCCGGCTTTTGCTTAACCCCGAAGCTTCATAGGATCTAGTACTACCGCTACGGTTGGAAGTGCCATTGATAAGGGGTACTTTTAGGTGGGCATCACTGTCATCTCCCTTGAATTTGCCCAAGAACCCCACATAGCAGAAGAAAAACCCCAACACAACGGAAACTCGGTCGGATATGAAACTCCAAACAGGTAGGGAGACATGATATTTCTTGTACATAAGAAAGTCTATAACCAAGAAATAACCGGAAATAGATAAGAAGAAACCCCACCAGACTCTCAGCAACAGCGGCAACTTCAAGTTCGACTCACTGCTACCTGAAAAACATCTATGCAGGTAAACACAGACTGCACCCCAGGCAACTGTTCTAACAGCCAAATTGACAAGTGTCACCAGGTTCTCATCAGACCAGCCATTTCTATACGAAAAGAAGTAGCTCAAGAGACAGAATACGAGATTAAGCACTGATAGACCAAGACAGCAGAACAGAGCCACCCTATGGTACTAGAACTTAGTCCTATCTCGGCCGCCCTTTGAGTTGTCACCAGCTCCTAGAAGACTCAATCTCCGGCACACCCACAACCACCACACCAACAGCCTCAGCAGCAGAACAAAGTGCAGCGAAGCCAAAAACCCACGAAGGGAACCAGTCTGAAAGAAAAAACCCCTACCTAGGAGCATTAGCGATGTAACCTGTTCTGCTTCCCGTATTCGTTAGCGATGTTTTCTGCTTCAGTTTTAGCGAGGAAGTAACAGTTTTACAGAACAGAGGAGCAAAGCAAACAACAATTCATGACATATCACTGAGCCAAAAGAACGTGACTCATCAAGCAAACAAGGCAATTTAGCTTTCCAGTTGAGTTCTTTTACCTTAGTAGCGCTGCAGTATTCCTTGAAACGAGAGTCATATTCCAACATATCGACCTTGAAGAGTTAGAGATTGTTGTTGATCTCTTGAGTTAGAGTCAGACTAAATGCTTCAAACCACGGAGCACAGCAGCTTGAAAGGTAAGTAAACAGAGAGGAAGAAGAACAAGATTAGTATTTAGCACTGAGATCTCGGACTGTCTGTGGAAGATGTAGCCCTTAGAGAGGAGATGCTTTATGATCCACAATGCCACGAAGCCTCTGGCACCCATGACACACTCATTCTCCTTCTCCATTGGTATATTACTGTCTATTTTGGTGAATGGTGCTACACTGCATAAATAGACTGAGTGGCTAGGAAATATCATCTGACATAAATTCTTAGGCTGTATTATCGGCATTGTCAACGTGCAAATCTTAACAGGCAGGTTGTGTGCAAACCCGAAGTTTACACAATATCAAAGAGCTCATACTGGAAGACTTTGATCAACTATAGAGACCATAGAATGGATTATGACATTCCTGAGAAGCTACAAGGCCCTATTGTACAACGGTAACGCACATAGATGAGTAAATTAATTAGCTACATATTCTACACTTGCTACTCAAAATTTAAACATTAAAATTCCTCAAATTCCAACATCCTAAACTCCATTCGATTTTTCTTCTTCATCATCAATGAGGGTTGTTTCCAAATCAATCAATGCTCAAACTAGGAATTCGACCCCTTGGCGTACTCCATGACAAGCTGCGAGAAAGACGAGGACTTGTCCTCAAGCAATCTCCTTGGAGAGTCATACTCACAGATAAGCCCTGCAAGACCGAAGTTCCGATATATCATGAGACTTAATGAATTATCACCGCGAATGGAAAGGCCACAAAACACAGAATTTTATTGAAAGACAATAAAAAAACCAAAATCAGAAGCCACTGACCATGATCTAAGAGAAGAACAGTGTCACTATCGAGGATTGAAGTTATTCGATGGGCAATGGTTATGACAGTACAATCGGAGAAATGCTCTTTGAGTGTCTGCTGGATTAGATTATCGGTGGCTGTGTCAACTGAAGCGGTGGCTTCGTCAAGGACAAGGACTTTGCTTTTCTTGAGAAGGATGCGTCCGAGGCAGACAAGTTGTCTCTGCCCCATGCTCCAGTTCTCTCCATTCTCAGAAACTGCAAGAATATCCAACTAAGTAAAACATCATGCTGACACAGGAAAGAATAAAAATTCATTCCATTTAGTCTTCAGCTAAGTTGATTTGACTTGCACTGCAGAACAACTAGACCGATATTTGACTAAAATCGATTCTCAAGTGAACTGAAATCTGAGGTGCATCTGTCACCTATTCTATTCCATTCCAACAAAAACCAATGTGACTTGCAGTTTATCTCATGTAAAGCGGGGCAGAAGAAATAAAGTACAACACAACAATAAAAGGGATGAAAAACACCTGCTGAATCGAGTTTGCCTTCTTTCTTCCGAACTTCATCTCCGAGTTGGCACTTATCAAGAGCCTGGAAAATTGCCAAACATGTTAGTGAGAAGATTGGCTTTCATCGTCATGAACATCAGCTATTATTATCATCATAACGGAGAGGTTATCGAGAAAGTTCACAGGCAGACCTCCCAAATCTGCTCATCTGTATACTCTTCAAGCGGGTCGAGGTTGCCCCTTACCGTCCCTTCAAACATGGTTGGGTCCTGAGGGATAATGCTCAGTCTTGACCTTAGATCATGCACCCCAATCGAACATATGTCGATGCCATCGATCATTATGTGGCCTCCAGCAGGGTCAACAATTCTGAAGAGCGTTTGTATGAGAGTTGATTTTCCGCTGCCAGTTCTCCCCACAATGCCCGTCTTCATCCCTCCAGGGAATGTGCATGAAATGCCCCTCAGGACGAGCGGCATGTGCGGGGCATATCTAACCTGTTTATGACAAAAAGACAATTAAAATTGAACTTGGTCTGTGTGAAAAAAAAAAACGATTTCGGTCTTGAAAGATGTTAAGTGAAGAAACGGCTATAAGAGTTTCTGAAAGGAGAGAAACTTCTGAGCACCTGCAGATTCTGGATGCTAATTTCTCCATGTGATGGCCAGGAATGTTTGGGACGATTCTCCTCTATCACAAGAGGAGGCTCGCTTGGGATGGTGGCATACTGAAGTATCCTCTCAACTGATATGATTTGGTTCTCCATAGTACAAAGATTCCATATGACCCAAACTTGTAACATATTCAAATTAAGCCCATATGTAACCACTAAACCAGCGATAGCTTCAGAAAAGCAAAGAAAGAACATCGTATTAGCCTTTGCATTAAGCCTTAGTTAGTTTTAACCACCAAAGGCAGCATGAGAATAGTTTTACCTGGATCGATGAATCCCTCAGGAACAGATATCAAGAAAATCAAGGAGAAACCAAACACAACCGAAGATAGCACATCAAGACGAAAACAGAGCCATTCCATAGCTCCAGCTATATGGAACTTCGGGCGAGAATACCCATCAGAGAGCACCACATTGGTTTGACGGAACCTTGATTCCTGATCGAAGCTCCTAATAGTGGTGGAACCTGCTATTGTTTCAGCAAAATGCTGTATCACTGGAGCTTTACAGACTCCAACTAACCTGGACAGTTCTCGAGCCGCTGCTATGTAATAGTGCTGCAAACAAAGAAGTTTGGTTAAACCAGTTGATGATTAGAGGATGAGTATGAACTATAACAAACAGCTCGAGCAGGGTGCAACCAGTTACCTGATACCACACACAGACTGCAAGAATGGGGATAAAAACTATGAAGACTTGCCATGCAACTTGAGACATCACACCAATGATCCCAAAGAGCTGGATCAACGCGAAGGCAAATGCCGCCACCAGATATGGAACGTTCGTATCCACTGCACTTTGGTCTGTGGAAGCCTGGAAAGAAAGGACACAACATGAGAAAATATTAGTTACGGAAACTAGAGAATAGAGGCAAACAGGACCAAAAACTAGAACACCTCAGATACCGTTTTCAGCAAGAATTTTCACATGTCCGCCACCGAAAAGAACATTGAATACTATTTAATGAACCATACAATCACCCTCTCTTGATAAATGAGAACATGCTTTAAAGTCACTTACTCTGTTGAGAATCCGTCCACTCGGGGTAGAGTCAAAGAAAGACATGGGAGCGCGGAAAATGCAGTGATGCATCTTATCAAAGAGCAGAGCGGCTGTCTTAAACAAAGCAGTAGCGAGCAGAGTGGTCCTTATGAGGACGCAGAACGAACTACCAATCGACAAAGCTACATAAACGAGCAAGAGAGTAGAACCCGTGACTGGAGGCTCTGCATCAGGAGAGACAGGAGTTGCCCAGGCCATCCAGAAATTGCCCCCTATCTGGAGGCCTTGGAACAGGACATGCGCCAATAGAATGAAGGGCACAAGGGCCCCACCATAAGCCGTTGTTATGTATTTCCAGTAAACCGGGAAACCTACAGAGCCTTTCTCTCTCTCTTCTTCCTGAATGAGCTGTCCAGCTTTATTGGTTGGTTCGGCATTCTGGACATTTCTGTTCTCTGTCTTCTCCAGAGCCTTTGCAGGACTCGTCTCATTTCCGTTCTCAATATTCCCACTTGATCCTTCTGATTCTGCTGCTACCTGCACAGAGTCGAGCCCCGATAGAGCTGTCTTGTGTGCACCCACAAGTTCCATGAAATCTGTTCCTGCTCGAAGAATATCATCATACTTTCCGGCTTCTATGATCTTACCGTCTTTCATCACCTGACAAACATTTTCATTTTATTCAGTGCAATGATTCTTACTATCGCTAGAGTAGATAGACAGTTATTCACCTTACGTAAATTTCACTCACCAGGATCAGATCGGCTGCTGGCAAGAACTCTACTTGATGCGTCACATAAATCACTGTTTTTGTACTTAAATGGCCCAGCAAACATTCCTGTCATGGATAGACTCGCATCAGCATTTAGGATATAATTTCTGTTCATCTGTCAATGAAATAGATGATGAGTTAATTAGAAGGGGGAAAAAGCTTGTTTTTACCTTAAAAAGATGCGATCCAGTATGAGCGTCCACGGCACTAAAAGGGTCATCGAACAGATAGATGTCCGCATCTTGATATAGGGCCCGAGCGATTTGTATTCTCTGCTTCTGTCCACCACTCAGATTTATACCTCTCTCCCCGATTACTGTCTGATCACCAAAAGAGAGAATCTCCAAGTCCTTCTTCAGACAACATGCTTCTAGAACCCTCTCGTACCTCGCCCGATCCATCTCCTTACCAAACAATATGTTGTCTTCAATCTTCCCACTTTGTATCCACGGGGACTGAGCTACATAGGCTTTGGTCCCACATAGTCGAACAATCCCAGAAACCTTTGGGACTTCCCCAAGTATGCAAGAAAGAAAGCTTGATTTTCCTGAGCCCACGGTCCCACAAACAGCAACTCTCATGCCTCGCAGCACCTTCAGGTTTATGTCCTTCAGAGTGGGAACTGAGGAAGAAGATGAGTCCCACGAAAAGGTCCCATTGATTATCTCAACTGCGGTATCTGTTGACCCAGGCGGCAACTTCTCTATCCCATCCTTCTGCTGGTCATCAAGGGAGAGGAAGGAGGCAATTCGATCAAGTGAAACCTTAGTCTGGATTATCATCGAGATCGTATCAGGGAGGTTGTAAATTGGTTCCTGGAGGATCCTAAAAGTTGCAAGGGCAGATAAGATCTTCCCTGACTCAAGCTGTATTCCCAGCAGCATGCACGCAGCAAATGTGGCCACCGAAACAAAGGTGGGAGCCCCCCAGAAGACAAAGCTTGTCAAGGCACGAGTATAAACAAACTTCTTCAACCATCCCGCCTCAATCCCCCTCAGTTCTCGTATCTTGGACAAGAACTTCATCTCCCATGCTTGAAGTTTAAGGATCCTCATGTTCCTTAAAATCTCTGATGTTGCCTTCATCCTCTTGTCTTTCGACTTCATCAACCTCTCCTGGAACTTCTCCAGTAACGAGGCCAAGGGAAGGTTTGCCAGCATCACTAGGATAGTCGCCACAAGTGATGCAATTGCAGCATGCCCCAGATTCTTGTACAATATAATCAGAGCAAGAGTGACTTGTAGAAGCACCATCCATGGGTCGTGCATGTACCAGACAAAGTCCCCGACCCTCTCAGCATCTACAGACATGAAGTTAATTATCTCTCCGCTTGTCTGGCCCTGTTTTGAATGGCATGAAAGGGTCAGGCCCTTCTCATAGATCATTGCAACAAGAACTGCACGGGCCCTGATGCCCACTTGCTGCAGCTTAAAGAACCACTGCCTTTGAGAGATGCACTCAACAAGTTTCCCAATCAAGAAGGCAGAAACGAGGAAGTAGCCCTCGTTCTCAAATGCGCGACGCCCACTGAGGTACTGGACGAACGCGTCAATGAGATAGGGGCCCACGTAGGAGGCAACTGTGTAAACGAGAGCGCACAGGGCCGTGATGAGGATTTCTTTCCATGCAAACGAGATCAGAGCCTTCACTAGTCGGAAAGTGGTCACGCCATTACTAAGCCCTTCACCCAATTGGACTTGGAGTTTACTCTTGAACTTCGGGAATGCCCCAACAAGACTATCATCAGAGTCAAGTTGCGGGACATCCTCGAGGTCCAAGATTTTCTTGTTCCCAAAGGCGATGAGCGGGCTCATCCAGGAGAAAGTAAAGTAGCCAAAAATGCCGGCTTTGGAGTAAGGTGTCACAGTTTCGGTCCCTCTGGTTTTGCTCAGCTCTGAACCTTCATCGTTTCTGGTACAACCATTACTATTGGAAGTGCCATTGATGAGTGGTTCTTCGAGGTGAGCATCACTGTCACCCCCCATGTATTGGCCCAAGACCACATAGCATAAGAACAAACCCGACACAACAGAAATTCCATCGGATATAAAAATCCGAACAGGGATGGAGACATGATATTTCTTGTATAAAAGGAAGTCTACGACTAAACAATAACAAGAAATAGATAAGAAGAAAACCCACCAGACTCTGAGCAACACCGGCAATTTCAAATTCAATTGACCGGGACCGGGGAATCGTCTGCGCAGGTAAACGCAGACTGCACCCCAGGCAACTGTTCTAACCGCCAAATCGATAAGAGTCACCAGTTTCTCATCAGACCAGCCACTTCTATACCAAAAGAAGTAGCTCAAGAGACACAAGGCAAGGTTAAGCACTGACAGACTAAGACAGCAGAACAGAGTCATCCTATGGTACAACAACTTAGTCCTACTGTGACCACCCTTTGACCCATCACCAGCTCCTACAACACCCAATTTCCGACACAACCACCACACCAACATCACAAGAAGCAGAACGAGGTGCAGGGAAGCCGAAAACCCGCGGAGGAAAACAGTCTGAAAGAGGAAACCACTACCTGGGACAATCATGAGAGCTGAGAAATGTGAGCAAAGATCCATTTTTTGGGCTTATTGAGAAATGGGTGTGCGCTAATTGGGAGTGTGTGTTAACTGCCTTAGCTTTGGTTCCTGGTTATATATGCAGGGGAAGGGTGGGCGATGGGGTGCAAAAGTCCAAACGAGATCAAAAGACGAGATTGGTCAATAGTTGGGGCTTTACGTGGGCAGGGGATAACGTGGAGCTCAAGATTGTTTCCCCCTGGACGGAGAGTGCGAAGGAAGGAGGGAGGGAGGGAGGGAGGGGGACTGGAGGATGGCGACTGGATTATTTGTTGCAAGCAGAGACACAGAGTGAGAGAGGGAAGTGACGATGTCAAGAAGACGCAATTTGGTCTGCGGCTCTTTCCGGGAAAAACGGCTTCACCTTTGAGAAAAGCAAAGAGTTCACTGAAAAATAAAAACAAAAAAGTAAAAGAAAGAGAAAAGGAACAAAATCATTACTACTGAAAGAAAATTCCAAACGAGAAAAAGGATGGCGTTCTAATGCATGCAACATGCCCTTATCTGGCATATAAGAAGTTCGAAATTCGATTTTTATGATCGAATCTGTACTCTTTTATTAACTATCAGAAATTTAATTTTATTATATTAGGTTAATTGATCTTCTTTGTAGCAGAAAAATAAAACAGCAAAAAAACATTTTCTTTATTCGTATTTATCGAGTACCTCTATTTTTTGAATGTTACCATAGTTTTACTCTATTTTAGGAAAAGGAAAAAACCAACTTTTCATTCATCCTGATTTTATTTTTAATCTTGTCTTTGTCATTACATGTATCCTATCATTTAATTTTTTAATGAAAGATGTGTACTTGACAAGTTTGCAAAGTAATAAATCGGTTTCCATAGAATAAGAGTTTATATTTAGCAAATGCTTTCATTTTGAGTGCTACCCAAGAAAATAGGCGGCCATTGGCATTTTCTGTCGGGGTGGGGGGTCCAATCCATTATTAATGTGACCTTTTCATGTCATTATTATTGAAAAACAGTATACATAATCCAAAAATGAAGTTAAGAACAAAAAAATTCAAAATTGAAGTCATATATACATATATATATATATCTCCAAAGATACTTTGTGATTCGGAGATGCTGATACGCATCTAGAGAAGATCTTTTTATCTCTTGGAAGAGTCAATAAATCCAGAGAAATTATTGATTAATTGCTACTATATATTCAATTTGTAATCCAAGTTAGAAGCTCATCTTCTAACTAGCGTATTTATATATTTTCGTGGATATCATAATATAATAGTCTCTCTATATATATCTTTTTTTGCCACTCTATATATCACTGATAACAAAAATATCACGGATACTTTATTATTCTTTTTCGATTATAAGAAAAATTTATTGACTTAGTACAAGAAAATGTAAAACAAAATAGAGACGCATATGTAATCAAACCTTAAAATTCTTAATTCTCATGCCAAAGTACATATGATTGCGCTATGACCTTTTTCTTAACATTTTTATTAATTTTACATTGTTTTAATCATGCATGTGGTTCTCATATAATCTAATAACGACGGAATTTATTTGGTAAAACATTACCATTCAAAATATAACGCGCATATATATATATATATATATTGTCTTTAGCTCAGATTATTCGTGCACTAAATTAAACTACAATTGCATGCCACAGTGTGATCATATCAATTTGTTAATAACCAACATGCACAACAGGGACTTCTCAAAATAAAAGTCGGACATTATATTTATATATAGATATATTTGGATATAGGTTATATTTATGTCGACCCAAAACATAGCTATCAAGATGAAAAATATCATGGGAAGATAGTCAACAGTCATTTATAACTGGAGTGCAGTGATCGATAACAATCAAGAGGTGTACATGTGGAACTGTATATATGGTTCACATTCTCTTCATCTTTGACTATTGATGATAGAATTAGAATCAATATCAATAATTTGGAAGAAGGCCAGCCCCTCACATAATGTCCTCCAATCATGTGGGGGTGGGGGGAGGGAATCCTTGCCCGTGCCTTGACTATATATTAATTGTTTTTATCTGGCATTTTTCTCCAAGAGGAGTAGCCCTCTTTTTTTTCTCTTTTGAACAAGCCATGATATATATGTTAAGTTGTGAACTTTTTTCTATCGAAACTGATCGCATTTCATATTAGTAAGCAGATACCACGTGATTGTATGTATGTTTGAGAGATGGTGTCCAGGTATAATTAAATTTACTTGACTTTCAAAGCTATCAGTCCACTTGGCAGAGCGACATAAGCTCCACTTATTCTTAATTAGATAACTAACATCAAGATCCGTTATATGCATTCATTAGTTTCATGCGAAGTGGTTGGCATAAAGCCATTGTTGGATGAAGACATGAACTCCGAAATATAAGAAACATCTGCTCTTTTTTTCCAGCAATCAAATTCCGTAAAAATCTGTAACCAGGGAAAAAGAATTTGTAAAACTTTTCCACAAATGACATAAATAAATATTATAAATAAATAATTAATAGATAAATATAACTAAGGAAATAAATATCATCTCTCGAAAGAAAAAATGACAATGCTAATATCAATAAATATTGTGTCAAGATCGATGCAAATCCTTGTGGCTAATTTTGATACGAGACTTTGACATTCTTTTGATTTCAAAGTTAAAATCACAAAAATTTTAACTTTAACTTCACATACTACACAATAAAAATACATATTTCTCAAGTCAAAAATTTTAACTTTAACTTTAACTCAACACACTACACAATAAAAACACACGCTTTCCAAGTTAAATTTATAATCTCATCTCATTTGTCTTTTTCTACAATTAAAATCAAAATTACTTTAACTTCGAAATCAAACGCATCGTGAGATTCCTATTATTTTTAATAAATACATATTACTATAATAATATAGATAGTACCGCATTATCAACCTGCATTAATTTATGGACCTCCAATGAACGTGCCTTATTTTAAACAAATAAACATTATTACAACATATCTATCAAATAAGTCAGGCCCGAAAAAATATGTTTGGTGAACTTCTCGAGAAGATATTCCTTAGATACATTTATATGTACAGTATAATATATTCCCCTCGGGACCTCCGAACCAATAAAATGGGACCTTGTACATGTATGTACATATAATATATACATGTATCCTAAAAGAATATATATATATATATATATCCATGAAATACTTTATTTTCTTCCAAGAAACCAAACAGAAAAGGACAGAAATCCTAACTAGTTCTCATGAAAATGTCTCACGCACCACAAAAAATACTTCTGCATGAGTATTTTAAAAAATTAAAGAAAAAAAAGAAAGAGGTAGAGAATGTGTTGCATTGCATGGTTTGTTTGACGAGCATCTGTCGCGTAGTTGTTGTCCTCATTGACATTAATGCGTCGAATATTACTATTTGCTTCTCTTTTAAGGGGAAAATGACAAAATCTAAAGGGCCATAGCCATTCCCACCAATAATTTGCTTCAATGGGCCTTCTTCGTAAATAAATACAGAAACTCCATTCCTTGGTGTGGCATTGCCGCCGCTAAACCACCAGGCACTGTCGATCGATTCATCTATACACGATCTTCGCTTTGGATCTCTGCAGCCCATGCGTCATGTGCACGAGACATGAATCCAGTTAACATGTTTACTATTGATCACGGTCCGTTGTGGGCTCCTATTCTTTTTCAGTTCTTAATGTGATTAAGATGCTCTTCCGTTTTGATCAGTTGTTACTATTCTTTTCGAACGTATAAAAGGACAGCCCATTTTGATGTGCCCATTGAGCCTGCACAAATGGGTCAGCGCACCGATATGGCGGTCCAATGGGCCCAAATTTAGCCCAAGTGGAACCATTTTCAACTGGGCCGAATTATATGGAATAACAAATTGTGAAATCAAAATAATAAAAATGCAAATTTTGGGAGCAACAGAACTAATATTTAACCTAGCATGCGGCCATTATCTAAATGTACTCAATAATTAGCATTTTGTTAGTACCTAAAGAAGTGAAATTTTCAAAATTCTTTTTGACCAAGACAATTTCAAATACTTAGCACGTTATTTCAGATGTTTAGCAACTTACAAATGCATTGAAGGACTAACCTTGTTAACTTAAAATACTAAATAAGTCTAATTTCAGACCTTCATTAATATATGGAGTATTGAAATTTAATTTTAGTACTTGGTACTTGAAAACTGAAATTTTCAAATATCTAGTACTTTAACTCAAACTATTAGTACCCTGAAAGCACATTAAAAGTCTAACGTTGATAACTAAAAGGACTAAATATATTTAATGTCAGTGTTTCATTAGTGTTTGAATTACTAAAACTGATCCGAAATATGTTGTAACTTACTTCAATCTTTTAGTACTTAGCAAATATATAAAAATACTAACATCGACAACTAAAACAAGTAAATTGATTTAATTTTTGCAATTCAATAATTTAAATGCCCAATTTTTCGATACCTTAGTTAAAATATTTAGTAATTTAATTCAGAAGTTTAGAGCACTTGTAATACGTTATTGCACTATACAAGATATATAGCTGCAAGTATGAATATTTCATAATTGTCAATACCTTGTTACCAAAAAGATATACTTAAAGAAATCCATGTAATGCGAATAAATGATTTGCAATTAAAATACTAAAATTTTCCTAAGGATAATCAGAATTTTTTTCTTGATTTCCTTCTTTCAAATTATATATAATTGTACCTTTTTCATGTTGATTTTAATTGGCAACATATATATGCCGTATGGTTTGATACAATTTTTATTTGACTTTGACATTATGTATTCGGCTGCTTTGTCATTTTGACACAGTGCCATTGATAGAATTTTTGTATCAAATATTATTCAAAATTATTCACCCAAAAAACATTAGTCAAAATCTAATCCTGCATGTATACTGTGTTCTTCCCTTTTTTCTTTTTTCTTTTTCATTTTTCAGTCCATCGCTACTCGAGTTGCCATATTTGACTTTCATGGTTAAAATAAACCATGGCCCCACGCACTTGAAAAGCACTTTTTTTTTTTGGATGGACTCGGGGCAGGAATCAAGTTATAAATTAAACAATATATGAATGGGGAGGAGGGACCCGGCAATGATATCAAACAGACTCGTGCTTAACTTATCGACCCAACCATTTTGCACATACATTCCCTTACTTGAACATGTGCCCCAAGCCTGCAGAGCGATGGAGAAGAACGGCCACTATCTGAAATCCAATTTACGATAACTGCACGTGTTATCTGTTTAAGTCACGAATCGAGGGACGAGTGTTGCTATCAATCAATCCAGCGAGAAAAGAAGAAAGAATGCTATTTTTTGGCGTTATTACCTGATGTTCGAATGTTCAAAAGATTCCACTAATTCAATTTAATTTGGATCTATCAATTAAGTAAAAGGTGCTTACAATATAAATTTTTTTATTCACAAATTTCGAATTCAATATTTTTTTTAAAACGTCTATTTATATAAATTAATCCAGGTCAGTCAAAGATGCTATTTTTTGTTTTCTTGGTCAACAAAGAATGCTACGTTGTCCCTTCCTTCCTTCCTTCCTTCCTTTATTTATTTATTTTTCGTTTGGTAAAACGGGCAAACGGTTCATTGGTGATTTGGATTACATCTCATATATTCCGCTAATAGTGCACATAGGCACCCGAGTTTCCTCTTTTGTCACATTTCGGAGTAATTATAAATATATTAAAAGCACATACTTAAACCAAAATGAATTAGTTCAAGCGATTCGGCGTTTCTTCCGCTTAAGTAAGGTCTTATATACTAAAATAAATTGGTTCAAGCGATTTGATGCTTCTTCCATTTAAGCAAGCTCTTGAGTTTGAGTCCTTGTAAATACAAAAAATCTACGTTGAGAGAGTTTTACCCATTAATAAGTCGACCCGACTCGACTAGATTAATCGGGGTCCGAGTGGGCTTCTGAATACTAGGATTTACATCGAAAAAAAAGCAGGTAATCGAAATTAATTTGAATAATAAGCTAAAAATATACATGATCTCACTAAAGATTACAAAAAATTATATATATATATATATAAACAAATTTTGGCAGGTGTCTTATATCTCATGTCGGGGTTTACTACATTCCAAATTCATATTTAAACAAATTATATCAATATAGCGGCATGCATTCTCTTACATTACGTTTGATTGTTGAGTTAGGAATAAGGATGGGGAGAGATTACATGAAATTCTGTTTTCGATGTGAATCATGGTATTCAGAAACTCAATTGGCCCCCGACCAATCCAGTCTAATGGGGTCGGCTCAGTAAGGGATAAAACTTTTCCAGCGTAGATTTTTTACATTCATAAAAACTTGAAATATTTAGATGAGATTTTTAGTCCTATGAATCTATAGCATCCCAATATGGTGTTTTGGGAAATATTTAGACCTAGAACTAGAACATTAAAGTGAAATGACCAACATATCCCTTAAAATAAATATTTTTAAAATTTAAAAAAAAAAATTGAAAATTAAAATTCAAAAAAAAAGGAAAAAAAAAAAAAAAGAGCTTCATGAATGGAAAGGGAGGAAGGAGCGGTAGGGGGCGACGCCCACCCCCACCACTCGAAATTGAACGAAAATTGGGATCCTATGTGGCCAGCGACCTCACCCAGGTGGTGATGCCAGTGTTACGCCAGCGCCACCGTCCTCTCTATTGTCCATAGTAAAACTTTCAACGTGGCATGTTTTAAAAATTAAAAGAGAGAGTCAAGGGCATTTTCATCCTTTCATGTATATTAATAATCCCAATTCGCCATTATCGCGCACATAGTATGAGCTAACTTTATTATTATATAATTTATGCTATGCCATATACCGTCCAATCTCAATTCTAGTGTGGCCCGACAACAGACAAGAACATTTCAAAAATCCTGTCCGACTTCTTTATCACAAACACCAAAATATGGATATTTGTCCCAATCCTGACGATGATATTATTGATATTCAATATAATACTATCAATAATGCAGTGCAGGAAAAGTGATAAAAAAATCGTATTATTTTTGCATTCAATACTACTTTTGATTAATTAACATGTAAACATAATTAATGCAGTAATACTATATTGCAGTGCAGCATTATATTGATATTCAATATAATACTGACAATAATGCAGTGCAGGAAAAGCGAGAAAAAAAATCGTATTATTTTTGCATTCAATACTACTTTTGATTAATTAACATGTAAACATAGTTAGATATATTTTCATATAAATGGTCGAGTTATATATGGCCAGCCTTTGAATGTTAGATTAATTTAACTACATCGTTGTTCGGGGGCTGCGGCAGTTGTCTAAATCAGCTTTTCAGTAAGTCCTTGTTATTTATCCATTTTGAAGTTTTGTCTTGAAACATGCATGCATCGGCTTGACTCCAGAGTATATTTGTAACTTTCAAAGAAAATGAAAAGCTATGAGTATTCATTGACTCCCGGGAAGGGGTAGAAGAATGGGACATGTTAAATACAATGCATTACAGATGTATGATCATGATGCTTCAACCAGATTATTCTATTCCACCTCTTAGAAAGAAAAAAACTTAAATCAAAATACATAATTTCTCATCGGCAATGACGCCCTAACATCTTTCTCTCTTTCTTTAATTATCATTTAATATAGAAATCAGGCAATGCATGTTACGCAGGAAATGGTCAAAGTGAAATATTTAATGAAATTTTGCATTCTAGGTAAAATCCCTAAAAGTATAAACTAATGTAGGAATAGTAATATCAACTACTCCGTACCTTTTCGTTGACAAATAGGAAATTCCGAATACAACTCGATAATCATAAAGATTACCACATATAACACAAATTTCTCCGCCGATTCCTTGTAGTCGAGCCTCTCGGTATGTCATTATACCTCGATAAATAGAAAGAATTTCAATTCCCATCCCGCCTAGAATTCTAGGAATTCGTTGATAGTTAGAATAGATTCTACTAATCCGTTTTAAATTTAAAATAGTTTTAGACCATGGAGCACGAAAAAGGGAAATTAAGTTGGAAGCGCCATATATATATATATATATATATATAATCACGAAGGACCAGTAATCGGAAATTAATTTTCGGTAGAAATCAGAGATCAATGTTCGCCATTTCAAGTGTCCAGTCAATATAGTCCCTATAATTACTTTATATGCTATGTTCATTTTCTACCAAATCTGAACATTGAAAATCCTTTTTAGACTGTTCCTGGTACGCCGAATTGTACGTGAAAGGCGTGCACAACTCTTAACTAAGGGATGATATTCCATGATGTGAAAACATGGTCGATATATGATATCCATTTTTTGAATTGCTCTGTTTCATCCTAGTTAATTATCGTGCAACTTATATGTATTAAGCAGTTACCGATCATATTTATAATATGCGGAGAGCTTATGAAAATTAAAGAAAAGATCATCCGTAGATTTGATTCTTTCACCCGTCTGATTTCGAGTTCAACAATTCATTTGCTTTCACCCGGTACGGCCTGAACCTTAGTACGACACACGCGGTCCACCGATATTCAAGTTCCAATCAAGAGAGACGAGACACTCCAATACATTATTAAGCATGTCAAATGGATCAATCCAACTGAATCCATCGAGATTGATACCTAGGGCCGGATGTACGGGGTCGGGATCAGGTACAGGTCGTCCTTCCTCTTCACTGTGACCGCGAACGTCTCAGTCATGTCGAGATCCTCATTCCTCATCCCCTCGGGCAGCTTCCAGTCGAAATGGTACAGTAGCATAGCGATCTGCAGCTCCACCTGGGCAAGCCCGAAGGTCATGCCGGGGCAGATCCTCCTGCCCGCCCCGAAAGGAATGTACTCCATATAATTGCCCTTGAAGTCCACTGAAGTGTCGTTGAACCTCTCAGGGTCGAACCTCTCCGGGTCCTTCCACCACTTGGGGTCCCGCCCGAGCGCCCAGGCATTGATGATTCCCTTGGTCTTGACCGGGATTGTGTAGCCACAGATCTCACGGACCTCCGAGCATTCCCTCGGCAGGAGGAGAGGCACGGGCGGGTGAAGTCTCAGGGCTTCCCTCACCACTTGTTTTAAGTAGCTGAGCTCCGAGACTCCTTCCTCATCGGCTCTACCTCTCCTGTTGAAGACTTCTCGCACTTCGCTTTGGGCCTTTCGCGTGATGTTCGGGTTCTTGATGAGCTCTGACATTACCCAATCCGCCGCTGTCGCTGGTGTCTCACTTCCAGCACTGAAGATGTCCTGCAATAATGTCACACGAAATTAACTATAGCTACATATATACTTGGACGTTCAATTTAAATCAAAGCATCTATAGTAATTATGATTTTAGTAGGAAATTGAATGGATTTACCAAGATGACAGCCTTAATGTTGTCAGTGGTCAAGGAAAATTCAAAATCACCCTGCCTCTGAATTTTCAACAGCACATCAACCAAATCCTCATCTTCTTCAACCTCCTGGCCACCATTGTCAGCGTTTCTCTTCTTGGCCTCCCGGTGTTCGCGGATAATGTCCTCGAGCATCCTGTCAGATTCCTTGTGCAGCTTCTCGATCTTAGGCTTCATGCCGCTGATCACATGAAGCAGTTTGATCGATGGAAACAAGTCCGCAATCCCGAACCCGCCTACAAGTCATATTTCATCAGAAGAGTCCCATGAATACATAGCTAGCTCTATGAAACGAAACCTGATGGGGTCATGATGCCAGAAATAGTGAGTCCTCGGGTTTCGCCCATGAACTTCATCTTTCGAGAATCCGGCCCATAAACTATATGAAAAATGGCAATTTTGTCCCTTCCCTTATCAAAGCACGTGAGAATGTTACGTGATGTAAACAATTTCACCTTTTTTTGGGGGGTCAAGCGACAAAAAATTAGAAGTTGATATACGTTGAATAAAGTGTTTTTTGTTAATTTAGCCAACCTGCGAACTTAATAGCCTCCTTGACCACTCCAATGAACCTGTCCTGCTCGTGGCACTGCTTCCCGAACGCCGCCCTAGAGGTCATGCCGTACTGCGATGAGTAGATCTTCTCCGTGAGATTGATTGCGGTCCCAGCCTTCGACCTGATCCACTTCACCAGGTTC
The DNA here is from genome assembly GCF_007655135.1 of Punica granatum. NCBI lineage: Eukaryota > Viridiplantae > Streptophyta > Magnoliopsida > Myrtales > Lythraceae > Punica > Punica granatum. Next base: position 26,696,996 of record NC_045133.1, read on the forward strand.
GCCATCTCATCCTCCCTCACCGAACGATACGAGAGCACCCTCTTGGCACTGAGGAGCTCGAGGATGCATATCTTGCGCAGCTGGCGCCAGTACTCGCCATAGGGCGCGAATGTGATGCTCGTGCAGTCATATGAGATGATGCTTGAGGCAAGGATGGGTGGGCGAGACGCGAAGATCACGTCGTGGGTCTTTAGCACCTCCTTGGCCGTCTCCGGGGAGGAGAACACTACCGTGGAAACCTGCTCAAAAACGAGATCAAAGTGCAATCACAAAATATATTAAGATCGAGAACAAAATTTTCACATGGAAAAAGAAAAGCACGCGCACGTCCGAGCCGGGCCTGATCACAGCCTCAGATATTCGAACATATAGGGACCAGAAAACATAACTGGCCACTATATATATCCTAAGCCTTTATACGGATCGACACAGTGGCTTTGTTAATGAAGGAGCTCGAGAAGGCCTTACCTCTCCCATCTTTAGGTGCATCAAGGGGCCATATTTAGCTGCCAAGTCATGGAGGGTGCGGTGGGGGAGAGGGCCGCTAAGCTGGTGCATGTTGCCGATGACCGGGAGCTTCCATGGACCGGGAGGCAGCCTCGGCACGGATTTGTTTTTGGGTTTGAGCTGCAGGAAGGTGACGAGTAGGATGAGGAAGGAGAAGAAAACTGGAAAAGAGAAGAGGAAATGTAAATCCATGATTATACTGACAGTGGAGTGAGTGCGAAGCACTCTTGAGTGTGTGGAGTGCAAATGGAAGAGTTTATATGGACAACTGAATCATCTTCTGACGCAAGGTAAAGTAAAAATACGATTTTTTTAATACGATTTTTTTAATCATCGAAAAAAAAGGTTAAGTGGGCATACGTTTTTGCCTCATAATTAATAGATTAATTTCATATTTGGTACTCTTTTTTTTTTTTTGCTAACATAGTATTAAGGATGGCCCCACAACATCGGCTAGTCAGCTCCCCGTTAAGAAATAATGGAAAATTGATGTTGTTCTATGCCATGAACAAATTTCAAAATATTCTGTAATTTGATGAAATTAATTTGATACGTGTTATGTGATGAAAATTTTCAAAATATCGTGTTGTATGGTGAAAATAAACCAATTATTTAAAAAAGCCGAGAGCGAAATATGTTTTCGATTTCACTAATATTTGCATTGAGTAAATTTCACCGTATAACATAGTATTTTAACTTTTTTTTTATGAATATATAGCAAATACCATGACAATTTCAGTGCATAACACTATATTTGAAAAAAAAATTGCCTTAAAGCATCCACAGTTAATTTTCTGTTGATTCAACCGTGCACGGGGTGGGGCTCAATTTAATTTTTTAATCAAAAAATTATTTAAAAAATATTGATAAAAGAAAACCTCGGGGAGAAGGACTGCCAACGGTTAGGGTCATGATTGCGGCCACCACCCCACCAGTCAAGGTAATTGGCGGCAACGGAGGTCGATAACGACCCTCATTGAGTTGTGGAGAGGGTTGTGTTGGGGGGTGGGTGTTGCAACTGCAATCAGGGTCCTCGTGCTCGGAATCGAGAGAATTTAGGGTTGTCTTGATTCCGCCTTGAAGTCCGTGATGTGGCTAGTGATGCGGCAACCGATCAAGATCACTAGTGACCCCGATTAGTAGGGTGGTGATAGCAATCGAGACCCTCGCCAAAAGCCCCTTCTCCAAGGGTTTTCTTTTAAAAAAATGTATTGTTTTTTAGAATTTAATAATTTTTTGATTAAAAATTCAAGCCAAAAATGTCCACATGTGCATAGATAACACAAAAATAATGGCATGTCAGTATTTCGTGCATCCATTGACGAAAAATTTCACGTGGAGATCAACTTAACACCACCCAACAATAGACTAAATTATTGTCAGTGTCATATATTAAAGAATTAACTTTGCACCGCCCAACGATAGACTAAAAATTAACTTAGCACCATCCAACGATAGACTAAATTTATTGTCACTGTCGTATATTAAAAAATTTATTCCAAAGCGTAGAGTTCAATTATCGCATTTAATTTCTTATTGAACGGTCTATATTCTAAGCGTAGATTACGAGCCACCATGTTTGATTAAGAAGAAGATGAAAAAATGCCATGAAAAGGACATGGACGCACATAAAAAAGACAAGACGTAATACACGTCACTGTTCAAAATATCCCCCGATTATTTTCCTACTCCTGGAATAAATATATAAATAATAAATAAATAAATAAAATATCATCTTTAGATCTTGTGAAGCCCACTACAAATCAACAAGAAAAATAAAATCTTGACCAGAAAATCAATTTATATATATAATATATAATTGAGAAACGGAAAGAACATTAACATCGTCACTTCAATCATTGTTATCAGAATCGAACCGAACATCGAACCGGCCGAGCTATGAGTTCATGGGTTCAACCGGAGGTTCGATGGGTCGGACCGCATATTTAATTATAAAATAAATAAATATTTATTATTTTAAGAAAATAATATAAAATACATGAAAATAGAGAGTTGCTTTCTCTAGTAAAGGATATGGGACCCTGAGAATAACACGTATAGGTCGGCAAGTATGAAACGAGGAATCCAGAATAAGGAAATTGATTGCCTGGGATTGGGATGCCTCAAACAAGAATTCGAAAATCATATACTATATCCCGAGAGCTGATAAAGCCAATTTCTTCTTCATATCTTCTTCAATTCTCTCACCACTCTTCAAGTAAATAAGAAATAAGGAAAAGTCGACAACGGGAAATTAATAATGAGAACAAGCAAAAGCACTAAACCTCGGCAGCAGAGGAATGAGTCAGATTTCCTGCTATCTGATCCCCTACCTGGCAGAGACACACGGTTGATTCAAGGCATCTAAATGTAGCAGACCATCCAATGAGGAATTTCTGGAGCTTCTCCAACCACAGCACAGGGACCACCTCCCCATTTCCTCCGCATAATGAACTTCTAAAAGCAGTACAACAAACTATAACTCAAAACAATGTTAAGGGCAGAATCAAAAGATGAACCACTCGGAGACTCTAGAACGGAAAAGCAACATATTTCTTCAAGGAAGATTGAAAAGAACCAACTTTGGTCAGTTTATTTAGACAACAAAGAGCAATCCAAAAATGAATCCATGCTAGAAAACGAACAGAGCAGGAGCACAACAAGCTTTAGATGCAGGTAAGAGCACAACAGAATAACTTCAAATTAACATTATCCGAGCATGCCTGTATTTAACATTAAATTTGGTGAATAACTATTTCACTAGTCTCTAAGTTAATAATCCACAAAATACAATGAAGTATTAATTAATGTTTTGATCTCCAATTAAATAGGTGATGAGGTGCCGCCCATAAACCAACATGTGGCGTTCAATTTAGGTTAGGAAAGAAAAAAGTAAAAACGCGATCAAACATTCATCTTTTGACATCCCTTCTAATGATTAAAATATATTTTATTTTATTTTTGGTCCAATCTATTTATATCTATTCGTACTCCTCGGGAGTTTCACATACATGAGATAAAGAATTTCCACATAAACTATTTGGTTAATTTCTTAGGCTATGATAAACTTACTCTTCGTGTCTCTAAATGAAATATATACCTAAGTTGTTTGAACTGTCCCACTACATATTTATATAACATATAATTGTATGACGATGAGAGAGGATTTACATCTTATTAATTTGTTAAGATGTGGTGGGGGAGGAGATTTGCATACTTGATTTTTAAAATAGTTTTATATTCATACGTACATTTATATATAAGCATATCATCCTCTAACTTAATTAGTATCTTTGGAGCAAATCAACAAATGTCTGTAAAAATTTAAAATATAATTTTGAAAAATAAAAATATAACATTTTAGTTGAACTTGATTTTGCTTGAATTTTATTCTACAGTTCAATTTCATCGACTCTTAGTCAATAATAATATATTTTAACGGTCAAAAACTCTACATAAAATCGAATTCGCAATAATATAATAATTAATGTTAATTTCATAAAAATAGTTACTTGAATAAAAATTAAGTAATTATTTTAGTAGATAAATAAAGAGATAAAAATAAGTTAATTTGATAAAAATAGTTACTTGATGGATTTAGTCTATCGTTGCCCGAACTGGTTTCAGTTACATTGTCTACTCTCCCCAAGCGATGCTTTGATAGGGAAACTCTATTAGTGCATATGAATGGATTACGTTTGGTTTTCACTATGCACTTACCATGTGTATACAATTCTTAACCGGTACACACTTCAAGCAAGTTATGAATGATAAATGCATAAGACAGCACGTACATGAGAACCTCTCGCATATTACCCACCTTTACCATTTTTCCATCATGGTGAGCCCTAATGGTCCATTATTATATAGGATGGGGACATCAACAAACTACTTGTTCCGCCATGTCGATAAGTTAGAGACAAAAATTCTTGACATGAGATGCACATATAATTTGATAAAAGAGCACGCATAAAATTAATTAGGACCATTAAAATTTTTCAGTTCAAAATCACTTCATGAAATATAAAGATACTTTATTGTAAATATCCATAATTTTTTTTAATTAACTTTCAATTTTAACTTTCAGAGATGCTCGTGAACACAATAGCATCCCCGCGACGCCGCGACTAGCGATTTTTGAGTGATTCATTGGTATTTTACAATAGCCTTTCTTTAAAAAATAAATAAATTAAAACATTCTATTGCAAGGACCAAGCTTAGAATTAAGAGCCACCATGTTTGATTTAGAAGACTTTTGGTGGCTCTGTTAAAATATATATGAATTTATTGGTCTAATTTTCTGGGCAATTTGAGGATATTGATACACGCATGATGAAGACAAAAATGGAACGTTCACTGTCCAAAATGCCCCCATCATTTTGCACCGAACATCATCCTTTAGCCTCTTATGACCTCTATAAAATTACTTTTCAGCAAGAAAAGAAAATCCTTTAGCAGAAGATTTATCAAATTATAATTAATATCGCACCGAAAATATTATCATATCATATTTATATATAGAAACTTCGAGGTTTTTGGAGTTCGTCGGGAAGAGTATGAATCGAAATTAGTACTCTCGCGACTGCAATTCGTTTTCATTAAATTTTATAACATATTTGATAATTTTATTTTATTTATAATATTTTTATTTGATTCGATGAATAGAAAACCAAAAAAATAAGTCCGTTGACATTACCGTTTATTTTTAGTATATTTTAATGAATTTATTATATTTATAATAGTTTTTATTAGAATTTCGATTAAAAAATGAAAGAACTAAGTGTTTAAACAATGTTATTTCGTTTTTTTGAACAAATTATTTTTTTAATATAAAACTTTATATACTTTTCTCTTTCAATTTGTTTCATAATATAATATAAACATATATACATTACGTAATGACTTGAAGGTTTTCGACAGTTTCGAGTGAGGTATGATTACATATGTTATTGATTCTCGATAAGTGAAAACAACAAAAAAAACTTTGTATTCATATACCTAATCCATCGTATTAGCCAAATAAAATTCTCCAAAATAAATAAATAAATAAATTATTTCAATTCGTACAAAGAGAGCGTACAAGAATTTGGCCATTATTTTCATCTAAATAATAAGGGTAAATTGCACCGGTGGTCCAAAATATTTTACAAATGTTTCATGATGGTCCAAAAAGTTTTTTTTCGTTACATGATAGTACAAAATGTTTCAAAGTTGTTTCATGATGGTACAAACTGTCAACTCGAGCTGACGCCGTTAACATTTTGCTGACGTGGCGCGTCCTATGTGTCACTTTTGTTACGTGGACCAATCATAGTGCGCCACGTAATTTAAGACAAAATAAAATTTTAAAAAGTCCAAAAAAACAAAAACAAATTTTAAAAATACAAAAAAAAGAGTAAAAATTTTGAAAAAATAAAAAATATTTTAAAATTTTGAAAATTTTAAAATTATTTTTAAAAATTTAATTTTTTTTTTTTTTTAAAAAAATAAAAATACAAAAAGAGTAAAAATTTAGAAAAAAAAAAAAATTATTTTAAAATTTTGAAAATTTTTTTAAAAAAGTCAATTTTGTTTTTTTTTTTTTTTAAATTTTTTTTTTTTTAAAGGAAAAATTTATTTTTTATTTAAAAGATTTTAAAATTTTCAAAATTTTAAAATAATTTTTTTTATTTTTTTCTAAATTTTTACTCTTTTTTGTATTTTTTTAATATATTTTTTAAAAAATATAAATTTTTAAAAATAATTTTAAAATTTTCAAAATTTTAAAATTTTCAAAATTTTCAAAATTTTAAAATTTTCAAAATTTTAAAATTTTCAAAATTTTAAAATATATTTTTATTTTTTTCAAAATTTTTACTCTTTTTTTGTATTTTTTTTTAATTTTTTTTGTATTTTTTTTAATTATTTTTGGACTTTTTAAAATTTTATTTTGTCTTAAATGACGTGGTGCACTATGATTGGTTCACGTAACAAAAGTGACACATAGGATGCGCCACGTCAGCAAAATATTAATGGCGTCAACTTGAGTTGACGGTTTGTACCATCATGAAACAACTTTGAAACATTTTGTACTATCATGTAACGAAAAAAACTTTTTGGACCGTCATGAAACATTTGTAAAACATTTTGGACCACCGGTGCGATTTACCCAAATAATAATCAAATATATTGATGATATGCTGTTCTCTTTGCCTCATATTTCCTTTTTTTTTCCTTTTGTTATTGTTTCATAAAATTTTTTCCTTCTATATTGGTTAATTTCTAGAGATTTTCGGTACTCTTCAAACCGCTGCTGAATCCATGGGCAGGCAAGAGACAACCAGGCGAAAGGGTGGCTGCTTCTAGGCAAACCTCCTGGCTGTCTCTGTAAAGAACATGCAAAACATAGATAAAGTAAATGCATTAAGATTAGTTCAATCAAATAATAATCATGAGTGGACATAATTCTAATCTTAAAGTAATCTAATTCGTCAATTATTTTTCTCTTTTGAATTTGTGCGTCCTCACATTTTGCTCATCCATATGACATAATTAAAGACAGTTCAAATAGATTCGTCTCTTTACTTCCTTTTTTTCGTTTTCTTCTTTTCTTTTGTGCCTTTTTTTGTTGTTGTTGTTCTTAAGTTATTTCTTCTATAGATTGTTTTTGGCCTTTTTTTAACTTTTATGCATATGACATTCTAATCTTAAACGAGGCTCTCTTCTATTTGCAATTTCGAAAGTTGCTACTCTATTTTCTATATAGATGGTTGATGTTATTGTCGGCTAATTTTGTGTTTTAATTTATTATAAATCATTATTGTCAAATATAAAATGAAGTGAAAAGGATCGATAAGAATATGACAACTCCACTGCAAATTAAAAGATAGACACTGTGTAAGCTTGAGGTTGAAAGGATGGGACTATGGGAAGGAAGAGGTGGCAATAGGAGGAAGCAAAGAAAGAGGGGCCAGTAGAAGGAAGCAACAGATGCCTTCACTTTATTTGCTCTCTCTCTCTCTATATATATAATTTCGTAAAACAGCACCTACTTGAGTAAATATTACGTGAGTATTATCTATTCATTTGAATATGTAATATTTAATTAAAATGTTTAAAAGTGAAAAATTAGTTCATAACGATTCACATATTCCTATTTATAAGCATTTTAATTTATTATTACTTATTTAAAGTGAATGAAGAACACTTTGAATCTTTAGTCTAAGTTTGTTGGCTCAAAAAAGAGCATGCTATTCACATATATATTTATGTGTGTGTACCTGTGCGTGAGCTTACCTTTATTATCCTTCTTTTCTAACTCTTTTTTTTTTCTTTTTTCTTTTTTTCTTTTTTCTTTTTTGACGATATGTGCTCTATGAGGACAAGAAGAGATGAATAGAAGAGATCCTCATTTCAAGCTTTCAAGGAATTGTCCATGCTTCGAATGATGTTGTCAAAAGTAAGGCAGATCTTCATTTCCATTTGAAGGAGTACGAACAAGCTACAGGAGCTTAGATAGAAGGATCTGAAAGCAATATTCCTTCTTTTGACAATGAAGCCGGTAGTTCTGAACATATGAATTCAATATGACAAGTAGGTGAAGTAGGGAGAACGACGGTTCCGATATATCGAGTAGGAGAGACTCAGAGGAGATCGAGGTATGCCATGCTTTAAACCATGTTGATTATAGGTTGAAGGCACGTTGTTCAATCACTGTTGCATTGGGTCATCATATATGCATGCCTAGAGATTAATTATTTATCAAATTCAAAAATCGTTTAGGGCTAGTTCGGAGGCTTTTGCTCTCTCAATGGAATTTCTGACCTCGATCACGAAATGTAGATGAAAATTATTTAAAAAAAGGGGAGGATGAATTGAAGGATGCTATCGGTTTTCACTTTCATTTGGATATATAATTATAATTGGGGGTGGAAAATTTTTGTATGAGCCATTAATTTTGCATGTTATCGGTAATTTTCACCAAATTACCAATGCTCCAATCATGCATGCTGGCAGCGTGGGCGGAAAAAAAAAAGGAAAGAAAAAAAAGAAACAATCATGCTGGCATGCCATTCAAATAAAATGTGATAATTAAGACGGCAAGCTTGATACGACATTTAACTCTTAAATATTTAATATATAAGGGTTCATTTGAATCTAGGAAAGTTCTAGCTAGTAAAATAAACCGTCCTTCGCAAACCATTAGCGCTTAATGTGGGAGTTGTAACCTGTGAGAATAGCTATATTCACTACTCCAAATCTCTTATTTCTTTTTGGCACAAAAAATAAGCTCAAATATTTTTAACAGCGACGACAAATAATGCCTACATGATGCGCACATGCTTTTAGAGAAACGGGTGCTTTACAAGTAATATATATCAGATTCGCCACTCTCTCTATATAAATTTTCATTTCCCTTTTCCCGTCAATATATATAGGTCTAGACAATTCGAGTTCAAACCTAATTGGTCTATTAAAGGGTAACACTTTCCCAACCATATGCATTTTCTCAATTCGCAAGACTGAAATCCGATAACTTATTTAAGGAAAAGATACTGAAAAACTTGAATCAGCCCACGTGGTACATGTTTTTATTTTAACAGTAGAGGTATCGCCCTGCTAATTGCACCATCTTGACCTCATTGAATGGTAGATATCCGATTTTTTCTTCTCCTGCTTCTGTTAACGTCCAATATTGTTTTTCTTCCTAGTTTTATTGAATATAATGTAACGTTGATTCCACACAATGGCTGTTCACAATATCATATTAACATTCACTCAGACAATAACATTATCGTGGATCCACTTGAGGCTGGACGTATGGGGTGGGGATCAGGTGGAGGTCGTCCTTCCTCCTCACCGTGACTGCAAATGTCTCGGTCATGTCGAGGTCCTCGTTCTTCATCCCACCAGGCAGCTTCCAATCAAAATGGTACAACAACATCGCTATCTGGAGCTCCACCTGGACGAGCCCGAAGGTCATGCCTGGGCAGATTCTCCTGCCCGCCCCGAAAGGAATGTACTCCATGTAATTTCCCTTGAAATCCACTGAGGTGTCGTTGAATCTCTCCGGGTCGAAGGTCTCCGGGTCATTCCAGCAGTTCGGATCTCGCCCGAGCGCCCAGGCATTGATGATCCCCTTGGTCTTGACCGGGATAGTGTAGCCACATATCTCGCGGGTCTCAGCAGCTAACCTCGGTAGAAGGAGAGGGACCGGCGGGTGAAGCCTCAGGGCTTCCTTCACCACTTGTTGTAAGTACTTGAGCTCTGAAAGCCCTTCCTCGCCGGCTTGTCCTCTCCTGTTGAAGACCTCTCTCACTTCGGTTTGGGCCTTCTGCAGCATCTTAGGGTTCTTGATGAGCTCCGACATAACCCAGTCGGCCGCTGTTGCTGGTGTCTCACTCCCTGCACTGAAAATGTCCTGCGAACATATTACATTAAGTTAAAATCAAGTATGAAACTCAAACTTTTTGCGAGTGAAACCAACTCAATTGAGTTAAAGCCCCGGATATCATATAATCACCAAGATGACGGCCTTAATGTTATCCGTGGTTAAGGGGAACTGAAGATCGCCCTGCTTCTGAACCTTCAGGAGAACATCCACCAAATCTTCTTCTTGTTCGTTCTCATTCCCTTCCCTGGCCTTCTTGTGCCCCTGAATGATGTCTTCGAGGATCCTGTTGGATTCATTGTGCAATTTCTCGATCTTAGGCCTCATGCCGCTCATAACTTCGAGCAGTTTTATCGATGGGAACATGTCCGCGATATTAAATCCACCTAGAAATTATCGCATGCGGAGTCAGTAGACATAGGATAGGACTTCTCTAGTTAACTAGCTAATAAACCTGTTGAGATATGTTGTCCCACATCGAAAAATTGAGAAAAAAATCACAAGCTTATATGAAGCTTGAGTCAAATAACCTATCGGTTTAAGGGACAACATATCTCAACAAAACCTAATTCCATTAGTCATAGGAAGGGAACATGACCACGAACCTACGAACTTTATAGCCTCCTTGATCACGGCAATGAACTTCTCCTGCTCCGGGCTCTTCTTCCCAAATGCTGCCGTAGAAGTCATGGCATACTGCGACGAGTAAATCTTCTCTGATAGGTTGATAGAGGTCCCAGCCCTTGACCGGGCCCACTGGACCAGGTCCGCCATCAGATCCTCCCTCATGGACCTGAATGAGAGGACCCTCTTGGCGCTGAGGAGCTCGAGGATACAAATCTTTCTCAGCTGGCGCCAGTACTCACCATAAGGTGCGGATGTGATGCTGGTGCAGTTATATGACATGATGCTCGTGACAAGGATGGGCGGGCGGGATGCGAAGACCACGTCATGGGTCTTGAGCACCTCCTTGGCTGTCTCCACCGATGAGAATACCACTGTAGAGACCTGGTAGCCCACATGACCAGAAAGAAAGGAATATGTACGTTAGAGTGTACTAACAAAAACGCTTATATATGCCTGAATCACTAATGGCATCCTTAATCGGGCCGGTCGAGTATGTATGCAACACGAACGTTCGGGTGGTGGTAGTAATTGAGGGGTAGGTCCCACAAAAAGCTGCCACAAAAACTTTTCATATTGACTGGCAACAGTTTTTTGACATGATTACAAAGTAAAGAACATATGTTAAACCGTATGCAAATGTTAATTGATAATTTTAAGTGTAAAAACATAAAGCTTGTGACTGCTTGAATCGTACTCGGGATGCTTAATGAGGTCGACCATGTATACAACATGAACTTAGGGTCATGATCACTAAAGATTACGTCCCACAAGACAATGTGACAAACTTTTAGATGGACTGAAAGAGGTCCTTTTGACATGAGTAAAGATTGTTCTATTGTCTGTCAAAGAAAACAACCGGTAGAGATAACATATAGTATCGAATCAAATAGAGAGAGATGTGTTATATTCTAAAGGTTATGACCTCTCCCATCTTGAGGTGCATTAGGGGGCCGTATTTCGAGGCCAGGTCGCGGAGGGTGCGGTGTGGGAGTGGGCTCATGAGCTGGTGCGTGTTGCCGATGATCGGGAGCCTCGGCGGCCCCGGGGGCAACCTCCAGGCCGATTTCCTGTTGGATCTGAGTTTAAGGAAGGTGAGGAAGAGGACGAGGAAGGAGATGAGGACTGGGAAGGAGATGAAATTAGTTTGCAATTCCATTGTTTAGGAATGAGTGAATAAGAGGAAGAGAGAACTCTGTCAGTTGCGTGATGGATCATGGAGTCTCGAGGGGGCAAAGCAGCTCTTTATATATTAAGAAGCACTGTCACACTTGTTATTACTAGTTGAATAAAAAATTTTAGCCGTCAAAACATATATAATGATGCACGAATTCTTCAATGATCTTATCTCTTCATGAAACATGAAATAGCACTGCGAACAGAATTGATGCAAACGAATTAATAATTTTTAGAATATATAGAGAATGAATCATGAATTTATATAATAAAAGGATCATATTAATTTTCTCCTGTCAGGATTACAATGTCAATTTTCTATTATTAAAAGGGTAAATTTTGACCATAATAATTTAATTAAAACCAACAACATCCCTTTTTAAAATTAGACACACACTACTCATCCTTCTACAAATGTGATACCAAGAGTGTTTAATCGTCACAACGTGAGCCGTGTCATTGTGCTTGTAAAGTCGGATATATCAGGTCAATTTATGGAGCGCAATGACATAGTATCCACGTGGCGACCAATAGTAGCGGTCACTCAACGCCGAATAGTAGCGGTCACATAGTGTAGGCGCCCATTCATTTGACTAATTAATTAAAAATATATTTTAAAGTTGGGGTACTCTTCTCAGTTACCTGTCCAACTTCAATTTCTTCCCTCCGTCTGACTTTTTCCGGGGGATCGACTTATAACAAATTGCATCAACCCAACTAGTAGCAGGCGCCTCGGGGCCCTTAATTGAGCCTTCATTCGCAATACGAGAGGAACAAACTGTGAACATTTGGATGCAGAGGAAATAAATTCGTATTGATCGATCCTTTTTCGAAGATCTATAAAAGAGCACGTACAGAACAGTGCCAATTTCTGATTATATTAAAAGACGTAACACACTACTGCTATTGTACTATTCCTCAACCTTATGATGCATTGACCTTGACTCGACAAATAGGACTATTGATCATTCACCTATTGATAGCCGCCTCTAAATCTTTTTCCTTTTTTTAATATAAATTCGTAATCGTAGTTTGATTTTTTAGATGGAGACAGTTCCGACTTTTTTATGAAAATTCCTACTAGTATTCTCCCAATACTTTGCCACTTGGAGTTGGAATGAATCAATAGTTCGGAATTTCGGTAAATTACTAGGAGTACTTAACTTTTTTGGAGTAAAATTTACTCATGTATACAATGAATAAGTTTGTAAGTTTTGAGTATATTACATATTTTTAAAGTACCTTGCTCGTAGATTGATCCGTTAATCCGTGTGAATTTTTGCCATGTTTGATTTCAGAAACCGATTTTAACTTTAGTTTTAACTCTACTCCACTTAATTCCACTTATTTTCAATTTAATAACACAATCATTATTTTCTCTCAACTATTTATTACTTTTTCCACAATTCAACATCACAATCATTACTTTCTCTCAACTATTCATTAATTTTTCTAAAATTCAACAACATAACCATTACTTTCTCTCAACTATTCATTATTTTTTGATACGTTTTATCATAATTCAACAACACAATCATTAGAACTCAGTTAAAATTAAAACTCAATTCTACTTAACTCTAAAACCAAACATAACATTAGCAAATTATGTCAATTAAAAGTGACTGTAGGAAAATTACGTAGCATAGACGTTCAATTGTGGTTTTATATTTAAAAAATAAACAAGGTGCAGACCCAGAATTACGCGGGCTGTGAAGAGTCAATAAAACTTAGTTTACTTAATAAAATTTTTTTATTTATGGAGACATTTTTAAAGATTATTGTTAATATTTAGGATTAATTGTATCAGTGATCCAAAAAGTTTCATGAATGTTTTAGGTTGGTCCAAAATATTTTTTTGGTAACTTATTGGTACATTAAGTTTTAAAACCGTTTCGATATAGTACATTTCGTCATCTATGTTTGACGCAGTTTCTACTCCAAACTTTTTAAAATTGTAAAACGACCCAAAGTTTTATAATTTTTCAAAATGTACCCCACATTCTCTCTCTCTTCCTTCTCGACTTCTTCTTCTGCAAGTTCTCTCTCTCTCTTCTTCATGAAAATTTATATTGTCCATACTTACATAGGAGTTATGCATATATGTCCATATTTAACTGCCAAAAAAATAGAAGATGATGGCGAACAATGAAAGTGACTCTAATTGGAGTTGAAGGTTATTTTGTAAAATATAATAAATCGCTTGTATTAGGCACATTTAAGGCTTTGACAAAAGAATTTCTAAATTCTTCCCGAAACCCAATGGATAAATCTTTTAATTGCTCATTGGTGGTTGGAACGGATAAACATGGTCGGGCCATAAGGGCCCATCTGCAAATGCATTTATTTTATGGAAGTTCTAGGAAATTCATTGGTCTAAAGTCAAGCCCTCTCTTTTGACCCCATGGATTGATCATTAGGGGACTTCTAAATCTGTGGTCGCGGACCGCACTAAATTGAATTTTGTAGGATGTAAGATCAACCTGAACCGATCTGAATAACGCCATGCTAATTGACCCGGCAGGAATCGAGCAAAATGAAATGGCCATAGGGATCTCCCTAAGCGTTAACACCAATATCATCCATACTAGGAAACTAATGATGGTAAGGGATCGATGATTATTAAGTACAGATAAAGCTTCCTCCTAATTGAAAGTCCAACAAATTCATCATGTCAAGATCTTGATTCTTCTTTTGGTCAAGGAAAATTCCAATTGAAATGTTAGAGAAGCATCCCAAGCAGAGATATTCCTTAGTCGCGAGCCTGCCTGTGCGCATCTTCCTTCCCGCTTAGAGTGGGATGTATTCAAAATTATTACCTTTTGTACGTAGTTGATCGGACATTTTAGGATCTCTGGAATGAATATTTTGATTTATTCCTATACGTGGGATGTCTTTCTATGTCCGAGGGCATCGCTAATCACTCTACAGTATTCTTGGGTATCTCGAACCTTAATCTCGCATCTTTCTCCACACTCTCTTGGAGCAGAATGGGAACAGATGCGTGGAGTCTCGGTATCTCTATTATGATCGATGCCATTGGGAATCAAACTTATAATCAATTGGATCTTGCTGAGGAATTAAAAAGAAAATATTCGGATTACCAAGTTTTCTGGTAGCTGTATGGAATCTGTATTAGAGTAGCGTGTGAAAGGTTGTGTTCTTGATAGTTGGCTCATCTTATTTTCTTGAAGAAGAAAGATTCTCTGTCACGGCAACTATAGTTAAGGTGCTTCATTGCAGTGCAAGGGACCAAAGGTTTCTGGTTCAGTGCAGTCTAGGAAAGGATCTCCCCTCATCCGAACGGATGCCGGAAAACGACTCTGTCATGTCTAAGAATCCAAGCAAGGATCACAGAGAAGAAGCATCGAAGCTCAAGCAAGGATCCATAATTAGTCAACATTAATGACCTGACCCGAGCATGCTGTGTATGCTCATGATACACGTCGAGGCATTATTTTCATCTAAATGACAATCAAATAAATCGATGATATGCTGTTCTCTTTGCCTCATATTTCTTTTTTTCCTTTTCTTATTGTTTCATAAATTTTTTTCCTTCTATATTGGTTAATTTCTTGAGATTTTCGGTACTTTTCGTTAGAAATAAAAGAACATCTGAAGCATAGATAAAGTAAATGGATAAAGATAAGTTCAATCGAATAATAATCACGAGAGGACATAATTGTAATCCTAAAGTAATCTAATTCGTCAATTATTTTCCTCTTTTGAGTTTATGCGTCCCTACATTTTCCTCATCCATATGACATAATTAAAGACCGTTGAATAGATTCGTCTCTTTACTTGTGACTACAATTCATTTTCATTAAATTATTTAATATATTTTTAAAAAATTATTTAAAATATTTTTGTTTGACTCTCGATGAATAGAAAAGCAAAAAAATAAGTTCGTTGACATTACCGTTTTATTTTTAATATATTTTAATAAATTTATTTCATTTATAATATTTTCTATTTGAATTTCGATTAAAAAAACGAAAGCAATAAGTGCTTAAACATTGTTATTTCGTTTTTTAAAACAAATTAATTTTTTATTTTTATTATATAAAACTTTGTATAATTTTCTCTTTCAATTTGTTTCATCATGTAATATAAACATATATACATTACTTAATGACTTGAAGGTTTTCGACAATTTCGGGTGAGGTATGATTACATATGTTATTCGATTCTCGATAAATGAAAACAACAAAAAACTTTGTATTCATATACCCATTTCACGCAGCGTACAATGCGAGTAACCGTCACAGACCCGTTGATTCGCGCACGAATACTGGAACTACAACCTTCTATTCCTATTGATTCTACGAATACCAGGAAATAGGCATCAAACTCGAATCAAATCGAGATTGGACAAAGCACGAAAGCTCTGAATTGTATTGATAATCAAAAGACCACTTCCCTTGCCCTATGGCTTACAAAAAGCTTAAATAGGGTTTAAGAAAACCTAAATTACATAAAAAGAATTGAACTTTTCAAAAAGTGCAAAAACACCATAATTAACATAAATTGCCTGTTTGAGGCCCTAAATGATGAAATTTGCCTTAAATATCGAAAAATCACGGTAAGGCGGTGAGTTTTGCTCCGGAGGCCATTTCCTTCGAAATAGGGTCGTCAGAACCTATTTTTTTCCAGGTACCGATTTGCCAGGTCTTCTGCCGCATCACCATTCCATCGTATTAGCCAAATAAAATTCTCGAAAATAAACAATTATTTCAATTCGTACAAAGAGAACATACAAGAATTCAGCCATTATTTTCATCTAAATGACAATCAAATAAATCGATGATATGCTGTTCTCTTTGCCTCCTATTTCTTTTTTTTCCTTTTCTTATTGTTTCATAAAAAATTTTCCTTCTATATTGGTTAATTTCTTGAGATTATTGGCACTCTTCGTTAGAAATAAAAGAACACGTAAAACATAGATAAAGTAAATGGATTAAGATAAGTTCAATCAAATAATAATCACAAGAGGACATAATTGTAATCCCAAAGTAATCTAACTCGTCAATTATTTTTCACTTTTGAGTTTGTGCATCCTTACATTTTGCTCATCTATATGACATAATTAAAGACCGTTGAATAGATTCGTCTCTTTACTTGCGACTACAATTCGTTTTCATTAAAATTTTTAATATATTAAAAAAATTATTTATAATATTTTTATTCGACTTTCGATGAATAGAAAACCAAAAAAATAAGTCTGTTGACATTACCATTTATTTTTAATATATTTTAATAAATTTATTACAATATTTTCTATTCCAATTTCGATTAAAAAAGGAAAGCAATAAATGCTTAAACATTATTATTTCTTTTTTTTAAACAAATTAATTTTTTTATTTTTATTATACAAAACTTTATATACTTTTCTCTTTCAATTTGTTTCATAATATAATATAAACATATACATTACTCAATGACTTGAAGGTTTTCGACAGTTTCGGGTGAAGTATGATTACATATGTTATTCGATTCTCGATAAATGAAAACAACAAAAGAACTTTGTATTCATATACCTATTCCATCGTATTAGCTGAATAAAATTCTCGAAAATAAATAATTATTTCAATTTGTACAAGAGAATTTACAAGAATTCGGCCATTATTTTCATCTAAACATAAAAAAATTTCCTTCTATATTGATTAATTTCTTGAGATTTTCGGTACTCTTTGTTAGAAATAAAAGAACATGTAAAACATAGATAAAGCAGATGGATTAAGATAATTTCAATCGAATAACAACCGCGAGAGTACATAATTGTAATCCTAAAATAATCTAATTCGCCAATTATTTTACTCTTTTGAGTTTGTGCGTCCCTATATTTTTCTCATCCATATGACCTAATTAAAAACCGTTGAATAGATTCGTCACTTTACTTTCTTTTTTGCGTTTTCTCCTTTTTTTTTGTGTGTTTTTTGTTGTTGTTGTTAAGTTATTTCTTCTATATTTATTTAACTCATAGATTGTTTTTGGCCTTTCTTTGACATTTATGCATATGACTTTCTGATCTTAAACGAGGCTCTCTTCTATTTTCAATTTGATTGTTGCTCCCTTTTATTTCAATTTGGAAGGGAGCTCCTCTATTTTCTATGTAGATGGTTGATGTTATTGTCGGCTAATTTTGTGTTTTAATTTATTATAAATCATAATTGCCAAATATAAAATGAAGTGAAAAGGATCGATGAGAATTGAGGTTTAAAGAATGGGACTATGGGAAGGAAGAGGTGGCAATAGGAGGAGGCAAGAAAGTGGGGCCAGTAGAAGGAAGCAACAGGTGCCTTTCCTTTATTTTTCTCTCTCTCTCTCTATATATATATATATAACTTCCTAGAACCGCACCGACTCAAGTTTCGAGCAAACATTACGTTTATACAATTAAGATATTTAAAAGTGAAAAATTAATCCATAATATTTCGTAAATTTTTACTTATAAGTATTTTGATTAATTATTACTTATTTAAAGTGAATGAGTAACACTAGTTGAATATTTAATCTAAGTTTGTTGGCTCAAAAAAGTAGAGTTAATCACACCAAAAATTATAAACTTATACTGTCTTCCCAAATCTAACATCAACTCTTAATTTTTCCAAATCTAACCACAACTTGCCAACGTTAGTCCATATCTATCATCCGTCCCCAATTCCGTTAATTTTCCTAAATTGGCAAGTAATGTCAGCTGACGTGGCCTAACGATTTTTAAGCTCCAATAAAACAACGACACTTGGACTTATGATTCCACTCGTTTTTTTTAAGAAGACTAATCTTTCTCATTTTTCAAATTTGACCCCATATTAGTGAGATCCGACATTTTTTTTTCAAACATGTATACATACACATATACTTACATATGCTTATATATATATATATATTATAAGCAGTACACTTTTATGTGCTGGAGCATAGCATGGGCTCCATGTATTCTTTCCTTTTTTTCTTTCTTTGCTCTATTTTGCCTGGGGGAAGACGAAGATGAAACAGAGCACTAGAGAAAGAGAGAGAGGAAACATAGTAGAAGGGAAGAGGTGAGAGCTCAATCGAGAGTTTAGGCTGGATTATGGTACAAGAGGAAGGAACGAAATCGAGAGGACGATAGGGGAGCGAGAGTTTCGGGGTGACAGCAACGAAGAACCGAAGGGATGACGGGCTATGCCGAGAGTATAGTGCCTGGGAAATTTGAAGTCATTCCAAGGGTAGAGTTTAGATGAAATAGGTTAATTAATGGGCGTGTTAGGTATGTATTGTTGAGGAGGAGGAGGTAAAAAAAAAGAGCAAGAACAGAAGGGGTGGTGGTCAAAGATGAAAGCTTGAAGGTGGTTGGGGTTTACTATGAGTTTTAGCTCATGCTGTTTTTCGAATAGAAAATAGGGGGAGAGTGGGGGAGCCCTAGCCTGGTCAGCCCGGCTGTAGGCCACCCCCCCGGGCCCCTCGACTCCACCGCTAATGTTATTTCTTTCTCCTTCCTCCTTCCACGACTCGACTCCTCGACTCCTCGACTCGGCCCCTCGACTCCTCGACTCGGCCGTAAGTCTGCTGGCGGTGTGCTAAGTGAGAGAAGAGATAAGAATATGGGGCCAAATTTGAAAAATGAGAAATATTAGAGTCTTCTTAATGAAAGGAGTGGGACCGTAAGTTCAAGTGTCGTTGTTTTATTGGAGCCTAAAAATCGTTAGGCCACGTTAGTCGATGTTACTTGCTACGTCATAAAAATTAACGGAATTGAAGACGGATGATAGATATGAACTAATGCTGGTAAGTTACTGTTAGATTTAGGAAAATTAAGAGTTGATATTAGATTTGGAATGATGATGTAACTTTATTATTTGATTAACGAAAAGTGTGTGCTCTTCATTCATACATATATATATATGTGTGTGTATTTGTGTAAAGTTAACCTTTATTATCCTTCTTTTCTAACTTGAGATCTCCCGAATTAAAATCGTCCTTGTAGCACGTCCTAGTTGCTAACGACATGGTGGCTCCATGCTAGAAACCTCACTCCAAGTAGCTCTTTTCTAATTCTCAGCTTATGGCTTGCTCAGAATGTCATAAAACCCACAAACTTCCATCAATCTCAAAGTCATATCTAAAATCCCACCATCTTAGATTCTAAACATCGAAATCGATCCAATGAAAATACTTGCATGGTTTGTAATATAAAATGACCATTACAGTGTGATTCTAAAAGAATTATCATGACCTCAATAAAAGGATTAGCTTTGAATAAATTACTCACTTTAACGAACTCTCGACCCTCAAAATACTGAAAATCGAATATTCAAAATCTTAATAGAATTTCCTTCACATTTTTCTTCCCGTTTTCCACTCGGTTTCTCTCAGTCTCTCTGTGTATGATTTATGGCCGAAGAATTAATGAAAATGGCAGGAAGAAGTGAATGGGGGATTCTTTAAGGTAACAAACAGAAAGCTACGCGTGGAGTGATGAGCTTCAAAATTGATTGACGCTTGGAGAGTTGCAACACGTGTAAGAGGAGGAGCTTTTTTTTTTTAATAATTCAAAAAATTACAAATTTTACGCTTTCTTTTACGTTTTATTTATCACAAATTATTTTTTTTCTACATAAATCGGATCACTGACTTTTTTTACATCAATTGGATCCCTTAGTTTTGAAAGTTGCATCATGAAATTTTGCATCATTTTGGTCCTTCTGACACATCAATTTGATCCTTCGATACATCAAAATGATCCTTTGTACCATCGATTTGGTCCTTCAAATTATTTCCGTTCAATATTGCTACTAATGCCATTAAAACATGGACAATACTACTTCAATTTGGTTACACATTACATCAAATAGGTTCATTTCCAATGTTAAAAAAAATTTAAAACAATTTTTTTTTAAAAAAAAGACAAACTACTCTTTGTCAGAGGCTCCTCTCCCACCACCCCGGGGGATCGGTGGGGGCTCCCCTAAAAAAAAAAAAGAATGAACGAGGGGAGCCCCCACTGGGGCTCCTCCACTGTTTCTTTTCTTTTTTATAAAAGAAAATGTAAAATTTTAAAAAATACACATTTACCTAATGATACATTATTTGTCTTTGATGTAACATCAGTTATGTCCCGGAAGATTTAACGGCCGTCCAACGTCGTTTTCCCTGTGAACTAGCTCACTGTATGGGGACCCAGCTAAAGCAATCGAGGATCTAACTGATATACCAAGAAACCTAACTGATATAAATGCATAATTTTAAGGATTAAATTGATGTATTCGACCCAATTGAAGGATTTAATTGACGTATCAAGGACCAAATTGATGTAACTTCCTCCTAAATGACACTTCCAACGACTCTGTCACGTCAAAATCTTCATTTTACAATCCCTCGGGGACTTTCTAGTCAAAATGGTAGAGAAGCATTGCAAGTAGATATATAATCCACAGATGCAAGACCCAAATTTACACCGGCATGACACATCATCCTTCTAGCCCTGAACGGAATGTATTCAAAGTTATTATTCTTATAGTCGATAGTCGTCGATCAGATTGTTCAGAAATCAATATTTTTTCTGGTTCGGTCCTATATTGAGGATCACTTCCTATAGCCTATGCATTGATAATTATTGTAATTTTCGAACCAGTTAAACTCGCATCTTTCTCCACACACTATTAGACCCAGGAAGTGCAGAGCTGGGTGGAGTCTTCATTAGGACCTCTTTTATGATTAACTTCAAGTACTTTTCTAGGACGCAAATTAATTAACAAATAATTCTGTTTTGTTTCTTTAGTTTGGATCAAGGTTGTCAGAATCGCGATTCTACCTGGAATCGGTCTAGGGTCGTTGAATCGTGAATCGTAAAATTCTACCTGTAATTAAAAAAATGGCATATATATATACACGCACACCAAATTCCATGTCAGAAATAGTATAAGTAAACATCAAATGATAAATCCTGATACTTCATACTCCGTTCGTCAAAATCAGATGGTTTAGTCTTCATACGAAAGCGATCCCACTATAACAACCTCTAATGAAAATTGATATAGTACCGTGGTCAAGAATCTTGTAGGCGAAGCTGCCTTTCCTCCCTAACTTCTTCTTGGTCTATCCCTTTTTGGAATCATCTTTCTCTGCACCTAAAAAAGTCGAAAAAAATTCCAAGCTAAATTATCTCAAACCAGACGGCAATTAGGAATCAGCCGGAACCCAATTCGAAACAGTTTCAAAAACTTTCCGGGTCCCTATCATTTACAGCCATGAGACAAGTTTCAACTTTTTCATAAAATAAGAGAATTAATGAGCAATACTGTCGCACAATGAGAAAGATGAGTAGGGAGAGAGAAGGGGCGTACGACTTTGGATTGAAACTAGAATTTGTGATTCGAATCGTGATTCAGCCACGATTCTACTTTCTCGATTCATGCAATGGAATCAGAATCGTTAGCCACCCCTTGAATCGTAAAATCGTAAGATTCTATGATTCGAATCGTGATTCTTACAACCATGGTTTGGATAATCATAAAAGCAATTATTTGTATTTTTTATTATTACAAGAGTTCTATATTGGCATAATAAAAGAGTACACAATTTTTTTTTTGTTACAAGGGAGATCCATGGGTTTAGTACAAAGAAATATGAATTCCAATGACTAGTAAATGGACATAGTAGTCACATTAAGTACAAACCTGAAACCTTTTAGTTACCAAAAAAAGTCAAAAAAATTTCTTATTATTAGTAGAGTACGTGTCACACTTATATCCCCACCAATTCTCACAATTATTTCTGTATTAAAAAAATGAATTTATTAATTTTCGCGTGATTCATGTTCTCGTCTTCATATTGACAATAATCCAACAAAAACTTTCTCTAACATGACTATTTGAAATAATTTATGTTGTCGAATCAATGTTCATTTTGTAAACTTGCGGCTATTATTAAATTTATCTTGACAATATACGATTATGCTTCGATTCCATCAGGACAATCTTCAGGTGTTAGGTCAGATTTAGATTTCCTGTGTTACCTGAATATACAGCCGATCATGTCCTTGTTCCAGAATTAAATTGTGTATAGCCTGATTTTTATTAGCTTTTCTTTTGGTGGACGATTTTTTATTATTGAGCACTTGTTAAGCGCGTAACTAAAATCCAATAAATTGATACCTTGGAAATCACTATTATATTAATTAAACACAGAATTATTTAAATAATAAAGAGGTTTCTCTTGAAGATAAGGAGTTGTGCAATGATGGGCATCCAGACTTAATACTTAAGAGGTTTTTACATTCCATTTCCTTGATGAAATTACTCGTGCTATTATTAACTATTACATTTCAGATGTAAATCCTCCGTTCCTTGAGAGAATATATAGGATGGTAAATTTCTTCCTATTGGGAGGACCCCTCAGCCCCCTTGTTCCCTTCCCAACGTCAAATTGTATCAGAAAGCTCTTGTCCCACTAAGATCCACGAAAGTATCGGGGCAATGGGGCCTACATTGTTGATAATTTACTTTGAATAAATTAATTCCCTAAACAAAATTCACTTGCTAATTCATTAGTAAAATTCAGAAATACATGCACACAGAACCATTACATATTTCTACGGACCGTAAGATCAACTTCAAGCTACTTCAATTCCGTCATTATACATGATACTATTTACCTAAGCATTGACATTGAAATGACATCGTACATACTGGGAAATTAAGGATGGTAAGGAGTGGGGATTAAATACAGATCATGCTTCCTCCTAATAACCACGGAGAACGTCTCCGTCATGTCTAGGTCTTCATTCTTCATTCCATCAGGCAGTTTCCAGTCGAAATGATACAGAAGAGTCGCGAGCTGATATTCCACGAAGGCGAGCCCGAGATTCATGCTCGGGCACATCCTCCTTCCTGCCCCGAACGGGATGTATTCAAAGTTATTACCCCTGTGGTCGATTGGACTGTTCAGGAATCTCTCGGGATCAAATGTTTCTGGTTCGTCCCAATACTCAGGATCTCTTCCAATGGCCCACGCGTGGATAAGCACCGTAGCTTTCTCGGGTATCTCGAACCCGTTAATCTCACATCTTTCTCCGCACTCTCTCGGAAGCAGCATGGTGACAGGCGGGTGGAGTCTTAGCACCTCTTTTATGACCAACTTCAAGTACTTTAGATCGGATAGACCATCTTCCCGAACTCCCCCTTGCCTTTTGAAAACCCACCTCACCTCGGCTTGTGCCTTCTCGAGGACCGTCAGGTTCTTTATCATCTCCGCCATGGCCCAATCTAGCGTGGCTTGAGGTGTGTCGCCCCCAGCAGCGAAAAGATCCTTTTAGTGAGAAACAAAGAGCCAGTCAGTCATATACATTTATTTTACTAAATAATTAAGCTGCAATAAAAAAACATTTCCAAGATCTTCATAGTGTCTATATTGACATCAATTTACAGATCTTAATAGCGCCTACTGATCGATGATTCATTGGGTGATAAAAATCGCTCATCTGTTGTATATATTAAGTCGACTATTAAACAATAGAGGAATTAGCATCCTAGAAACAAAAATGTATAATGAAGGCCAGGGACAGAGAGAAAGACTAACAAAGATCACTGCTTTGATGTT
This sequence comes from Punica granatum, assembly GCF_007655135.1. Lineage (NCBI taxonomy): Eukaryota > Viridiplantae > Streptophyta > Magnoliopsida > Myrtales > Lythraceae > Punica > Punica granatum. The sequence continues at coordinate 26,721,252 of NC_045133.1, forward strand.
GCTCGTGCTTAGGGAAAATCCTTGATTGTCACGCTTCTCAAATGTCAAAAGAGCATCGATCAGATCCTCCCTATCTTCATCTGTCCCGGTCGTCTTTATTCCAGCCTCTCGATGCTCAGTGATGATGTTATCCAGTATACTGTCAATTTCTCGGTGCAGTCTCTCAACTTTAGATCTGGTCCTGCTGATGAAGCGAAGGAAAGTGTATGAAGGAAATGTATCCTCGATAGCAAAACTGCCTGCCAAAAGTGCCGCATTGATCAGCTTGACGAATCTCTCCGGATCTTGAAGGGTGCTTTTCCTACCAACAGCTGTTCTAAATATATTGGTGTAAGCTAGTGAAAATAAATGCTCCGTGAGGTTGATTGGCGATCCCACGTTCGACGTGATCCGTTGAATGAGCTTCGATGCTTCTTCTTCTCTGATCCACCTGGAAGATTGGATCCTTTTCGTGCTGAATAGCTCCAGCATGCCAATCTTTCGGAGTTGCCTCCAATACTCCCCGTACGGTGAGAAATTAATGCCTGTGCAGCCGTAGGTCAGGATCCTCGGGCCAAGAACCTTTGGCCTGGAAGCAAAGTTGATATCGTGCGTTTTCATCACCTCTTTAGCAAGTTTAGGTGAAGAAACTACAATTAGGGTAACTTCCCCGAGCTGAAGATGCATCAAGGGCCCATATTTTCTGGCCAAGTTTCTTAGCGCGCGGTGGGGCAGAGGCCCGAACAAATGGTGCAAGCTCCCTATGATGGGTAGTTTCCACGGTCCGGGAGGAAGGTTCGGGTTCAGGCGATTCGATTTGGACCATAGTCCTATCTTCAGGACTCTAAAGATGAGGAGTGAGATGGAAATGAATAGGAGAAGAGAGGAGGATTGGAGCTCCATTGATTATGAGACAGGAAGATAACGTCTAACCTTCTTATCTATATATATATAGTCGATCGAGATTCTGTCCAGAGTCAACTTGTTAGAATATTATTTAATTATAATAGTTATCAAAGACGGTATAGCACAGTGGACACGCTTTCGTCCGATAACCAAAAAGTTACAGATTCTATATTCGTTATGCGATTATCCGTGTTCATTCATTAGTTGTTAAGATTTATATTATATTGTACTATACTCATAAGCCTCTCCTATAACCGAACAAATAATTATATTATTTTTTTGATAAGTTAACGAGGCAGAAGCTCATAAAGAAATATTCAAACGTACAGAGACGGAGTGTAGTGATCCCAAAAATATCACCTAACAGCAAAGAACTTAAGCCATTAGGAGCTGAAAGAAGAACGTGGACACCAAAAGGGAGAGAAATTGCTCTCCCGAGAAAGCCAATCGGCACAATATTATTTGAATCATTCGTTTAAATAAGGAAATTATATGTTGATATGAAATATCAATTTGAATTGATATAGTATATAACCATCAAATCTATAAATCTATCTATCTATAAATAAAACTAAATCTCTTATTAAGTACATGTATTGTTGGGATCAATCATTAGTTGAGATCGATTTGTAAGGATCGAAATGGATCTAACTCACGATAATCTCGACGAAACAATTGAAAGGAGATAAGGGAAGAGAAGCTCGCATACTTTTGTGCGTGGTTTGGGCCTCTTGATTACCATGTGAGGACGTATATTAATATGCTACAACCTCTTTTAATATTATTATCTCCTTATATCACTGCTTAGTAATCACCTACCCAAACTTGTTATAGAGAAATCTCTGACCCATCTAACCCATCATCCACAAAACTCGAATTCGAAATTTTATTTAAAGAAAACAAGCGTCGAACTATTTGAATTAATTAATATTATAAATTCAATTCATTTTTGTTCTCTTTACTTCACATTTAGTTGCAATTATTATTGGATTTATGCATGGAATATTAATTTGGATAACCCGTTTGCTTGGACCATCACAACATATCATTGAATTTGGCGCGATCTGGTCACATTTACAAAATATAGACGATTGGCAAGTGATGCCTTGCTAAAGAAATTCTATTAGTACATGCACCATTTACCATTACATAAAACCCGCGTCGTTAGGTTTTCACTATGCAGTTATCAGACAATTGCATACTTTTTAAATGATATGCGCGTAGGAACTTATGACTAATCTATTAGATTAGAGTGCAGAGATGGTACATGAAAAATCCATGAAGTCCACGAGAAGTCGAGAACTCGTCACCACACTACAAATATCCCAACGTGTGGGACGATCCATCACGTAATCGGTCAAAGAGCACTCTTATAGAGAAGGAAATTCACTTGCGGACTTGATCGCTTGCTAAGTTGGGAGTCAATAGGAACCAAGATTTCATTGCTCGACTTTAGTTTATAGTTGTATGTCCATTCGTGTTTTTGTGTTTTTCCCTTCTCTTTTTCAGCTTTCTCCTTCTGTATTGCTCCCACTCTCTTGTATACCCTTGATGTACTGAGTTTTAACTTCTAATGAAATCTCATTGAGTTATTAAAAAAAAGAAAGTACGCAAAAAGTGAACAGAAACCATTAAAATTTATCTCTTCAAAATGACGTGGTGAATAATTGAGAAAATTCTTATTTTAAATACCTACAATTTTTTTTGGGAGGATCTTAATAGCTGGAAGGTCAATGAGATCCGACTAATCTAATTTGAGCCGGGAGTCCACTCAGGGATAACACTCTTACAATAAAGGATTTTCTCAATTTTCAAGACCCGAACCTGATACCTTACTTAAGGAAAATAAACGACGAATATCTTGAACTAACCCTTATTGGTTAACATGTACAAATTTTTTTTTAGTGTTTAGATATATTCGTGGATTTTACTGAAAATAGTTATAATTATCACATTTCAAATCTCAAACCGGTTGTTAGGGAATGTCTCAAATATATTTTTAAAGTAGGATGAATCAGCACGTTCTAGCGATAATCCATGCCATAATCTTATAGTAAACAGTTAAGAGGCATCATGTTTAATTTAGAATGAAGAAGACGAAGTCCATTATCAATGTGTCAAAAAATCCATGGCGTGAATGACTAGATTGATTTGTTCCATGAACTTATAAGATGTTCAGTGGACAATCCCTTTATTGGCCATTTTGTAAGGCCTATATGGCCATATTGACTTACAGAGTTTTCATGTAAGCATTCCGAATATCCCTCGTGATTAAAAAAAAAATCTTGACCCGAGATATATTAATTTCATTTTTTGGTGTGAACTCTAATATTCAAAAGTATAATAGACTATAACTGATTCAATTGAGTCGAGTTGGCCTACTAAGGGTTAAAATTCTCCATTCACAAGACTTAAATTATTATAAGTATCGTTAACTACTATTGAAAATATTATTAAATGTGTTTAATCTTTGGCAAGATGACATCCAAGTCCTCATACTTTTAATCTTCTTTTATGCAAGTCCTCGATTTAGATGTCGATCAATGGAATTGAAAGAAACAATATTGCAGTATCATATTTAGTATCGTATCCATAGTAATTGCCTATACGATGAATGTCTCAACCAGGGATGGACCGGGGAGGCTGAGAAAGGCATGGCACTATGGCAGTGCCCACCTAAAATTTTTTCGTCTTAAAAAAATTTATGTATAATTCTTCGAATTTTAATGAAATTCCTTATATTCGCCATGCAACTCGAAGCAATTATATCACTATTGACCCTCTTAAAGATCTCGGCCCTCTTAAGTCAAATTATGGATCCATCCCTGAACTCAAATTCTCAACCACAACCAACCCCCCAAGTTGAAAATCTGTTGGGGACCAATTCTAGTGTTCTTGCTCTCTCATAAAATTTCAGCCCTCGGATCTAAATAAAAGTAATCATTATTATTTGTTTCTGGCCAGATGAAGAAAAGTTAATTGCCTATGAGGATTCAACCAAAAAAAAAAGGAAAAATTGACTATAGGATGAAAGACGTAAATGAATTATTTAGGGTAAATTTCACCATACAAAGATATTTTGAAAATTTTCACCACATAATTTATATCGTAATAATCTCACCAATTGCACAATATTTTTAAATTTTTCATGGAATAGTACGACATCGATTTTCCATCAATTCCTTAAGGGAGAGCTGATGTGGCCGAGTTGTGGGCCCACCTCGTGCAATTCGATTTTTTGTGGGCCTTGAAACTTTTCACAATATAGCACAAAACTTTAAAAATTTTCACAATAGAGCACATCTAGTATATAACTATCAAATCTATAAATCTATCTAGCTATAAATAAAACTAAATCTCTTATTTGATGTGGACAAATGTCAAGCTATCAATTTTTACTTTTTTTATTTAGTTTTTTATATAGATATTTTATGATTGTAAAGCATATATGTAAGTTTTTTTAAGTATATATATTATTGGGATCAATCGTTAGTTGAGATCGATTTGTAAGGATCGAAAATGATCTAACTCACGATAATCTCGATGAAACAATTGAAAGGAGATAAGGGAGGAGAAGTTTGCATACTCGTATACATTGTTTGGACCAGTAGTATGCCAGTCCTACGTTTACAGGCAAAGGAGGTTTTTCCGATTCTTCTTCTACTATGGACGATGAAGCTGTGGAGTACAGAGTGTTTTCCCGAAACCCCAATTACAATGTTCTCTATAGATAATCTCTCTTTCTCTCACTCCCTAATATATTCCCGTACAAGAAGAAAAGAATCAGGGAAAATAAATCCCATATTGGAAAAGAAATCAACTAAGCAAGGAAATAACAAACTAACCAAATCTGTTGCAATTATGATGGATGTCTCAGGGATTCTGCTGCTTTCTGCAATCAACTGCGCAGCTTACCACATATGACTATTTGTGGCTTCTATCCTCTTCAGCCTATTCATACTGCAATTGGCTGTTTGCAGTGCAGCAATCAATTGTCCGCAGTCTAGGTCTTTCATGTTGCTTTCAAGTCTTAGGGTGAGAATTCGAGCCACATTGAACAAATATGTACATATTTTTATATACATATTGTTAATATATTTACATATTTTTTAAAATGTATATATACATATTTTATATTATTTAATAATTTTTTACCTATATATAACCTTTTTATTTCAAATCGCCACTAATTTAGGTAGTTTTTATCATGACGTTGGAAACATAATAATTTTTTTTCTCGTTGAAATGCAAGGTTACACCAACTTATTGACAATCCTTGCTTCGGCATTGGTTTGGTCGTGGTCACGACATGCTTTAAATAAATTTCGAAGGCCACATAATCCACATAAAATTAACGGGTTTCTCAATTATGGTTTTTATACTTATTCAAACAAGATTCAAACTAAACTTCTATTTATTTATGTATATTTCGTATTTATAAGTTTGTAACTTTATTATATATGGTGGATCTTTTCAATACTACAATGCACCCCACATATTTTTTTGCTCTTTATTACTAAATAAAAGAATCTTCATAATATTTATCCTAACTTGATAATATGTATCAAAAAGTTGCTGGAATGAAATGAAATATATTACAGTAAGGGCAAGTTATATTAGTAACATATAAAAAATATGAGATACATAACATAGAGGAATTAGCTAGAATTATATTCTAATAAATATTGTTCAAATCTATGTTTAATATAAATAGATATGATACAATTATATATCTACAAAATAAGAATTAATATTTTTAATTTTATAAAATTAATTAAAACTCTAACATATATATTATTCTCTCATTTCTTTATATAGTACATAATCACTATTTTTAATATTTCATATAAACTTTTACCTTTTATATTTTTCTTATCTTATCATTTAATTAAGTTTCTTTTTATTTTTTTCTCTACGTCTATATGTTCATTAAACTAAGACAATTTCAAATTTAAAGTTTTATAACAATTTTAAAATAAGTCATGTGGTATTAATTTGTTAATATTTTATAATTTTTAACGTTACAAATATCATTCATCGCACTTCAATCATATGAAAATATTATTGATTGAGAACTTTTTTCTGAAACCCGTGGCATCGTGTGGGCTCCTTCCTAGTTGATTTGATTTTAGAATATTATATATACCATTATATAAAATAAAAAATCACCTTTTTCTTTTGCTTTCTTTCTTTACAACAGTTTCGGCTCCCGATCTTCTTGAGAAAGAAACCGTCCCACCTTTTCTTTATTTGCTACTTTTTGTAAAACATTTCCATTTTTTAACATTATATTTTCTTAATATTTTTTACAAAATAGAAAAGAATTTATTAAAGATGATGTAGCGCAGTGGCGCACGCCTTCTTTTGATAATCAAGAGATTGTAGGTTTGATGCATAGATAGGACTACTCGTATCCCTTTATTAGATTTTTAGTATTTCTTTACATTTTACTAGGCTCACCCATGGGCCTCCCTCTAACAAAAGAAAATCCAAAATATAAAATTCTAAAAATTAAATTACTATTAGAAGTAAAATTGAAATATGTGGATTAAATGGCGAAAATTTTTAGGTGCTACTTCAAAATGAAGGTATTTCTCATGCAATTATTTTATTAAATCATAAGCTTTTTAATTATATAATAATTATTTTTTTAAGTATTACACAGTTATATTTTGATAACATAATTTAATTAAAATTTAAAAGTAAGTATGATATCGTGCATAGTACAAGTGTAAAACCAAGGATATATGTGCTTGTAGAATGGACTCCACTTCCGTAGGCCTTTTTATAGCTCAACTCCGATGGATCGAGGCAAATATATCCAGGACCAGCTGGGGGCGGGGCACTCATTAGGGATGCTAATAGGCGTTGGATCTTGGGGTTCTACATGAACCTAGGCAATACGAACAGCGTACTCCCTTGAGCTATGTGGCCTCGGACAAGGGCTGCAGCTTGCTCTACAACTAGGCATCGATTGATAATATATTGATGCATTATTGCTGTTTGATTGGGTGTGGGTCAAGGGATCTCCTAACTTGTCCGTAAAGTCTCTCATTAATGACTTCAGGGTGCTCAGTAGCCGATTCAAGGAGATTAATTCCAACCATTGTATTAGGAAGCAAAGACCGGTGGGGGACAATTTGAGCATTTGTCTATACTATATGATGTTCCTAACTTTTTTATGTTTTCGTTTGTTTTTGGATGCTTGTGAGACTGGTCACTCAGTCTGTAGTTTATTTATTTCGATGTAAATTCTAAGTATTCGAAGGTTTAAAAGCTCCCAATTAATGATCGGCCCATTAAGGAGTAAAATTCTCTCAATGTAAATTTTTTACATTCACGAAACTCAAATCTCTAATCTTATCTAATAGGAACAAATATCGAATCGTTAGAGTCAATCACGGTAGTTACTCAGTCTGTAATTTATATTCCACGTTGATTGAACGAATTTCTTTCATTAGAAAAAAAAAAAAGAAGTGACAAGATTGCAACTTGCAAATCCTCATTATGTGGACGACCGGTCACATGGCTGAGCAACATGTCATTATTTTTTGTCGTGTTCTGCTATAAATATAGGAGAAAATTGAAGATTCAATTTATTAGGAAGATGCTAAAAGTAGTTTCTGGATTCGACAGTGGAGCGCCTTTTCACGATGGAGATTAAAATACGAGGACAATATTTTTACGTTATAAAGAAGGTCTATCAACTTAACAAAATAGTCACACGAAGAAAATTAAGGGATGAGAAAAGTTTCACTACTAAAAATCGAGTTTAAAACCTTAATTTCGAACAAAAATGTCTGTTATTGCACTACAAGAAAGAAATTATGTGATCAATGTTTCGAGCTATTAGGCGAAAAAGCCCCATTGCTGACTATATTTAGTCGACATTAGGAAGCCAATGACTAGATCCAACTAATCAAAGTTTAAAGGCGCTGCCATAAACCAGTCGTAGCAATTCTCTAATCGTGTTGAACCAATCTTTTGTTGGGCTTAACACCACTCTCATCATGCCGTGATCCTCTTAGCTGAGGTTGTCAAGATAGTGGTCCATATACAAATGAATCTTAACAATTTATTAGCCATTATTTCATTATACTAGAGCCACGGACTCCCTTATAATCGAAAAAGAATCTATCTATGTTAGTGAATGTAAGAATTTATTTATTCGTGCCTGACATGGATTGTGCGTCTAGTATGTAGAAAATGAAAATTTTAGTAAGATGTAATTTGATTTTGCAAAACATACCACTGTACGTACAATTTGTTTACATGAAAATGAGCATTTGAGGTGCACGTATGACGGGTTAAAAAAAGAAAGAAAGAAAGAATTCTTTCACAATTTACTTCAAAGCTGTGAAAGGAGAAGCTCACAGCGCACTATGAACAGAGAAGCTCTCAATAGACTAGCAAGTTGAGGTATATGGATGATGTAAATGAAAATTTAACGACTAGATGGATAAGCTCTCGAATCCATATATCTACATCGGGAATTAATAATTTAATATGGTATATAGAGTTTGATAGCCGGCCCCCTAGTTCGAATATGGAAGGGAATGGCTAACTTGTGGTCTAGTTAAAACCCGAGAAGGTCAGTTATTGAGTGCCGGTATTCCAGGCTATATTGCAGGCAAAGAGTGAGAAAGACCACATAATACCAGTACCACATAAGGGCTGATTTGTTGAGAGTCAAGAAGAGATACAAATCCCACACCGACCAGAACAAGTAAATGTATATGGGTTTGCACCCTTGACAATAGAAAGCTACGTCCAAGTCTCTCATTTGCGATTGTCACATTATCCGATACTCGCGCTGATCTGCTCTTTATTCTGTTGTTGATACTTGATTATCTCGTACGTGTAGCTTCACATGTGCATGTGCGTTGATTCACGGTTTAGCAAAACGTTCCTTTTCAAGGCGGGATCCGTATCACATTTTCTAGTAGAGTTTGCCACTTGAACAGAATTTTGAAGGGATCAATATGGCTACTTTTCAGTGTTCATAGTCAATCTTTATTTATAGTAATGAACTTTCAATCGCCACGGGAGATCTCAACTAGAATATTGAATCCGGCATTCATGCATGTGTAATGAACCCAGATAAAAGTGTGCCGGATGCTTGTTCTCTCTACCGATTCAATCTATTCTTTATCAGGTCGATCGTGTACATGGATTATGAATTTGTGAGGTGGTTTATCTTATATCCTTAGATATTTGATGGTAAAGGCTGATAAGACTTTGATTATCTCCTCCCAAATGGTGATATATATATGGACAAAACAGCCCACATAAAAATTTGGTTTCTATTAATCGGTTTCGGGATTTTTCTAACACCTAATACACGGTCATCACGGTTGTCCATTCACGGGCACCACGCGAGCCCCATGTGGAGTGGATGGCCATGATCACGGTGTCAAGTGACACGGGGTAATGTGTTTCGCGTGGGGGAATCAAGGAAGGGCCCATCCCATGTTAGAAAAAAAAAATTTATTCCTTTTTCCTCCTCTATTGGAAAACCAAAGAGTAACATTATTATTATTATTACTATTTCCGCAAATTATAATATCAGATTTATCAATATCCTACAATCAAAGATCTTGGTTAACTACCCAACGAAAAAAAAAAAGATCTTGATTGACACCCACGAAAAAAGAAAAAAGAAAAAAGAAGAAGATCTTGGTTAACTGTGATTGCGTGCCTTGTAAGCGTATGTCAATTATCGAGCTTGGACAAACTTGCCACCGACAGATCCCAATCGGATGAGCAAAGAATTTCATATATCATTCGTCTTTTTCCCCGACATTTCAACGTACGTCCAGTCAAAATAATATATTTGCAGGATTTATAGAAATTCAGATTGTAGGGTTTTGTCAACCACACAAATATATATATATAGTAGCCTAAGAGGAGAGGAAAAGGAAAAAAAATGATAAGAAAAGTACAATCTATGGTTTCATGCTGGTTTCACCGGCGGCCCCAATTGGGATCCAGAGAATTCTAATGGACGGGGCCTCGATCGCGGCCGGCAAAGCGGCCACCCCTCCTTGGGTTTTTTATTATTATTTTTTATTTTTCATTCTTTTTAATTTTTAATTTAAAAAATTCACTTGAGGCCCCCTTTTCTAGCTTCTGTGTAACGCGTGGCACCGTTAAATGCCACTAAGCTTCTTCTATCAATTTTGATGAAATAATTGACGTTGTACTAGATGTGTAACAAAATTATTAGATCGTGCATTTTTATGCAATTTTCCAAAAATCATGCTTGAATTAAGAAAATGTGCAAAAATCTTGTTTTTCTATATTTCAAGAAAAATTATAATTAAAAAATCGATATATAATGATTTCTCGAAGGCAAGGTGCATGTCTTACTTGACTGGAGCTCAAACGATACTTTTTATGAGTTAGAGATGTATTTGAGGTTCTTTTTTTAAAGTGTAAACAGCCTTGAGATGAACATGCTCTCAAACTGTTACTTTAAGAAATTCTCGAAGCTATAGTTTACGTCACTTATTTATCGATAGCAACGGAGATATTTTCTGTAACAGAGTTAAGTTTTATTTCCAATCAAGATTGTTGATGTCACATGGTACGGGCAGTCATGCCTCAAGCTCAGGGCGTGACAGATTCCCTGTTGGAGGCGATCCATTCAATGAGCATTGCTGCTGCTTCTTCTCGGATCCACTGGAAAGAATGGACCCTCTTTGCGCTCAATTGTTCCAGCGTGCAAATCTCTTGGAGTTGCCTTCAGTACTCACCATACGGCAGGAAAACAATGTGCTCGTAGGACCGGCAAGCTCTGGACTAGAGGCGAAGGTAAAATCATGGGTTTTCGTCATCTATTTGGCAAGTTCATTCAGGTGAAGAAAAGTGGAAACTTCCCTGAGCTGAAGATGCAACAATGGCCCAATTTCTTAGAGCACTGTGGGGGAGGGATCCTAAAACCCTAAAAGTGGAAATTTTAATGAAATTTCTTATATTCCCCTTCCCCAAAAAAACTCGGGAAAACTATCATATAGTTCGCCCCCACAAGAATCTCGCCCCTCCTGGGTCTACCCTATGGTGCAAAGCTCCCAATTATGGGTAGTTTCCATGGCCCGGGAGAAAGGATCCTTTAGCCAGCTTGGATCCTTGTCCTAGTTTCAGGACTCTAAAGATGAGCAGGAGGAGGATTGGAATTCCATTGGCAAGAAAATGATGTGTTGCTTTTGTTTATGAAGCTGATTGACGATGTCCTAAATGAACTTATATTCAAAAGTTGATGTCACACGAAGAAGAAAAAATAATCCGGAATACAAAGTTGTCTGCTAACTGCATGGAGGCTTGACCAGAATTGAGTGTGGAAGGTTATCAGTTATGCTCTCTGGCCCATCTCTTCACAATACGAAGAGTTATCAACCAGTCAATTTTATTCTGTGTCAAAGTTACAGAGTAAGAAAAATTCTGTCATTTTTGTTTTACATTTATATGTTGCATTGCACGAGATATGTCGCAAGTACTTTAGAACCCAAATTTGCTTAGACCTGATAGTGCAGAAGAAAATGAATTAAGCAGATCCAATGGCACCTAAGCATTAATAGCGGTGCAGACTAACTAGGAAAAGGACTGCAAGGGGTAGGGATTAAGTACAAATCATCTTTCCTTCTAGTTGCAAACCCAAACGATTCAGTCATGTCGAGATATCCATTCTTCATTCCATTTGGGAGCTTCCAGTCAAAACGAAAAAGCAGCATTGCGAGTTGGAGCTCCACACTTACAAGGCCAAAAGCCATTCCCGGGCATATCCTCCTCCCCGATCCAAATGGTACATACTCCAAGTTATTTCCCTTGTAGGCAATAGGACTCTCTAGGAATCTCTTGGGATCGAATGTTTCCGGTTCCTTCCAATACTCCGGATCTCTCCTTTTGACCCATGCATTGACGAACACAATGATTTTCATGGGTATCTCAAACCCATTGATCTCACATCTTTCCTAGCACTCTCGTGGAAGAAGGAGGCTAAAAGGAGAATGAAGCCTCAGAATTTCTTTGATGACCGCATTCAAGAACTTCAGTCGAGGTAAATCTTCTTCTACCACTTGCCCCCGTCTGTTGAAAACCTGTCCCACCTCAACTTGAGCCCTCTCCAGGATGTTCGGGCTTTTCATCATCTCCGGCACTGCCCAATTAACAACATTTACAGATGACTCACCCCCGCCAACAAACATATCCTTCAAATTTGAAATTGCCATGGACGTCAATATATATTGCCCATTAATGGGTTGGTCAACTTTTGCAAATTTGATCATCCAAGAAATGTAAAATACGATGGAATGTGCTTTCCATGTGGTCAGTTTGGCTTATGGATTAGTTATTGAAACAAGTCAACAGAAGAATTTGACAGTTCAAAAGTGTGAGTCCTGGGATGGAGAAAACTTACCAGGACAACTCCTTTAATGTCACTTGTGCTCAAAGAATATCCATGATCGTTGCACCCCTCAAATTTCAAGAGAACATCGATCAGATCCTCACTTGCTTCAGCTTTGCCTGTCTTCTGTGCCCTGGCCTCCAGGCGCTCATTGATGATGATCTCCAATATTCCTTCAACTTCATGGTGTATCTTCTTGAATTGAGGCTTCAATCTGCTGATGCCATGAAGCCATGTCAACGACGGAAACACGTCGGAGATATCAAAAGGAACATATGAACATTTCATCATTTCTGCAATAAGTGATATGAATCGCTCTTGGTTTCTGCATCGCTTGCGAAAAGCTGTCCATGCTATATTGCTGTGAGACAATGAATATATTCATTCAGTCAAGTTGACAGGGGAAAGACTGGACACGTTTCGTAGTGAATAACTCGAGTGTGCAGATCCTCCAAAGTTGTCTCCAGTGATCTCCATACAGTGAGAAAGCAATATCCGTGCAGCCGTAGTTAAATATCTCAGAGGCAAGAACTCGTGGCCTAGATGCAAAGGTGATGTCATGGGTCTTCATCACCTCCCTACCAATCTCAGCGCTAGAAACAATGACAATGGAAAGTTCCCCGAGCTGGAGATGCATCAACGGGCCATATCTCTTGGCCAAGAGTCTCAGTGCATTATGTCTAGACCGGAGAATTTAGGGTAGGTTTCCTATAAAGGAAAGTGTTGACAGCCCTGGAGGAAGGTCGAAGGCCAAGCTGCGCGATTGAAGGGGGTCTTTTTCGTATTGCCAAGAAGGTAAGGATGGAGAGGAAGAAGGCGAGAAGGATGGGAAATGAGGGTTGAAGCTCCATAGTTGAGAGGAGAGGGAGATATATTTTGCTTTCTTTCGGATAACTGGGCATGAATGTGATATCCTCTGTTAATGTTATCATCTTATATAGTTGTCTGTGCTCTTTGAAAGCATGGGGTATTATCTGCACATGATTTCATACATGTCCCCGAACCAAGTTACTTATATTGGCTTTTGGCCATGTTCGAAAAACTTCGACATGATGAGATCCTTTTTTATCTTCAGTGAGTTTTACTGGTCAGGCTTCTGCAGACATAACCTGGGCTTGAAGTCTCCTCTCGAGTATAAGGAAGAACAAAAGATTCTTGCAACCAATTCTTCTTTTTTGGGTTACCGTAATTAATATCATACTAAGTAGTCCTGTCACTGTGTGATGCCTACTAAGATGCTTCTGAATTCCAAATGCCAGCAATTGTATCAGCAACCTGTAATGTCAAATACGATATCTTATTTTGCCTCTCGTTCATGTTACTTGAGAATATGTACATCGGTGCAGCAGGAGTCTGAACTCTTTCGATAATATATTCGGGCATCGATATTGGAGCAGTTATAATTTAATGACAGGACACCAAAAATAGGTAGAGTGCATGGTAGGAGAAAGAAGATGATTGTTAGAGTAGTTTCCTTTGGGAGTTTTCGGGTTCCTCCTGTATTCCGCAACATCGAACTTGCCCAATAAAAAATAAAAAATAAAAAAATGGCAAAGCTACCTTTTGCTCGTGGAATAGTACTGTTGGCACACCGCTGAAACTACGTACACGAATGTGCATACCTCTCTTTCCCTCTTGTCAATTTTTTTTTTTTTTAAGTTTTCAACAAGCTCTCTGTCACTCTTTCTCTTAGCTCTCTCATCGTCACGCTTTGTCTGTCTGTCTCCCTTTTCTGTGCTTCTGCTTCCTTTCGAGAGTCGCCATATTACAAATTAGATGAAAACTCGAGTATTGCGCGAACGATTGCTAAAGATTTAACATAGAAATATTGAAATATCAAAACTTATTCGTATTGTTAATTAAAACTGTAATAAATATTTTATTAAAATAATCAATATCGAAAAAATTAGTTTGAAAATTCATTCTACAAACTGAAATTCAATCAAAGAATAAGAATAAATAAATAAAACTACTGAAAGTTAATGGAGAAAATATTTCTATTAAATTATGGAATAAAAATAATAAAGAAATATTCAAGGTATACAAATCAGAATAGTCTTACCGTTACAGAAGTCACGTCCATATTGTAACTCGAATAGAAATCCTATCAAAACGATCAATATCAAGACAATCAATCTCTCATAAAGGTCATTCAACAAATCAATGTTCAATCAAGAAAAATAAAATTTTGGAGAAGATTATTAAAACAATCAAACTATCATAGCAATTAGTTTGAAATTTGCATTAAAAAAGTTCTTTCTATGAATCAAAATTCAACCATGAAAAAGAACAATTTGGAGAAGAAAGCACTATAAACTGAAATTCAACCAAAGAATAGGGACAAATAAATAAACTACTGAAAGTTAATGGAGAAAATATTTCTATTAAATTATGAGATAAAAATAATAAAGAAATATTCAAGGTATATAAATCAGAATAGTCTTACAATTAGAGAAGCGACGTCCATAATGTAACTTGAATATAGATCCTATCAAAACGATCAATATCGAAACAATGTGTGTTTGGTTTTAGAGTTAAGTGGAGTTGAGTTTTGATTTTAATTAGGTTGTAATGATTATATTGTTGAATTACGAGAAAAAATGTGAAAAAATAATGAATAGTTAAGAGAATTTAGTATTAAAACTGAATTGAATGGTTAAAAAATTTGAAGAAAAAGGAAAAAGTAATAATTGTGTTGTTGACTTTTGTTGCGTAGTGAGTAGAGTTAAAGTTAAAGTTAAAATTTTAAAAACGACTCTAAAACCAAACGGGTTAGATTGAATCAAAGTTCAATCAAGAAAAAGAAAATTTTGGAGAAGATTATTAAAATAATCAAAATATCATAGCAATTAGTTTGAAATTTACATTAAATAAATTATGTCTATGAATCAAAATTCAATCATGAAAAAGAACAATTTAGAGAATAAAGTAAAAAAACAGACTTTGAATTATATATAGAATAATGTTCTCCTTTAACCGATTCTTGGCTTGGCAAATGATCATACATATACCCAGAGGTTGAATTTGTTAGAAAACAACAATTAAATATTTAACTATTTATCTCTCCTAAAACCTAAATAGTAGTTGCATTCTCTATTCCAATTTCTTTCTCTAACATGAGATTTTCTCTTTCCTAGACCCTAAATGATAGTTTCGCTGTCTATTCTACTTTTTTTATCATAAACCTTAAATGATAATTACGCTCTTTATTTTACTTTCTCTCTCTAACATGACATTTTCTCTCTCCTAATCCTAAATGGTAGTTCTGCTCTTTATTCTACTTTCCCTTTTTAATATGACTATATCTCTCTCATAAATCCTAAATAGTAGTTCGCTCTCTCTTTCCTAACACTCTCTCTTAAGCCTAAAATAGTAGTTGTGTTCTCTATTCCATTTTCTTTCTTTAACGTGACATTTTATCTCTTAAAACCTAAATGGTAGTTTCACTTTCTATTCAACTTCCTCTTTCTAGCATGACATTTTCTATCTCTTAAACCTTGAATGACAGTTTTGTTATTTCTCTTGCATGACACTTTCTCTCTCCTAAACCGTAAGTGATTGTTGCTCTCTATTCCACTTTCTCTCTAACATGACATTTTCTCTCGCATAAATCTTAAACAATAGTTCCATTGTCTATTCCACTTTCTCTTTATAACATTACAATTTCTCTATCCTAAACTCAAAATTGTAGTTGCCCTATCTATTTCAGTTTTTCTCTAACATGACACTTTCTCTATATATGAAACGACATCTATAATCCGTCTATATTTTGCTATAATATATTATATACAGTAATATAGACAATGTGCCTTTTATGTGCATCTTTTTGAAGATGTTTTCAATATCCACTATATATTTACCACTAGTCATGGAGCCCGTGCATTGCACGTGATCATATGTGTTCGATTTTTGTGCTTTTTTAGTATTATTATATATTATATGCGTGTTTTGAAATTTTATTTATTGTAATTTACCATTATTACCACTATATATATATATATTAGATATATATGTGTGACATGGTAGAAAACGTTTTATATATGATAACAAATAATAGCTATAGAAATTATGATTCCATTTATTTTTTTGAAAAGAAAATATGATAACAGATATTTGAAAACACAAATATGATCTATTTTTATAGATGAAATCCTAACCAAATTTAATTTAATATACATAATAGTTTAGGTGACTCACAGTTTAATAGATTCATACAAAATATATATAACATCATATCTATAACGTGTTACGTAGAATATATATTTTTACAATTTTTTGTGTAGATGATACAAATTTATATCTATATGATTTGAAAAATTAAAAATTAAAAATTCATTCTAAAAATGCTAAAAAAATAGAGAAAATAATAACCATTTTCACAAATTATATAGTTTAAAAAATATTAAAATAAAAATTTAAAAATTAATTTTTAAAGAAAGTTGAAATGAAGAAAATAATGAATGGTCCCTCAAATCTATATATTTTAAAATTTTAATCGATAATTCGTTTTCTAAAAATTTGAAAAATCGAGAAAATGACAATCGGTATCACAAATTATACTGATTCAAAAATATTATAAACTAAAAAAAATATTTTTGTAGAAAGTTAAAAAATAAAGAAAAGATTAGTTTTGGGAATATTAGTTTATTTACATATCCTATTCATTATAGATATTGTAATAAATAATAGAGTAAATAGGCAATTTCATCCATGACTTTCGAGGTTTACATCAATTTACTTCATCACGTTTTGTTTACATCAATAATGTCCTAGAGTTTTGAACTGCTTCATCAATTTGATCCTCATTACATCAATTTAGTCCCTCACTGGTCGACCACAAGTCCATGTGTTTTTGTGTGACATCAGAGTGATCCGCAGTGACATCAATCTGATCCCTCAAATAGCAGATGTGTCCATTGTGGCAAAGGGGCAGACGGCATTAAAACCCCGTTATGTTGATGAGGGACTAAACTGATGTAACGGCTGGGCAAATTGATATAACCCAGTCGAATCATGTTTAGTGTTTGAAATCGCAAATTCAGTGAAACCTCCGCTGCTGTGCTTCGAGAAATTGAAATGCCAGACTTAACTGAAACCGAGAAACGTTGAAACCCACTCCTTCGATGCTTTGCTTCTTCTTCTCTACTCCTTCGTTGTTTTGCTCTGATTCGTGTCTGGAAGCTAGGGTTCCGCCTTTCCCCTCCTCCTTCTACCCTCCGGTTCGAGGAAAGGAATTTCTTCTCTAACGCAGAAGCTAGGGTTCCACCTTCTCTTCGCTTCAGCAGCGCAATTTGTTTTGCAGAAGCTAGGATTCTGTCGCGGATTGGATTGGATTGAGCGCAATTTCTTCTCTCTAAGTTTCAGCAAATTGAATGCGAGAGGAAGAGGGAGAATGAGACTAAACGAGAGGTCTTGCAAGCCCTAATCTCATCAATAAAATAAAATATCATATTTATTAAATTTATGTAACAAAAAGAAACATGTACACTCTCTTGTAAACACTTGTCTATTAATATAGTCATTTTGGTAATTCCATTTTACTTTGGCAACTATTTTCATTTAGTTAATTTCATGCTTCAATCCATCTGCAACGGATTTGTCCTCCAGTAGTCCAAGATGGCTTTGTTCAGTAAGAGGAAGGAGGAAGGAGGAAGGAAGGCGGGAGTTCAATTTGTTAAAAAATAGCGCATGGATTAAATTGATGTAGCAAGATGACTAAGTTGATGTAACAATTTCCAGCATTTAATACCGTCAGCATTCATACTTAACGGTAGGAAGCCTAAGGATCTTAATGATACGACAGGGGACCAAACTGATGGTTCATTGGGACTTGATCGATGCACCTATACCACATAACCACCTAATTGATGTAATTGTCGCAGTACCTGATGTCCATGCACTAATGGGGGGGACTAAATTGATGTAACGATGACCAAATTGATGTAGCAGTTCAAAACTTAAGGACATTATTGATGTAACTAAAACGTGAGGGGTTAAATTGATGTAAACCTCAAAAGTCAGGGACGAAATTGCCTATTTACTCTAAAAAATAAAATATGTTGTACCTCTTCATCAAGAAGAGTCATATCCATGCCGATTAAGTTATTGTTCTTTTTGTTCACTGCATCCCATAATTTATTTACTATAACTTATATCTTTTAAGTTTTTTTTAGGCAATAGCTCACTCAATAAATTGTAAGACATGCTGACAAATCAAAGAGAAAAAGTAATACATAAGTCAATATATATATATATATTTATATATATTTATATATACATTGATCATAGAAGTAAATGATGATAGAGGATTGAAAAATCTATGCAGTCGTTAACTTGATTTGCTTTACTTAGTTGTTTTCTAAAGCCTTTATTCTTGGAACTTCTCGTTTTGTTGGGAGATCATGGGCTCTTCCTCTTGTAAACGGATGTACTTAGTTTGTTTCTAATATATATATATATATAGTGTTACAGGTTAGGAGTAGCAATCATCATATCTATAAATAACTTAAAAAATCAGACTTTATCGTATCGTATATCTTTAAAAATTAAAACAAAATCCTTTTTATTAGAAAATTAATATAAAAATAAAAACTGAAAAAATCCGAGGAAATTCTATGTAGAAATCTGGGCATTATGAGGTCAGGGTCAGATTATTATGAAGCCATCTGACCGAACCTATCACAATTCCCCTTTATATCAGATATATATTAAGGATCCAATTGCTATGCATAATAATCCAACATTCCATCAATTACATATGGCGTATCTTCTTGAGGTTGAGGCTTCATTCTGCGATGACATGAAGTAAACGAACGGAATACGTTGACAATATCTAAATCAGCTTATGAACATTTTATTCCTTCTGCAACCAGTGATATGAGTTGCTATTGGCTTCTGCATTTCTTGTTAGAAGCTGTCCTTACAGTAATTCCATAATAACGAGGAAAATAGATTCTCAACTTGATTGACAAGATTCAACACTTCGTCTTCTGAGATCCAATTGAAAATCTCGTGCTTACTCGAAATGAAGTCAACTGGCCTCATTTCTTGGCCAACTCGACAAAGACAACGTCCAAACATGATGATTGGTCACAATCAATAGGCTGAAAATACTCATAGTTTCACAAAAAAAATTAAAATTATTAATCTCGTCGTGATTCATACCCCTTGATAAGTTAACAATATAGTATGCAATATATTTAAATAAAAAATTCTCTGACATGACTCATATATTATTTTGTAGAACTTTTAGTATTAAATTTATTTTGTCTAATCATATGTGCTTGATCTTTGTTGATATTTTCAAACCATGACTGATGCCATGTCTCCTTGGAGAGCCAGAAGGGACAGTGACTAGAGAGTGACCGGCACAGCCCTGCAAGCTTGTAATCCTCTCATAGCATGGTAGAAAAATTCCGGCATGAGACTGCTTTTACTTACATGGTTAATAAATCATTATCGGCTTTTCTGAAAATTGCAGCTGCCAGAGTTATCGTTTCCATAAAGATAATACAAGATAAAATTTAAACTCATAAGCCGATTGTTACGGTACCATCAGCCTCCATGTTCTGCTTACTGGCGAGCCGTTGCTTGGAATCCATAGCTCCAATGCACTGTGAAGGAACTGAATCGTAGTGTCTTCCAGGGTTAAAGACTGGAGGTTCCATCTTCTCTGCAGCATATTGTAAACACATTTCAACTCTGATTTGCTTCCACTTCGAGTGGGCATCTTAAGGCTTAGATATGTTACATTGCTACCAACCAGGATCTGACCCGATTGCTCAGTGTAGTCTTCCTTGGGCTTGTAAAAAGTTCAGATAACCACAAGGCCCGATTTGCAATTATACATCCATAAATAGAAGTTTTAGGAAAATAATTCACCATATATTCATTAGGGAATCTGTAATCTGTGGTCATGCAACCCTTACATATTCTACATCAACTTCACTAGGTGTTGACACCGATAATATACTTGGTAGGAAATTAAGGATGGTAGGGAAGGGGGATTAAGTACAGATCATGTTTCCTCCTCACTGACACTCCAAACAACTCCGTCATGTCAACATCTTCATTCTTAAATCCACTGGGGAGTTTCCAGTCAAAATGGTAGAGAAGCATCGCAAGCAGATACTCCACAGTCGTGAGCCCAAAATTTATGCCTGGACAGATCCTCCTTCCCATCCCAAATGGGATATATTCGTAGTTATTACCCTTGTAGTCAATCAGGCTGTTTAGGAATCTCTCTGGATCGAATATTTCAGGTTCGTCCCAATACTCAGGATCTCTTCCTATTGCCCACGCATTGATAATCACTCGAGTTTTCTTTGGTATCTCGAATCCATTAATCTCGCACTGCTCTCCACACTCTCTGGGAAGCAGCAAGGCCAGAGCTGGGTGGAGTCTTAGTACCTCTTTTATGACCAATTTCAAGTACTTTAGCTCGGTTAGACAGTCTTCTTGGACTTCCCCTTGTCTGTCGAAAACCCGCCTCACCTCAGCTTGTGCCTTTTCCAGGATCCTTGGCTTCTTTATCATCTCTGCCATGGCCCAATCTACCGTGGTTGCAGATGTCTCACCCCCACCAGAAAAAACATCCTATCAGTAAAAAGTAAGGACAGGTGAGCCATAAGGAGAGCTGACTTACAGATGCATCTCCAAGACAGATGTTTCTCAGTGTTGACATTTGCATATCTTAATAGTTTATAACGTTCCGTTAGGTGAAAATTGCTCATCAGTTGTATATATAAGTCGACCAGTAAACTACTGATGAGGAATTAGCATCTTGGAAAATAAAAAAGCTTAATGAAGGCAGGGCAGAAAAAGACTAACAAAGATCACTGCTTTGATGTTGCTCGTGCTAAGGGAGAATCCCTGATCATCGCACTTCTCGAATTTAAGAAG
Organism: Punica granatum; assembly: GCF_007655135.1. Classification (NCBI taxonomy): domain Eukaryota; kingdom Viridiplantae; phylum Streptophyta; class Magnoliopsida; order Myrtales; family Lythraceae; genus Punica; species Punica granatum. Next base: position 26,742,442 of record NC_045133.1, read on the forward strand.
AACATCGATGAGATCCTCACTTGCTTCACCTTTTGGGGTCATCTTTCCTTGAGCCTCCCGATGCTCAGTGATGATATTCTCAATTATATTGTCACTTTCTAGGTGCAGCCTCTCGAGTTTACGTCTGGTCCCGCTGATGGAGTGGAGGAAAGCACATGAAGGAAAAATATCAGAGATATCAAAACCCCGTGCCAATACACTAGTTTCCTGGATCACTTCCATGAACCTCTCCTGGCCGCTGCATTTCTGACCAAAAGCTGCCCTTGATATAATGCTGTAAGTCATTGAGAATAAATGCTGTGTCAGATTGACTGGTGATCCTGCGCTTGACACCATCTGTTCGGTGAGCTTTGATGCTTCTTCTTCTCTGATCCACCGGAAAGAATGGACCCTTTTTGCACTCAATAGCTCCAGCGTGCAAATCTTTCGGAGTTGCCTCCAGTACTCCCCGTAAGGCGAGAAAGCAATGTCTGTGCAGTTGTATGTCAGGATCTTCGGGGCAAGAAGCTCTGGCCTGTAAGCAAAGGTAACATCATGCGTTTTCATCACCTCTTTGGCAAGCTCAGGTGAAGAAACTACAATCGTGGAAACTTCCCCGAACTGAAGATGCATCAATGGCCCATATTTTGTTGCCAAATTTCTTAGTGCCCGGTGGGGCAGAGACCCGACCATATGGTGCAGGCTCCCGATGATGGGTAGTTTCCATGGCCCAGAAGGAAGGTTTCGGTTCAAGTGATTCGGTCTGGACTGTTGTCGCTTCAAAACTCTAAAGATCAGGAGTAGAAGGAAAGTAAATAGGAGAAGAGAGGAGGATTTAAGCTCCATGGGACTGATACAGGAAGATGATGTCTTGCTTTCCAATTTATGTATTGTAGCCAGTCGAAACTGTCGTGAATCAACTTATAATCTAGTCACTGTCTTCCTGATGGAAAAAAAAAAAAAAGAACCAACGACAATGTACGAGTTACAAGGTTGTGTACCAGCTGTATGCAATCTTGATATAGCTGAATGTGAAAGGCTAACAACTGAAAACCTTTGTCTCCATGTGATACATGTTTTCCTTTCCCTTACTAATTGATAAACCCATATGGGACCCAAACAATCCGTAGAGCTGAAATAAATGCAATTATTAGATAATGAAGCCGATGGAGGAACTCCATCACTTATCTGCTGTACTTACTAGGGAAAGGATAGTGAGGGCTAAGGGGTAGGGATCATGTGCATACATTTCATTTTTCTGTCTAAATGTCATCGCAAAGGGCCCAGTCATGTTGGGATATCCATTTTGGAGCTTTCAGTGAAAGTATTAGAGCAGCATCTCGAAGTGATTTCTTTGTTTCAACTTTGCCCATCTTTCCACCTAGCCTCCGGATGCTCGTTGATGATGACATCCAACATTCCATCAATTACAGTAGTGTATCTTATTGAGGTTGAGGCTTCATTCCGCTGATGACATGAAGCCATGTCCACGACGGGAACACATCAACAATATCTAAACCAGCTTATGAACATTTTATTGCTTCTGCAACCAGTGATATGAATCGCTCTTGGCTTCTGCAATCTGCCATTTTTTGTTAGAAGCTGCCCTTACAGTGTAATGCCGTAAGACAAAGAAAATAGGTTCTAAACCGGATTGACAGGTGATCTGGCACTTGAGACGATCCTCTCAATAAGAATCAACACAATTCTTCTTCTCTGATCCACTGAAAGACTGGACATGTTTCTTCCTCAAAATGAATATACATCAACAGGTCTTATTTCTCGGCCAAGTCCCTGAAGACAACGTCCAAACAGGATCAGTCACGTTCACACGTGATTCATGCCAGTCCGCAAACAATATATTCATGTAAAAAATTCTTTGACATGACTCATTTTTTATAGAACTTAAAAGTATTAAATTTGTTTTATCTAATCATATTTATTTGATCTTTGTTGATATTTTCAATCCATGAGCGATGCCATATCTACTGGATTGCTAGAATTGACACTGACTAGAAGAGAGTGACAGCCATAGGCACAGTAGAAAAATATCCGCGACGTGAGACTGTCGTTATGTGCATGGTGATAGCTCATTATCTACTTTTCTGAAAATTTCAGCTGCCAGAGTATATGTTTTCCAGTAAAGATAAAACTTAAGCTCGGACACCGATTGTTGTGATACCACCAGCCCATATGTGCCACTTACAGGCAAGCCGGCATCGTGCTTGGAATCCATACATTTGGAAGCTACGGGAATCATAGAGTTTTCCGGGGTTAGTGAAGGTTCCATCTTCACTGCAGCAGATTGTAAAACACATTTAAACTCCGGGTTTGCTTCCATTCCGGGCAGGCATCTCAAGGCTTAGATGTCACACTGCTTCAAACCAGCGTCTGATCCGATTGCTCAATGTTGTCTTCCTCGGGTAGAATTGATTCTGATCAGTCAATTTAAATCAAGCCTGCAACTTTCATTTTCTTGGTGGTGGACCCTTTATGGGCCTTCTGTCTGATATTTCTTATCTGATGGGCCTGGGCCTTCTATGGGCTCTCTCGCGTTTACATTGATCAACACGAAAGGAAAGCATCGGCGCAGACCTATCGCGCGCAACATATCAAGACTACCGAGTCATATGTCAGCTGAGCTGCATGGTTCGATAACTGTTCTTAAGAGGTAAATAAAAGACGGGCATTATGTAGGGCAAATCAATCATGCTATTAGGGAACATAGAATTAATAAAAATAATAACTACCCAAAAATATGTACGAAGGGCCCCACTAATAAAATTCCCCCAAATAGTTGATGTTAGCTTCTAATCTAGCCTTGATGCTGGATCGGCGGCGACCCAGGACGTCTTGCTTGATAGGCTCGAGCCTATTCGGAAATGCGACAGGCTGGGAAGGAAATTACAAGATTTGGGCTTTCTATATAACGTAGTCGGACCAGTCGGATATATGCGAGACGTGGTCCATGGTGAGGCCAGGCATCTTATCCAACCTCACTGGGTTCTCCTTCCCTCCGACCAGCCTCGCCGGGTTCCCGACTGCTGTTGTCCTCGGCGGCACGTCCCTCAGGACAACTGACCCAGCCCCGATCTTGGCGCCCTCCCCAATCCTGATATTCCCCAGGATGCAGGTCCCGGCCCCGATCAGTACCCCGTCTCCGATCTTCGGATGCCGGTCCCCGGACGCATTCCCGGTGCCTCCCAGCGTCACATTGTGAAGGATCGAGACGTTGTTCCCAATCACGGCCGTCTCTCCCACCACGACTCCAGTTGCGTGGTCGAGCAGTATCCCCCTCCCAATCCTCGTGCCCGGGTGGATGTCCACCGCGAAGACCTCGGAGACCCGGTTCTGTATGAGGAAGGCCAGGACGTTCCTGCCCTGGGACCACAGCCTATGGGCCACCCGGTGGGACTGGATTGCCAAGAAGCCCTTGAAGTTCAGGAAACAGTGCGCATAGCTCACGCAGGCCGGGTCCCTCTCAAGAACCACCCTCAAATCCGCCCTTACGGCGTACATGATCTCCAGATCCTCCGCGAGCACGCCGTGGAATACGTCGAAGAACGTCTTGCTCGGGATGCTCGGGACGCCCAGCTTAACCGACAGGCGGTTCGCCAGCGCTGCCTCGAGCGAGTCGTGCGACAGGATCGACTCCTGATAGTACTCCGAGAGAATCGGCTCCCGGGACGCATCCGACATTGCCTCCTCCCGCATCTTCAGCCAAATCTCGTCGTCGCAAGGATTGGCCTTCGCCCCACCGTTCACGTGCTTAGGCTGCCGGTCGAAGCTGGCGAACTTGCTGCCGGGTGGGACGTTTGGCTCGGTCCTAGGAGCGGTGCTGTGGATGTGGAGGCAAGCAGCCATGGGGGGAGGATTCCTGGAAGCCGGTTTCCGGGGGTCCACCGGAGGATGAGGAGGCGAAGACGGTGGAGGATGTTCATATCGAGAACGGAGAAGATTGTGGAGAGAAGATCGGGCGTTCAGAGGATGAAGAGAATAGGTCTCATGCCTCGCCGGAGCTCTAACGGAAAACGAGATTTTAACGGGAAAGTGCAACATTTTCCGAGAGTTTAACCGCTGAGAGGAGAGGAGAAAAATGAATGCGCTTTGGACAGTGACGCACTGAGCATACTGAAAGCATATGTGCCCGATGACTAATAAAATACGAATCGAACTTCTTAGAGTATGTACCTTTCACCGTAAAAGTAAGCATATGACGGCATAGATGGTCGGCTAATGAAGGTCGAGGTCGAGGTTTATAGCCCTTCCATATAATATAAAACTTGTAGGCGTGACCGAGGTTTTGGATGTCTTTCCACGAATAAAAGATGTTCGTCGATAATTGGTTAGTTATGGGTAGCTCATCGTCAACGACCAAAGATGATCGGGCATAATCGGAATTGAGGTGAAAATTCGAGGAATGTTCATCTTCAATAATTGTCACAAAGCTAATAGGGACGCATAGGATGTAAAGAGTAGTAGACACTGAGATTAGTCCCTTTCAGTTTCAGGCCCACCTCAGAATGAACAGCGCAAGGTTTATGCGGTCCTCTGGTGCTTTCTTTTGGAATGTCATTTTCATGGCCGAATTATCGCTTAAATCGGTCCATCAAATCCGACCCCCATATCGACTCTTTCCTTGAATAAGCCATTTCAATTATTAAATGCGACTCGTAGACACGGCAACCGGTACAGATTGAGATGATTTCCCACCATATTTTCGCCGATTAACATTAACTCAGAAAGGATGGATGTTGAGATTATAGTGACAAGTTATTTGTATTTTGACGGAGATACGAATATCTTCTTCAAGAGATAATCTTAAATGATTTCACCTCACACTGACGTGACGAGAAATAATCAATAATTATTATTTAATAAAAAATAATTATGACAATTATCCAAGTAATTAACATTAATTTCTCTATTTCATGTAATTTAATTGATGCTTCTTCACGGCATGTGACAAGGTAAAATCTCTCAATAATTTCCCCTTCTTCACAATCAAACCTTCATTGATGCTCTTATCATGGGAAAGTCGTCCGAGGAAAGGCAAGAGAACAATGCCAAAAACAACGATGACACAAACAGAGTTCTCACAAAGAGATCCTGAAGAGAGAAACTTATGAATGGACTGATTTGTTTGGCAGATCGAAGCTTTGCCAAATTCGGTTTACTGCAGAAAGGAAACTGGAGAGAGGAATTCGCCACGAATGGAAGAAAAAGGATGGATTCGGCAGATCGAAGCCGTGTTAGAGGCCAAAAGATTAATGGAGCGTCCCTATCAAAAGGCACTTGTTAGTTGTCGTCTAATTTATCCGTAGGCCCATTTAGGAAGCCACTTTCTGGCTTTTATCAAGCAATCAGTTGCCTCTTCAAAGCATGAAGCAGCACTGATAAAGGATCCTTAGAAACCATTCAATGTGGAAGGTATAATTAATGGCCCCCGTCATCTAAAAAAAACCATTGTCACCGTACCTTATTCGAAGAGCCCCCAATCACATGCAAAAGATATTAAATTTTGGTGGTTGAATAGCACAAAAATGAACCAAGGCATGGCAATCAATATAACGAGATTCAATCATTGTTGGAGTGTCCAAATATCAGAAGAACACAATAATTAAGTCGATCCTTCAAAAATGGACTAGAGGGCAATAGCAGCTGTACCTGCTCTCCAGTCTCACCCCGGGGTGCCTCACTCGGTAAAGGTTCTCACTTCACCAGTCTATCTGCAGAGAAATCAAGATATTCGCCAAAAGAATGTCCAGAGTTAAGAGTCCACGTATTGGTCCCTTCCCATTAGGACCTGATTTGGGTAACAAGAGATCACAATTAGCAGTAAGATTTACATGATAACGCTACTATACTAACCAGACAAGGGAACATCTCAAGCAGTCAAATTTAAGTCTCTAACCGATCAATCCCCCCGGTGGAGTGGGTATGCCGACGCTGGAGCTCCAGTTGAATATCTCCACTGCTGACATGCTGAGCATCTATCTAACTCCACACCATTGTCCAAAGTACAGAATTTACAGGACCAGAACTTGAACTCGGCACCGTTATCCATGGGTCTTTGGGAGCCACAAATCTCGCACAGTGGAGCCAATGGCTACATTTCTCCATAATCAACAACCAAGTCAGATCCAGAAACCGAAGCCTCATTTGCTTAAGGAAAGCATGCACAAGTGATTCTAAGTAGAAAAGCAGCACTCCCTACCAAAATATTTTAGATATCTCGTGAAATTCTGTCTGACATAATCTGATTCTGAAATACTCACAGGGTTCAACAAAGTGCAAACTGCACACTCCCACTGATGGAGTTCCTGAGGATTATCTTTAGAGCTCTGGCTTGCAGTGGAGCTGGCAGGTGCAGCAGAATTATCTTCAGACCAAGCAGGCAAAACATTATCAGACTCAGCTCTTCTATTTTGAAATTTGGAGGGGCAATCAATTGTAGGCGATGATGTTGAAGCACCCTGGGTCAAATCCACCAAATTGGATAGTTGCTTCCTCTTTGATGATTGTACAGTCAATTTCGCATCTGGTTCATGCAATCTTTTCCTAGATACTAAGTCTGCAATTTGTCTGCTAGGGCCAATATCTCTTGGACTACCCTGGCTTTCCGTCACATTCTGTACATCTTGCAAGACATCGGAACTATTTTCTATAACCTCAGGCTCTTGGCAGGAGCCAGAACCACACCAAATATTATCCTGCAATCTCCTCTCTGCAGCCATTGCAGCAGCCTGTACAGGACTGAGTGCACTCATGATGTTATTATCACCACCGAGGCGTCTGGGTCCAGAGGGAAGTAGAGAACCCAACACTACCCTCTTTTCAGCAGCTGCTGCTGCAGTACGGCGTAGTGCAGAAAGAGGAGGCTGACGAGAGAGACCACCTAGGCGCCTTCCTGGGAGAACAAACCCCTCACTGGAGCCCGACATTCCATGTGAAATCAACTGCTCGCATTCCTATATTAGTGACGGAAACACGAAGAGTTAATAGAGCAATATAGGGCAACATTGACATTCTACCATAGTAATGGCCATAAGGAACATCAACGTGGATTTCAAAAAAAAAAAAGGGGGCCTTTTTTTAATGATAAGACCTTTCTAAGTTCATCCCAGAGCTTGTAAAATGTGGCATCGTGAGGACCGCGGATGATATGGCACAGCTCATGAAGCATCGTGTCAAGCACCTGCTCATAAGGATAGAACTCGTACTCGCGGTTAGGCCTTCGGAGCCGCAGCTTCACATTCACTCCATGATTCACATTCAAGCCAAGAAGACGTCCGTTCTTCGGACTGCAAACAGAGAACACCACCCCAAAATAGGCTTATTTACAACATCGCAACCCACCGAATTAAAAAAAATGGCATTAAAGCCACAATTTTTTCGGGCAAAAATCTTCAGCAGATTCGACCAATCAAGCAGTTCAGTTCAGAATAACACAACACCACATTACAAAAGCCAAATTCATGGAGATGCCACAAGCTACTACAAGACAGACTGTGCTCAGCTTGACAAACAATATCAAATGAGAATTGTTCAAACGAAATGGCGATCCTTTCTACACCAATGAAATGATGATTAAGGCTACGGGTTGCACATATATGGGAAAATCAATTACCAGAACTCGCTCAGGAGCTTGACCCGCCATTTGCGATTGCGCATGATGGGCTGGACCTGTTTGGCGATCCTCTCGAGCATCTTCCTAGCTTCATCCTCTCCGGGCTTCTTCAAAGCCTTGATCTCCCACACCTTGTTGAGATCCCCCACACTATTCATCCCTCCTCCCCTCCGATCACAACCTCAAGTCAAGCAAGCGAAACCCTAATCGAACCCCCATTGACATTGACACAGCCTCGACTTCGAGGCGATAACTTTGGCGGGATTATTTGGAATTCATTCACGACGACGGGACGGATGGACGATTGTGCTCTCCTTCCAGAGAGAGAGAGAGGGGTAAGGAAGTGTTTGGAAACGGGGTTTTAGATGTGGTCGGGAACGGGATTGGAACCAAACGGCCCCTGGCCGTGGATGGAATATAACCAAACGCGGGCTCGAGGCGATCCGGCATTTGAGGCTGGGCCTGGGCCTGGGCCTTCTATGGGCTCACTCCGCTGACTCGATTGGAGTATGGAAGATTATTAACCTAATTAATTCTAAATTAACTTATGAAAGTTTTTTCTCTCTTATAATTGATTGATCGACACGAACGGCAACCATCGACGGAGACCCATCACACACAATATACCAAGACACTATTAAGTTGTGTCGGCTGAAAGGTATTGTTTGGAAACTGTTCGTGCGATGAGTGCGGAAGTCGGGCAAACTGCAGAGCAAATCAGTCATGCTATTAGAAAAGCATTGATTAAGAGAAGGGAAAAGAAAAAGGGTAATTTTGGTCATCAATCTTTCGCGCTTTTGCTACTTGGGTCCTAAATCAATTCCTTTTATCATTCTTATCCTCAATCTTCCCTCATTAGTCCCTTTGGTCCTACTGCTAACATTTTATGTTACCAAATGCTTATGTGGATTTGGAAGCCAATGAGAGGGGGCACGTGTTACAGTTTTGGTCCTCTCAGGAAGCCGACGACCTTGGTGGTAGAGTTGGGATTGCCGATCTGCTCCTACAACCCCCTAATCGATCGAGATCTTAATTTCAATATCTCGATCAATTCGAAAGTTTGGGGCATCGGTTAGTAGCCCCGACCCCACCTCCGAGGTCGCTGGCATCTTCTGTGGACTCCGGCAACCTTGGAGGTGGGTTGGGGGCAGCCAGTCGTCACTCGCAGTCCCACCCACACTCCATGGTATTTCCCTTAATTGAAACAGTCAACCTCACTATTTTTTCTCCTAAAAATTAATTTTTTTTAAAGAAAAACATTTAAAATAAAAAATAAATTCCGCATCGGCTTTGTTTATGGAAAAATTGATGGTATGTCCAAATTAGCAAAATTGTAGAAGTTTGAGGATAATAATGACAAAAAAAAGGGGTTTAGGACTAAGATGGCAAAAATATCAAAGGTTCAGGACCGAAATTGCTTTTTTCCCTTAAAAGAATAATAATTAGTTTACCAGCCAAAAATATATACAAAGAAGATGGGATGGTGCAGCATATCCGAATCCATGGTCCGACGGCCATATTCAATAGTTGATATTAGCTTCTAGTCTTGCCCAATGCTCGATCAGCTGCAACCAAGAACGACTTCTTTGATATGCTCGACCCAATTCGGAAGTGCGACAGACTGGAAAGGAAGTTCCAAGATTAGAGGCTTTCTAGATAACATAATCGGATATATGCAAGCTAGATATGGTCCATAATGAGGCTGGGCATCTCATCCAGCCTCACCAGGTCCTCCTTCCCTCTAACCAGCCTCGCTGGGTTCCCGACCAGCCACCGGGGTTTTGCCCTTCCACCGCCAATTCACGTGCACAGGCTTCTGGTTGCGAACTTGCTGCTCGGCATAATGTCAGGTTCGGTCCTAGGAGTGGAGCTGTGGACGTGGTGGCAAGCAACCGTGGGGAGATTCCTGGAGGCCAGTTTCTGGTGTCTCCTCGGAGAATGAAGAAAGTTATTCATTTTCTGAATTTCCTAATTCTTAATCGGAATCGCTTTAAGAATTCGGGGGATATTCATTTTCAATGATTTTCAGAAAGCGAAAAGGGCTGTGCAGGACACAGATTATTACACTATGAAAGGTGCGATACAAGGTTTGTGTGGTCCTGCGGTGCCTATGGGATGCCATTTTCATAGCAGAATTACTGCTTCACTTGATCAAACAAATCCGACTCAATATATATCGACCATTTAAATGCGATCTTGGAAACATGACGACCAATATAGGTTTAAATGATTTTGCAACAGATCTGTGGCTACTTTCGCCCATCACATCACCTCAAAAGCTTCGAACTTAGAAGGAGATAAGAATGTCAAGTGCAGAGTCAAGTCCTCATGGACACTCTTTATCATTTGAAAAATTGATGCGAAGATGTCCAAAACAGCGATGAATATGTATAAGTTTTTCATGAAAAAATCCTGAAAGAGAAACTAATGAACGGACTGCAGATTCGGAAGATCTAACAATTGCCAAACTCAGTTTACTAGAGAAAGGCAAACTCAGTTTACTAGAGAGGAAAACTGAGGAGATGAACTTGCTAAGAATGGAAGAAAAAGGACGGATTCAACCGATCTAACCTTTGCCAACCAAAGAGTTTTAAGTCCAACCACATATTGGTTCCTTCCCGTTAAGACCGGCTATGGATGAATAAGAGATCACAATTAGCAGTGCGATTTTCATGATGTGCTATAAAACTAATGAGATATCGGAACATCTCTCAGGTACTCAGTTATAATTTTCGAACCTCCATTGGAGTGGGAACAGCAACCCCGGATCTCCAGTTGAATATCTCCATTGCTGACACGCCGAGCATTTATCTAAATCCACACCGTTGTCCATAGTCCAAAATTTACAGGACCAGAACTCGAATTTGGCTGCTAGGGGGTGAATATCCCTTGGACCACCCAGGCTTTCAGTCGTCACCTTGGGCTTTTGGCAGGAGCTGGAACCACACCAGATATCATCCAACAATCTCCTCTCTGCAGCCATTGCAGCAGCTTGTGCAGGACTGAGTGCGCTCATGATGTCATTCTCACCACCGAGGCGTGTGGGTCCAGTGGGCGGTAGAGGACCCGAGACTGTCCTCTTTCCAGCAGGAGGAGGCTGACGAGAGAGAACACCTGGGTGCCTCCACTGGTTAGAGTCCGATATTCGTCGATGGATCATCTTATTGCATTCCTATATTCGGGGAGGAAACATGAAGAATTGATCAGTAGAGTGAAGTACGGTAACACAAACATGTTATCGAATTACTGGCAACATTAATTAACCACCTCACTAACGGATCTTAAAATAGATTTTTTGAATGATAAGACCTTTCTGAGTTGATCCCAGAGCTGGTAAAATGTGGCATCATGAGGACAGCGGATGTTATGGCACAGCTCATGAACATCGTGTCGAGCGCCCACGGTAAGGAAGGAACTCGTGCTCACGACTGGGCCTTTGGAGAATCAGCTCCACATGCACTCTACGATTCCAGTTCCTCCCAAGAAGCCACCAACCGTCCGCCAGACCGCACTCGGAGAACAGAACACCATCCATCCCAAGAAAGGCTTATGTACAACGCAAAAATGGCATTGAAGCCGCAATTTTTATGGATGAAAATCTTAAGCCGATTCGACCCAAAAAAAAAAATCCACTCACTCTAATTACCATCATCATTCATGGACATGCTATGCTACAGACTGAGATCAACTTCACAGTATCAAATGAGAAACTTTTCAGCTGAATAATATACTTCTACTCCGATGATTATCAAGACTATGCTTGGTTGAACATATATATACATATGTATATGTATATGTATATCTATGTCTATATCTATCTCGGTGAGGAGCTCAATCCGCCATTTGTGTTTACGCATGATCGGATGGACCTGTCTGGCGATTTTCTGGAACATCCTCCTGGCTTCATCTTCTCGGGGCATCCCCTGCTGCGCCTTCATCGTCCACACCTTGTGACCACCGGCCGCGCCCATCCTCCTCCTTCCTCCGACCGAACCGATCACAATCTCAAGAGACAAACCCAAAACCCCATTCATTGCTTTTGCATTTGCAACGATAAAAATGGGAGAGCGTTTGTTCCTATATATATATATATATATATATATAATTTTCTATATATATTTTATTATTCATCCGTATATATTATTTCCTTTACTTTTACGATCTTGTAATTTTTTCTAATAATTTTTTTTAGTATGGTGATTTTCTAAATTATAGTCTCTTTGCTTGGTGAGATGTGGTGGGTCCTTAGTGAAAGGTCTCAAAATGCTGGACTGTTGAATATAATTTTCTCGATCTTGTAAGTTTTTTATAATTATTTTTAATTAACAAAAATAATTAAATTAATTTTAAAAGATATTTTATGATCTTACTAAAATGGAACATTTTGCTAATTTTTTAATGAGATACAATTGGTCACATAACATTTAATCTAATAAATCATGAACTTTTGAATTTTTTAAATTGACAATAAATATCTTTTGATAAGATATCCGATACAACAAAATATTTTTTAAACTTCTATTTTTTTTCTATAAATATCTTCTTGAAAAGACTTTACCTTTTTCAAAAATCTTTTAAACTTTTTAATTGGCAGTGAATATCTTTTTATAAGATATCGATATATCAATGAATAATCTTAATTTTTTAACTAAGATGAGAAATAATATCTAATTACATCTTAAAATAGATATATAAATTTATATTTTACATATATTAACATAAATAAATATATATGTATATTTTTTGATAATATATATGGTTGAATATGTAATCTTTAATGTAAGTTTTTTTATCTCATAAAATATCCAGTGCGCTAACTCGTATTTAACCTAGCACCGGTGTCCCTCGATATTGAGGTTCGAGAATGTGACTGTCCACTGCTCGAAACATCGGTTACATTATGACCAGATAATAATAAATAAAATAGTTTGTGTACTGCTTCCTCTTCAAAAGATAAATGCAATTCCCATTTATAGCTTTGCTTTGGTAAATTGGTAATAAATACAAATTCCAAAATTTAAAAAGAGAACTGGAAATCCTTTCGTTCGACGGTGTTAAGGTTAACGCACCACCAGCACTGTTGGTCAAACTCAGGGGCCGGTGGCTCTGTTTGAATTAGGAGTGTGTATGAATATCGGGTATATCCGAAATCGATTGGAAATTACCCATTGAGATAGGGCCCGAGTAGCTCGTATTAAAAATATGGTAGGTTTCGGAAATTAAAATCGAGAACTGGTGAAAATCGATTTCGATTTCGATTTCGATTCTTGCCTACAGGATATCCGAAATCGGTTATTTATTAAAAAAATGAGAGAAAATTATAAAGTTACTATCTCCTCTAATGAAACAGAATAGAGGCACTTTATTGTGTGAGATCGTATTATGAATGTTTAATTTTATCGATGGATTGATGAGATATATTATTTTTTTATTATGAATTAATCTAAATATATTAATATTCTATTTAGCGTGATTACGGATTATATATGTAATATTTTTGATTTTATTTAATGAGAAAAAAATACATATTTTAACATGATATTCGAAACTCATTGTATAATACAGGTTTTGATATTCGAAACTCATTGTATAATACAGGTTTCAATTTCAAAATTTAATATGATGGTATGTTTTGATATTCGAAACTCATTGTATAATACAGGTTTCAATTTCAAAATTTAATATGATGGTATTTGATTTTAAAATATTTGAAACATGTGAGTACCCGAAATCGATCAGCCTGCACAGCTCGATTAGTTCACTCCCACTGCTTTGTTCTTGCTCGTGCCCATATCCCAAATCTCCGTCCGTCATTATCCCGAGAAATCCAATTTCGAGGAAATTTCCCCCTAAAAAAGCTTCCTTTCCGACAATTTCTCTCCCGGGGAGACACACGGACTGTGGAAGGAGTTCGAGGCGGGAGATTCAAGAACAAAAGAAGCAGTGGGACCAGACGGAACGGAGAAGAAGAGATCTGGACGCTGCTGGGTGATTGAGATTCAGGAGGGTTTATCGGCAAAATGTCCGGCGTAGCTTTAATTCTCGATTTGCTGAGGAAGAACCCGAGTTTCCACTCCACCCACACCCTCCAATCCCATGGGCTGTTCTGTGCCTCCGCCGCTGCCTCCGCCGCCGCCGCCTCCTCTGTCGCCGCCGGGACTCCCTTCGCCTCAAGATTCCTCTTTGGGTACTCCCCTAAGACCTTCGAGCTGAATGAATCCTGATTTCTTGATTTCTATTCTAATTGTTCAGCTTAGTAATTCCGGATTCCGCTGTTTTGATTGATTGCATAGACAGTGTTACTTTTACCCCAGTGAAGAATCACTTGTAGACCTTGATGTGTTTATCGTAGATCTTGGATCGAGTTTGAGTTTATATTCTGGGCATCTCAATGAGCTTCTATGGCCTCTGCTGACTGCGTGAATAACAAAAGTTACTCGCAGTTTTTATCAGGATTGTCATGGCGTTTTCATTTTTTGGTTCTATTTGTCAGTTGGAATTCAATGTATATGTAATTTATCGGTTCCTTTGCGAGTCTTTCGATGTAATTCAATCATTATGGAGTCTTGTTTTGTTAATCTCTGCTCTCGGCTTTCTCTCAACTAATTGCTATGTAGATGGATGGGTTGTTCCATTTATTAGACGGGCCGTTTACCATATCAATTCAGAATCTTGTCTTTGTTTAGATTCCAAGTATTTCAGCTGCTGCTGATGATCTTTCTCTCGACATATATTTTTGATGTACCATTACCATTATCTCTCGTCTTTTGTTTATTGCGAGTGTCCTGAATTTGAGTTCAACTGCAGTGATTACAGGAATCGAGTTGCCTACTGTGATGTCGGCGCAGCATTTTCTGACCCTACTGAAGATACTGCGAGCAGTTTCGAAATCAGGAATGCGGAGTTTAAACCTTCCACATATATACCAAAGGAATACAGAATTGAGCTTAAGCCTCTCTTTTCAGCCTTCGAAATTAGGGCATTTGCATTGACCTCTCTGAGGTCATTCCTATTGTATTATTTGCCACTCCTGGAGCCCCATACAGAAGAAGATGATGACTTCTTGCAGGACACTCAAGAGGAACAACATGTAGATTTGGTCGTTCCTTTTAAGAAATCTGTCAAGCAGATAATCCGTGAGGTAAAGTTACATCAATCTTTCTGATGGTAGTGCTTCACTTTTCATTGATTTCACTGGTGCCGTCTTTTTTCCTTAAGCCTGCAATAATGTGGAGATCATATTTTATTTTACCATTGATATATGAGAAAATTTTCGGAATCCGGCTACTGCATTTATTGATGAATGCACCAATCTAGGTTGATCAAAAAGAGGAAAATAATCCATTACAAAGATCATAGCTAACCAACATTTATATATTGTGTGCAAACGTCATCTTTTTATCATTTTTTTTAACATTTTGTGTTGCAAGCCTTACTTTCAGTATAAGTGGATGATCTTAAGTGCATGAATAATGACTATTCTACCGGCTTTTAAGTCTTCTTTCCTCTTCAAAATTTAAGTTTCTTATAAACTTTAGTCCGCATTCATGAATATCTTGGGCTGGACTTCCCTTTCTACCAATCTAGATTAATTCTCGAAGAATGATGCTCTAACATGGATGCTATTGTAAATGCTTGTTTCCATTTTCTTCAAAGACTTCTTTTTATCTTTTTTCTGGTTTAAAAAGTTACCTGAAAGTTCCCCGCCTTTTGAACTAATTATGGTCGGTTAATATGTGACAGACTACTGTTGTAACAACTAGAAGGGTGTTGGAAAGACTCGCTGTCATCTATGTTTCACAGAGGATGGCTTGGAAACTTCTTAAAGGTACATCTATACCTGCTAATAGCTTCAGGAAGCAATTCACGTGCCAAATTTTCCTTAACTTGAGAAATGACTAATTTGCCCATCTGTTCAGATGTCCCGAAATCTGCCATTCGCAAATCCCAGAGGCGGCTGCCCTCTTTAGTCTACATGTGGAGAGTTTCCAGAACAACTTTTAGAGGTCAAATTTTAACGACTCCATTCAACGCCTTCTCCCAACAGTAGTAAAATTGTCCTTGATTGTTCTCATTGATTTTTGGCCTCTTATGTTAAACAGGACACTTGCTCGGTGTTGCAGCATCGTGGATTGTTCAAGTTGGAATTGATACTTACCGATTCTTGTCCAGTATATTTAGCCCCAGCTCTGAACTTGAAGAGGTAGAACCCTCGAAACAAGCCAAGATTCTCGGGAAGAAAGTGTTTGGGACTACTATTAGGTGCGGGGCATCACTTGTTTTTGCCTCAGTGGGAGCAGGCCTAGGTGCCGCTATTCTACGTCCCTCACTTGGACAATGGATTGGTAATAATAACAGTACCCTGACGCAATTTTCTTACTCATGTTTGCATACTCTGTTTTGTAACGTCCAAGATGTGTTGGTTTATTCTGCAGGCTGTGCTGTGGGAGACTTGGGGGGCCCCATCATTGTGACGGTATGCCTTGAGAAATTTCTGCATGTGGAACTTTAAGCCACTGGCTCGAGTATTTATTGCTGCAGCTCGTGATTATCTGGGTCAGACGTTGAAGATTGATAGCTTCTGCGATAAAGCTCCTGCTGGGCTGGAATTTGAGAACACTGAGGCAGCAGAGGCTGCTGTTCCAAACCTTATTTTCAGAAGCCACCCTTCTCTTATTTGGGTCAGATACCATGAATTTAAGCTAGCAAAGAGGTGGCGTTACTCGTTTAGTCAAAAAGCCAAGATGGAAACTACTTCCTGATTTTTTTGTGCTTTCGAGGTTGAATATACAACAACATTGTTTGCATTCTTCTGCTGCAAAACTTCCTATCATGAATGCAATAGAACTGAAATATTTCTGCATATTTGTCATAATTGGTGTCTTCCACTATAGTGATGAACTCATCCATGGTCTTAGAATAATTGATACATTGATCCCTTATTTTCTCTTCCTCTCGATGAACTGCTAAGTTCGTAGCACATATCCTCTACTGGCAACAGAGTCTCCGGCTATCCAGTTCTTCTATGGATTGGCGGATGGAATAAACATTTCATTCATGCAATGTCTTGCTCTCATATATGGCAACGGCTTTGTTCGAACAGCATTCCGGAAGAATCAATGAGTGGATAAGGATGAGTGTCGGTGAAAGACCGGTTGAAAGCCCGAAGCTGACATTTTGATGGAATCATCAGATGAATAAGACGACATTTATTCATAAAGAGACAGAGACAGGCAGACAAAGGAAAAGGAGCCAACGGAAGCCAGGGACCATTCATAGTCAGGAAGGAAAGGTATTCCATCCCATTCCAACAAGTTCTTCATCAGTAAGTATCAGTATTACTAGAAGAAGAAGAAGAGGAACATTTGACTCTACCCTGTACTCGTCGCGTTCCTCTTACGGCATTCTGTAATAGCTCTTGCTGATGTTCCTATCACATCATCCCATCTGTCCAAACACTTGAGCCATAGCAGGACAAGATGAGGACGGTTGCTGATAAACTTCTCACTTAATTCCATTTCGCTCATTTCTTATCAGTTCAGCAACACAACCGAGCTAGAGTTCATCGACTGATACAATTAACACTTGACCGGCACCATTCCTCACAGTTTTATCAACTTCACTGCCACTCTCTCATAATTGGATCTCCGAGCAAATAGTTTTATCGGTCATATACCAGATATATTTTTCCAGGGACCTGGTTGAGGACGATACGCTCGAATCAAAATCGACTTGAAGGCACCTAGCTGCGATCTTTGGCGTATTGCAAGAATTCGGAAGTTCTGGATCCCAGTTGAAATGAGTTTGGAGGGCAGATTCCTTTACTGGTTGGAAACTCTGCCGAATGAAGTACCTTTCCTAAGATCCTACAAGTTCTGCGGTCTTGTTGATAGCTCCACGAGAAGTGACGATTCCTTCATAAAGCTACGCATCTTCGACCTCTCTGACAAGAAGTTCTACGGTCCACTGCCTGCTGGAAACATGGCCAAACTAAAAGCCATGATGAATGTAGAGAGAAGCAGTTTACGATATATGGGGATTCTCCGCATTGGTTGAAATTTAAAATGTAAATCCAATTGCTGTATGTAAATTGTGCAAGCACTTTGAATATACAACAATATTATACTGTTCGAGGACTTTCTGCTGCAAGTTAGTAATTACAGCACTACAAGGTCTCTTCGTTTTTTCCTGATCCTGAAAAGACCGTTCTTTAATTCCTCGGTGAGCTAGCAGAAACATAACATTGAGCTTTTTGGTCTTGCAATTCTTTTTGGAATTGAGCATTAACGATTGCTGAACGTCTTGACCGATTTCTGAGACAAATAATGTAGTACAACTAAAAGCTAATAATTGCTGAGAATTTGAAAAGAAATTAGCTGTATAACACTGCAGGCCATTTGATGCTGGTTGATTCAAGGATCTATAACTTAATTTATTCAGTTTCTCATCGACTTTGATTCCTTGTCCTTCGTATCTACTTTTCCCCATTAATACTTTTTCATGACAGCTTTCCTCTAATCTAATTTTCTCTATGAAAAATTGTAAAACATTCAGGAGGAACACAGAGAGGTCCATGAAATGGCAAATGGAGTCTTCCAACAGCAGGCCGAGAAGAATATCATCGCCCGAACCACGGGGACTTTAGCATCTCTTTTGTATTTTTGTTCTGTTACATAACATGTATGTTATCTCAGATGAAAACTGACAGTTTCTGTATGATATTTTCTATGGCCCTAATCAGGAAGACGAATGAACAGTTAATTATTCGATCTCTTGACATACAGATTTTTCTCGACCCAGCAAAACTGAGCCGTGCTCCCTGAGGTGTCTCAGAATATTAAGACAGCAATCAATAATCATCCCGATCGAGCATATTCATTCACCATAAGAAATCACGTTGTCATGAATCATGAAAAGAATATGCAAGATGCTAATTTAATCTAGCCTCTCCGAATTACGCTCTGCTATTCCTTTTTGACACGAATCGTGATGTCATTATAGCTTCCATAACAAACCCAGTTCAATGTTCTGAAAGTACAGGAAAGCCAAAAATTTGCAAGAAATTGGAGCACGGCGTCGTTGGTAAAAAAAAAAAAAACAAGTCGAAGACAAGACGCTGAACATCTTGATGGGTTCCTGACATGAATAAGACACATTTAGATTTAATAATAGCTGATATCATAGATTAGTGCAGGCCCATGCTGCTGGTCAATTCAAAGATCCGTAAGTTCTATGGTCAATCCACGATGATGTCAACCTTCTGAAAATAAAACTCTGCCGATAGAATATGCTGTCGGGATATATGTCTCATTATAGATAGATTCTCCCCGGCTAAGAGAAGAAACACAAAATCCAACGGAACAAGAACAAAGATCCAACTATGTAATGGTAAAGGAGCAGCGTGTCAAAGGAAACGAGAGGCTGTCTATATTTAAGTGATTAAATGGTGGAACTCTTTCCATCCCAACACAACATTATATCATCATTCAGCCTTACTCCCGAGACAATATGGGGAGAGATGTTTGGGTCTTCCCCTTCCTCAGCCTCCTCTCATTTTTGATCTCACGCCATTCAATAATAATAGCTGTTGCTGTTCCCACCAGCAATACATCATCCCCTTATTCGTCCCAACGCCCGAACCATGCCAGTGAATGCGATGCCCTGCTCCAGTTCAATCAATCATTTACCATCTCAAGGGATGCCTCTGCAAAGTTAGTATGCGACTATTATTCCAATTCGGCCAACACTTTATAACCGAAGACAGCCTCGTGGCAAAAGGGCACCGATTGCTGCTCATGGGATGGGGTCACATGCCATATGTCAAAAGATTACGTGATCGGTCTCAACCTCAGTTGCAGTTGGCTTTGGGGAGTCCTCCATTCCAACAGCACTCTCTTCTCGCTCCGGAATCTTCAGTGGCTAAATCTCGCTGGCAACAATTTCATTGACTCGCAAATTTCATCGAGGTTTGGTATACTTACAGGATTGGCACATCTCAATCTCTCTGGTTCTTCCTTGTCGGGGATCATTCCTCTGGAGATGATATCTCATCACCTTTCCAGCCGAATTTCACTCGATCTCGCTGGTAACTTCGGCCTAACAGTAGAAGAGGATCGTAATTTCAGGAGGTTTGTTAGTAATCTCACTCAGCTAAGAGAACTTGCTCTTGATAGTGTAGACATGTCTAGAGTTTCTCTTACCTCCTTCATGAATCTTTCTTCCACTCTGACTTCTTTGAGTCTTGATGACTGCTTTCTACAAGGGACATTCCCAATTAATATCTTCCATCTCCCAAAGCTCCGCATTCTCTCTCTTTCTAATAATTATGATCTCACGGGTGCTTTCCCCCAAACAAATTGGAGTAGTAGCCCACTTGTCCGCTTGATTCTATCATATACAAAGTTCCACGGACCAATTCCTGATTCAGTGGGGAATCTCACATCCTTGGAATATTTGGACCTCTTAGACAGCGAATTTACTGGTTCGATACCACCAACACTTGGAAACCTTGACCGCCTCTCTTCCTTGTCCCTCAGTGTTTTCAACCTCAGTCGTATCGTCGTAGACTTTGAAATGTTTGCAAAGCTAAAGAATCTTGAGCACCTTTGGCTTGTGAGGAACCTTAACTTAATGCTTCCGAACAGTGGGAACTGCTCCTTCCCGCGGCTCAAAGAGTTGACACTCCTTGGCGTCAACTTGACCAGTACATTCCCATATTTCTTGAGATCTTCACCTGAGCTGGAAGTGTTGGACCTTTCCGGAAACATGATTAGTGGTCCAATTCCTGAATGGTTTGGGAGAGTTCGGAGCAACACGCTGATATACTTGGATCTATCATCTAATAATTTTACCGAAGAGATTCCATCCTCAATCTGCCAACTGAGTTCAATAAGAGATATGTTTCTCTCATACAACAGACTCAATGGCACCATCCCGAGATGCTTGGGAAATTTAAGCAATATCTTCAGATTGGGTTTGGTTGACAATCAATTACATGACACTTTCCCACACTGGTTGTTGAATGCGACCCAAGCATTTTATCTAGGTTTGCAGTCGAACGAGTTTCACGGGGTCATTAATGAAACTCCCCTCCCTCCGCAGCTTAGATACTTATACCTCTCCAACAACCAATTTTCTGGACAGTTGCCGGTAGTTTTCTTCCGAAATTCAAATGTTTATTTGGTTGACTTAGCCAATAACAATTTTGACGGCCCACTTCCGATTCCACCACCCACTGTTTGTTCTATTCCGTTGCAAACAATAAGTTTAGTGGAGACATTCCTCATCAGCTCTGCAACGCCACTCGGCTAGAAGTGGTGAACCTCTCCAATAATAGCTTAACCGGTTCCATTCCTCACTGTTTCATAAATTTAAGTGCATCAGTGTTGGACCTCGGAGCAAATAAGCTTGTTGGTCAAATACCAGAGATATTTTTCTCGAGGAACAACTTGAAGATGATTCAGTTGAGTCAAAATCGACTTGAAGGTACTCTGCCTCGATCTTTGGCCAATTGCAAGAATTTGGAAGTTTTGGATCTCAGTGAAAATGAGTTGGAGGGACGCTTCCTTTATTGGTTAGACACTCTTCCGAATTTGCAAGTGCTCAATTTGAGATCCAACAAGCTTCGTGGTCTGATTAACAGCTCCAGAAAGAATAATCATCCCTTCCCGAAGTTGCATATTTTTGACCTCTCTAACAACAGCTTTTATGGTCATCTTCCGACTGAGTACATTGCCAACTTCATAGCCATGAAGAATGAATCAAGAAGCGCTTCACAATACATGTGGGTAAATGATACTCGAGCAACCTATCAAGATTCTGTTACGGTGGTCATGAAAGGGTTGGCGACTGAGTTGGTGAGAATTCTGACAGTGTTTACGTCCATCGACTTCTCGAGGAACTTCTTCGAAGGGCAGATCCCAGAGTCAATCGGAGATCTAAAAGCACTCAAGGGATTCAATGTTTCTCACAACAATCTGACTGGCAGCATCCCTTCTTCTGTGGGGAACCTGACGAATCTTGAGTGGTTGGACCTCTCCT
Source organism: Punica granatum (assembly GCF_007655135.1). NCBI lineage: Eukaryota > Viridiplantae > Streptophyta > Magnoliopsida > Myrtales > Lythraceae > Punica > Punica granatum. The sequence continues at coordinate 26,764,091 of NC_045133.1, forward strand.
CGAACAAGCTGGACGGGAAGATCCCTGGAGGATTGGCGGATCTTACATCGCTCGCCTGGTTGAATCTCTCAGACAACCAGCTCGAGGGACTGATTCCTCAAAGCAGGCAATTTGACACATTCAACCACCCCTTTGACGGGAATCCTAGATTGTGTGGGTATCCCTTGCCAAACCCATGTGGGACCAACGAGCAGCAGTTACCGCCTTCAACATCCTTGGAAGATGGAGAAGAGAAGGCGCAATTCGAGCACTGGATCGAATGGAGGGCAGTGGCAATGGGCTATGGATGCGGAATTTCATTCGGGATATCAGCAGGGTACATTATGCTGGAAACCAGGAGGCCGAAATGGCTGGTGCGAAAGGTTGAGCGATGGCTGGTGAGAACGGTCGAGAGGAAGAGACGTAGAAAGACAAATAAGCCGAAGAAAAACGCGGCTCAAAGAAATCATATGAGGTACTTATTCATGACTGATTTTAAACATTAACATGTGATTTTATAAAAATGAAACATTTAATAAACAAACACAAATTAATCAGGAGGAGTACTGGAGGCCAATAAGATTGAAAGAAGAGCAGCAAAAAACAATGCACATGGAGTCTTCCATCGACCAAGGGTTATGGCAATGTATCAATGATCAAGTGGAAAGCTCACATTCTTCAATCCATAAGCATCGTCATTTTTCTTTTTCCGGTTTCAAGTGGAATGACAATAACCATGTATTTTATTTCTTCATAATCAAATGAAGCATCTCAATGAGATCAATACAACTTGAAGTATCTGTTTGGAGTAGAGTGGTACTTATCGAAAATTGAGGAACTAAATCTACAGGAATGAAGATTCTTATGTATCAACATGACAAACTGTTGACATGTGTAATGTTCATTACTTATGTCCAAAACTGTGCTTTCTCATCACTGTCAAAGAATTGAGACCAGAGATTATAGCACTAACAAATCGAATAGCTCATCAAATGGAAACCAAAGATTACAAGTTTGGTGTGCCAGTCAGACTCTCATTATGCAATCTTCATATCCCAAAATTTTGAGCTGAGACTCCCTCCCCCAAAATTAAATGGGATCTCTTACTGATCAATCTGTTTTTTTTTCCATTGAGCAAGGATGGAGCCACATTGTCCTACGGAATCCTACAACAGTCATGAGCTGTGGATTCCTTCAGCGTCGCCACAAACTCCTGCCCTGCCTCTGTTCCTGCATTTGCCTACACCACCACTTAACTCAAGAGGTCGTTTGATGCGATAGAAGAAGCGGCAAGTCGGTACCTAGAGAAAACGGGCTATGATAACCCTGTCTCATGGGAAACGGCATCCGGAGCAAAACTTACGCCTTTGGTAGTGAAATTGCAAAATTTAGGCTGAATTCCATCGCTTAGGGTCTCAAATAGGCATTTTATTGTTATTAGGGTGTTTTTGCAATTTTAGAAAAGTTTATGTTTTTCGTACAATTTAGGCGTTTTTAATTCTATTTAAGCTTTGTACAACCTTAAGGTTGAAGACAGTTATTTCTTGGATTATCAATAAAATTGTGGAGCTACCGTGCTCTTTCTCCCAATCTCGGATTTAATTCGAGTTTGATGCCTATTTCTTGGTATTCGTAGAATCAACAGGTGATAGAAGGTTGTTGTCTGGTATTCGTGCGCAAATCAACAGATCGCAATTAGTTCCGCTGCGTCAGTTGGTATCAGAGACTACGGTTTGATCTTGAACAATCATGCTACCCAGGAGAAGGGATCGTGTGGACGATGTTCTTGAGCGTGACAACCCGCGACATCTGGAACAGAGGATGGAGCAAATCGTGAATCAGAGGATGGATTGTATGATAGAATAGCTAGTACAGAGGATGGCTGCACTGATGGAGAGCCAGAATCGGGAAAATCCTAACCTAACCCTAATCTCGAGCAAGAGGAATCTGGCGAGGAGTTAGAGGGAGATAATTATTTTGCGGATATCCCACGTAGGTAGCAAAGGAGGCCTATCGAAGATGACAGGAGGCGTCCTATCGAGGATGTCAAGAGGCGTTGGGAGTCTGGGATGCGAACTGAAATTCTAGAATTTTATGGCAGCCTTAAGCCCGAGGAGTTTCTTGATTAGCTGGCCACAATCGAGGAGATCTTGGAATTTAAAGGAGTGCTCGAAGATAAGCGTGTACCACTGGTGGCAATCAGATTGTGAGATAGAGCCACAACATGGTGGCAGCAGGTCAAATTAACCAGAAGCAGATTGGGCAAGCCGAAAATTGTGACATGGGAAAAGATGAAAAAGTACTTGCGAGCCAGTTTTCTGCTATACAATTTTCAGAGATTGATGTACCGGCAACTGCAAAACTTACGGCAAGGAACTCGAATAGTGGATGAATATACCACAGAGTTTTTTCAACTTATAGTCCGGAATGAGGTACATCAGACTGAAGATCAATTGGTGGCGAGGTATATTAGAGGGTTGTGGGTGCAGATTCAAGACACCGTCAATATGTTTGATCCACCCAGTGTCTCGGCAGCACATCAAAGGGCTCTACAAGTTGAAAAACAGTCCCGATGCAACAATAATTTCGGAAATTCCTCTAGTATAGGAAGCAGTAGTGGTGCGAGTCGTTCTAGAGGTGGAGGTAGTAGTAGCGGAGTGAACCGTCCTTGAGGGGGAGCCAACAGAAATATTGCCAACATAAACCAGTCAATTAGACCAACGGGTAGTGGGATGAAATGCTTTGGATGTGGCGAAGTTGGTCATAGGCAGTCCGAGTGCAGAAACACCGCTGGCAAAAAGACATTCTTAGTTGACATGGAGGAAGGCGAAGAAGAGGATGTGGAGGAAACCGAAGATCCTGTATTTGATAGTGAGGAGGTCGTTGACGAGGAAGTAGTGACTAGAGACACAAGAACGACACTGGTTGTTAGGCGTTCATGCTTGACGCCTAAGGTTGCTGACGACAATTGGCTGAGGCACAATATTTTTCAATCCACGTGCACTGTCCGCGGAAAGGTGTGTCGTTTTGTTATTGATGCTGGTAGCTGTGAGAATATTGTCTCTATAGAGATGGTGCATAAATTGGGCCTCAAGACGGAGAAACATCATGAGTCTTATAAACTGGCATGGCTGAAAATGGGGGGGTTAATGTATCAGAACGTGCATTGGTTTCTTTCTCCATTGGCTTGAAATATAAAGATGTTGTGTGGTATAATGTGGTGGCGATGGATGCATGCCATTTATTGTTGGGGAGGCCTTGGCGGTATGACCGCCGTGTAGTTCATGACGGATGGACTAATTCATACAGTTTCATGTTTAAGAATGTGAAGATTGTGCTAGTGCCCAACAGAAAGTCAGAGAAACCAATATCTATGGGTGGAGAAACAAAGCTCTTATCATTGGCGAGGTTCGAAGAAGAGGTGGACGAATCACAGCTAGTTTATGTGTTAATCGGAAAAGAGGTGGCCGCTGAAGTGTCAGTCCCAACCACAGCCGCACCCGTAGTGGCTGAGTTTGTGGACATCTTTCCCAATGAGCTTCCCTATGGTTTACCACCCTTGCGTGATATTCAGCACGGAATTGATCTGGAGCGAGGAGCGGTACTGCCAACCCATTACAGGATGAGTCTTAGGCAGCATGAGGAGTTGCGGAGGTAGGTTGAGGAGTTGCTGACCAAGGGACATATCCGTGAAAGCTTGAGTCCCTGCGCAGTTCCGGCCTTACTTAAACCCAAGAAGGATGGCTCGTGGCGCATGTGTGTGGATAGTCGAGCCATTAATAAAATTACGGTGCGATACAGATTTCCAATTCCACGATTGGGTGATTTGCTTGATCAGGTTAGTGGTGCAATGGTGTTTACAAAACTGGATTTGAAGAGTAGATACCATCAGATTCGCATAAGGCCCGGCGACGAGTGGAAAATAGCTTTCAAAACAAGCGAAGGGTTGTATGAGTTGATGGTGATGCATTTTGGGCTATCTAATGCACCAAGCACTTTTATGCGTGTGATGAACCAATGAACCAGGCCTTGCGACCATTCATCAGCAAGTGTGTTGTCGTTTATTTCGATGATATTCTGATCTATAGTGCTAACAAAGCAGAGCATCTCCAGCATCTGCGGGCAGTTCTGTGTGTGCTTCACAGAGAGAAATTCCATGTTGCCCTTAAGAAGTGTGTATTCATGGCATCGAAGGTCTCATTCCTTGGCTATGTGGTCTCCGGCGACGGATTGAAGGTAGATGAGTCCAAAATCGAAGTGGTGAAGCAATGGCTGCTACCGAAGCCAATTACTAAAGTTCGCAGCTTCCATGGACTAGCTTTCTTTTATAGGCATTTCATCCCTCACTTCAGCACAATTATAGCGCTTATAACAAATTGTATGAAGGGTGGAAAGTCCGTGTGGACGGAAGAAGCGGTGACGACATTCCAGCTTATAAAAATGCGACTTACAACTGCCCCAATATCAGTCTTGCCTGATTTTGCCCAACCCTTTGAGTTACATAGTGATGCTTCTAAAGTGGGCATTGGAGCAGTTTTAAGCCAAAAACAGCAGATCTGTCGCATATTTTAGTGAGAAGCTGTCCGGGGCTAAGTTGAAGTATGGTACCTATGATGTGGAGTTCTATGCAGTGGTACAAGCAATCAAGCATTGGCGGCATTATTTGTTTCATCGGGAGTTCGTGCTTTATACTGACCACGAGGCGTTAAAACACCTTCACCGACAAGATAAGGTGTCCCCGTGGCATGCCTCATGGATTGCTTACTTATAGCGTTTTACGTTTGTGTTGAAGCACAAGTTGGGTGTGACAAATTGGGTGGCTGACGCATTGAGCCACAGGACCAATTTGTTGGTCAGCCTGCATATAAAGGTACCTGGTTTTGACTATCTTCGTGATTTGCTTGAGACTAATCTTTATTTCTCTAATGTTTTGGGGAAAGTTCGTGCTGGAGAGAAATCAGAATTTTTGCTGAACGATGGGTTTCTGTTCAAGGGCAACCAATTGTGTATCCCAAATTGCAGCCTCCGTTTGAAGATTATTAAGGAGTTGCATGGAGAATGCCATGTTGGGCGAGATCGAACGTTACAGTTAGTGCATGGCTCGTATTTTTGGCCGACCATACGCAAAGAGGTGGACAAGTACGTGCAAAGGTGTTGGGTCTACAACGTGTCCAAGGGAACGGCTACCAATGCTAGGTTGTATATGCCGTTACCAGTTCCAGCGCAGCCTTAGGAGGATGTTAGCATGGATTTTGTGCTAGGTTTACCGCAAACACAGCGTGGTAATGATTCCATTTATGTTGTTATTGATCGATTTTCTAAAATGGTGCATTTTATTCCTTGCAAGAATACGACAGATGCTATTCAGGTGGCTCAGCAGTACTTTCGAGTGTGTTGTCTTCATGGATTACGAAGTCCATTGTTTCTGATCGGGATACCCGGTTCCTTAGCCACTTTTGGCGAAATTTATGGAAGATGGTGGATACACAGCTGCAATTCAGCAGTGCTTATCATCCCCAAACCGATGGACAAACTGAGGTCGTGAATCGGTCCCTAGGTAACTTGATGCGAAGTCTGGTGGGGGAGCATCTGAAGAGTTGGGACCTCAAGTTGTGCCAAGCGGAGTTCGCCCATAATCACGCTGTCAATTGTAGCACTGGTTTTAGTCCTTTTCAGGTTGTGTATGTTGTTGTTCCCAAGGGTCCTTTGGATTTAATTCCTTTGCCTAGCCGATCTAAAGTTCATGGTAAGGCAACAGATTTTGTGAATGGCTTGCGAGAGATCCATCAGGCTGCGTATGATCACTTGACAGCAGCTAACGCTAGGTATAAGCAAGCTGCAGATAAGAAGCATTGTTCTGTGGAATTCGAAGTGGGTGATTTTGTGTGGGCTATTCTTACTAAGGATCGATATCCTGCTGGGGAGTACAACAAGCTTTTAGCAAGGAAGATTGGCCCAGTAGAGGTCATAGAGAAGATCAATCCGAACGTCTATTGGCTTAAGCTTCCTAGTCACATTCGTACTGTTGATGTGTTTAATATGAAGCACCCGATTCCTTACACAGGTGACAGCTCGGATGATGACGATTTGAGGGCGAATTCTCTCCACCCAAGGGAGAATGATGCTATAGAAGAAGCGGCAAGTCGGTACATGAAGAAAAACAGGTTCTGACAACCCCGTCTCATGGGAAACGGCCTTCGGAGCAAAACTCACGCCTTTGGCTGTGCAATTACAAAATTTAGGCCGAATTCCATCGTTTAGGGCCTTAAATAGGCATTTTATTGTTACTAGGGTATTTTGCAATTTTAGGAAAAGTTTATGTTTTTTGTGCAATTTAGGCGTTTTTAATTCTATTTAAGCTTTGTACAACCCTAGGGTTGAAAACAGTTATTTCTCGAATTATCAATAAAGTTGTGGAGCTACCGTGCTCTTTCTGCCAATCTCGGATTTAATTCGAGTTTGATGCCTATTTCCTGGTATTCGTAAAATTAACAGGTGATAGAAGATTATTGTCTGGTATTCGTGGTGAATCAATAGATCGCAATTAGTTCCGCTATGTCATTGCCAAATGAAGATGTTCTTACATTTCGAAGAGATTTACAGACTATGATTTTTTTAGCTATTTGGAAATAAAAGATGAGGGAAGAAAATGTTACAAGACAGATTCTACTACCACAATTTGTTTTTTTGGGAAACAATAAATCTCTCATAAAACAATCCAATTTTTCATTTTGCTTCAAGCAATACTAAAGAGAAAGGGGAAATACCAGAAAACTCATCTTCATGGCAGGCATGAAAGGGAACCCCAAATATTTTTCATCTAGTAATAAATTTTCATATCAAAATGATTACCACTCAGTCTAACGTCTACTACAAGTAGAATGAAAAAAAATCTCTTTATCTCGATTTTAGAAAGAACTTGAGGTGGTCACACAACGATATCCACCTAAAGAATGATAAAGGAAAATCCAGGTTAAGTCACATGAGATGGTACACAGGCTTCCCAAACAATTCCTTTTATATTCCGGTAATAAACCAAAGTACATACCATTCTTAAGGCATAAGCTTGATTCATAGAGCATTTTGTCCCTTAATCAAAATATCATCTTTCTTTTTACTAGCAGCTCAACCGATATATTTGCAGCAAATAAGCAAACAGTTCAGAGAAACACACTATGAAACAAATTTAGAAGTGAACTAAAGATGGATGATAATTTTAGAACAAAGTGAATATGCAGGCATCTGAAATGACTACGAACTGGATCATGACCTGCACAGGTAGAAGAAACAACTAAAAAATAAAAATAAAAAATCATACTCCCTTATACTGCAAAGTCGGAGTCTGCGGTAGTGTTACTAACAAAAGCTTGAAAAGCCTTTGTTTTGTCATCTTTTTCATCCGCTGAATATGCTGTGATCAAGAGCAAACAAACAATCAGTAAGAACTTCATACCATGATCCAGTCAATAAGTTTCACGATGAGCTTTCCATGTGTCAACCTTTTATTAAGCTTAGTCATCTTTTGCCACGACCCGAAATTCCGACGAAGTTTCCCCTAAAATTTCTAATATTCTATACCAATCAATAATCTGCAATACATCTCAAAAAAAAAAATCCAGTCATCGACAGCTGATTAAGGAGCTACAGGGCGCTACATTTACTCTCGAAGTACCGACATTTACCGTGTACCAACTAGTCAACTAACATTGACCATATTCTTAAGATCATTTCAGTGCAATAACCTGAAAATTCTTTCATTGCGTTTCTGAGGTGTTGCTATTCAAACACTCTTTTATAACATCCACAATTTTTCACAAAATTATACACGTATATTTTTCCATAATTTTTACATTTCAATAGGATTTGATAATTGATTATTGGTGAATTATAAATTGTATATAATTTTAGATAAGTTTCACGATGAGCTTTCCATGTGTCAACCTTTTATTAAGCTTAGTCATCTTTTGCCACGACCCGAAATTCCGACGAAATTTCCCCTAAAATTTCTAATATTCTATACCAATCAATAATCTGCAATACATCTCAAAAAAAAAAAAATACCAACCATCTCAAAAGATCATCTGACATGATCATCACGCATCACCCATAGGACAACTAAACAAAAACTTCGAGTCATAACATATTAACATCATTCTACATATGCTTACTTCCTAAACTCAAAATAGATCTAGCTGCCAAAAATCTTCACGTTGATCTCAATGTCTAAAAGTTTCTCCTCCACTAGTCTAACCTCCAAGTCATCTGAAATATATATATATATATATATATGCAGGGAGTGAGATACATTTTAGTGAGTTTAGGAACGCATTCCTAAACTCATAGCCATAGGGTAGCATTCCTAACGACAAAGTTGTAACGGTATCGTAAAAGTTAACCACCATTTATATTTTATCGGGTCCAGCGGCCGATCAGACCCCCATTTATATTTTGCTGGGTCCAACAGCCAATTCCCCATTTATATTTCGTGAGGTCCAGCGGCCGATCAATTCCCCATTTATATTCTGCCAAGTCTAGCGGGTCGATCAGGCCCTTATTTACGTTCCGCCTGGTCCAACGGTCGATTGATCCAATTTGTAATCTATCAGGTCCTTCGGTTCCAAGACTATAATCAAACAATAATACCAGTACTCTCACATACATCACAACATCCTTTTAAACAATATATCAACAACCAAATTCTCGACTAGCAATCTATCACACTATTCTTCCTCATTTATGATATATTATAGGGATATATATATATATATATCATTTCATAATGGAATAAAATACTCACAAACACTCCCAAAAGATAGCTCAATGAATTGAGTCTTCCGAATGCAAGGGTTCAGTCTCTTCGGTCCCTATATACCATAAACATGAGAAATCACTAAGTTATATCAAGCTCTTACTGTCCAAATATATGTATATATATAATATGACAAACGTTGCCACATCATCCTTAAAGAAAACCCATTAAAACCCGTGGGCTCCAAATTATAGATAAATAGTTAAATCCACTAATCATTTCAAGGAAAGCAGCCAATTTGAAATAATTGCTTAATAATTTAAGGCAAAAGAAAATCCCTTACTGCCATTGCCATCGCAACCTCTCCTACCTCCTAAGTATTAGCTCACTATATATCAAGAGCTCTAATCCCTTCAATTCTTCAATTACGATGCTCTAAAAATTTCATCCTAACGAGCTCTTAGGAAGTACTAAGACACACACAGAGTTCAGGAATCAGATAGAAACGTATAGCTGAGGTTATTGAACATAAAACAAATAACAACTCTATATCAACTTCATGCTAGAAACCCAAATAACAAGTCAAAAAGAAACACCAACATGCAAATCACCCACGTGCAAGATAACCCAAATAACAAATAGAGAGAAGATCAACAAACACAACAAAGACAACAATTTCAGCTCAGACATACCAAACCGTGTTGATTATCTAAGCAAATGCAAGTTTCAGCTTTAATTCCGAATTGTCCTACCTATATCCCGACTCTCCCTACTTCGTTTCCCTCGATTTCCCTCTGTATGATTCCTCTAACTTTGCACTTTAGACTACCTTCGGTGGCAGTCTCTGTCGCGTCTCTCATGCCCACGTGGCATGAGAGAGAGGCGCAGCAGCGTCTCTCACTTGAGTATGAGAGACCAACGGACAGCTGTCGCGTGGCAGCCCTTGGGCCCCACGCTGCAGCTTTTGCTCCTTTTTCTTTTTTCTTTTTAAATTCAAATTGTAGAACCTACTTTAGAGATTGGTTGGAGTGGTGAATCTCTCTTTTTACTGAGTGTGTCTCAGAATGATGTGGCGATATGTGGCAATAAATGACCTACTTCAGAGACTCAATTTAGAGACTGTGCCTGGAGATAGTTTTAGTGCTCTCTCTCTATACATTTCTTCCCTCAAACCAAAAAAAAAAAAAAAGCCTAACGTATAAATGGCTGAGGCAGTGGAAGATGGAAGAGATCTTTTGGGCTTAATGGGCTGAGGCCCATGCAAGAATTTTCTCTTTTTTTCTTTTTATAAGTCCCAATGGGCTGCTGCAAATCCTTTAAAGATAGATATGAATATATATCTCTATATGTGCATGAGTATGTATTTAATTATATGCATAATGTATGATGTTCACAGTTTTCCTCATTTTTGTTTTTTATCCACCGCCATTTATGTTGATCAATCAGTTTAACACCGCCTTGCTTTTTCCCTCGCAGATTATTCCTTATTTTGTTCTTGACGGCCAAAACAATGAGAGAGGGAGAGAGAGAGAAGCTGACAGAATAATTTGAGAGGGAAAATTACAGAAAATTAGAGCTCGATCGGTTTTTAATAATTGAGATTTGGAGGTTTGTCAAGAGAGTAATATATTCCTAAATAAATTTCTTATTATTGTTGCGTTGGTGCTTTTATAATTGCATTGTCATTGCTACATTAGTGTTGCAAAATATGCATATACTTTCATACAATCAATTACGGATTATGTATATTCCGATCATATTTATTTGCCATAATAGATCATCATTTCAACCTCATACTAGTTCATGCAATTCGAAGGATGGATCCCGAATTTTATCATTCATACCATTTAACAAGCTTGTTTTTCTGTTGTCCCTTATTCATAAATTAAGGAAAGGAGGAATGAGACCCGAATTAAAAATCTAGCCAATTCAATTACGTTCAGCTAGCTAGTCTTCATGTGTCTCAGTTGGAATTGGGTGATGCTCTATGAGCCTACTCGAAGTTTAAAATACTGGGATTTAATTTAGCGTGGAGACGAAAATTGTTAGACTGAACAAGAATATGACTGAGAAGATGAGATGTTTATCAAAGCAAAGAATCTCTTCACCTATTGGTGGTTTCTTCTTTTCTTCTTTCGAAATCGAATGAGAGGAATGGAAAAACGTGACGGTTTGGCAGTGGATTTTCAGATCACAAAACTTCATGTATAGCTAGTTAGAGATTTCAATGAAGACGAAAGGGAAATCCTCCATCCGCACCTTTTCCAGTCAATAAGAATTGATGGAATTAAAAGAAAAAATTGGACACTTTGGATGACTTATGATGGAGACGAGGGGGGAAAAAAAAAGGTTCCCTAGTCTTCGCTTGATCTGCATAGAAGGAACCAAAATATGATTTATTATGACCAATAAAACCTTACGCATCGATGTGCAGAACGAATTCTTTTGCCTGAGCAGTAATCTCGTCAGACATATGCCGAAGACATTCAGAAAAGCTTGTTTTGAGAAAGTACCCACTTTTTCAATCATTATTTAAGGAAAACATCGAGGCCAACCATAGGGGCTGATGTAGATTCTGTTGTACTTATCGAAGATAGAATCAAATCTATGATCCTAACTCAGTTAGTTTCATCAACTGATGAGACGTTATCTAGCCTTGGTGTGATTTATTACAGTCCCTAGAAAATGACCAGAAATCTGTTAAAAGTGCAGGAAGGGAATTGGACTAGCTAGCCAGTTGATATGCTTTTCTGAGCTACTGAGTTTTTCAAAGTGCTGGGGAAAGGCATTGCTCTACCTTTGAGTGTGCTAATCATCAATCTTTCCGTGATTCTGCAGTGGTCTTTACTCCAACATCTGGTAAAGAAGGAATATGGACACCTACCAATATCTGTCAACCTTAGTGGTAATCATTCCTTACCTGAAAGCAATCTCGCGTGGAATAATTACGACTAGTCTACTCAATATTTGAGTTGATCAAGTGCGGTTAAGTACTGTAACTATGCGTCTAGCTAAGCTAGCCAGCATTTTTCACTTAATTAAATATCAGAGATCAATATTTAAATGGAAGGTGGAAATAAAGAATGAACTTGTAAGTCAATTGCCTTAGTCTATAGTATACCCAAATAAATAGAGACCGCCATGATAGCAGTGTAGTGCATATGAGCAATTGAGTCGCATGTGTGCAATTAGAAAATTCGAATAATCAATTTCATGATGCGAGGAAGATGTGAGGGTCAGATTCTCTTAGACCAGCTTGATCACGCAAGCGGAACTAAGCTAGCTTATAGAACAAGAAAGTGCTTTTGCTAAACTGGACAAAATGTGAAAGCTCCAAAACTTCTGGACATATGGAGAGTACGTGCAATCTTCCTAATTACATGCCCAATTCGACTCTGTTTTGCATTGAATTGCATTTTCATTTATGTATAAGCTTTTATATATTCATTTTTATCTCAAATGGAAGTCGAGAAAATGCATCCTTCCTAGAATATTGTTTGTTCCCATCCTTGTTGAAAGTTTCCTAAGAGGACTTGGGCATTGTAGCTTGAAACTAATTCTTGATCTATGCATCAGTTCCCGTCACGAGCTGGAACTGTGAAAAGTGATAAGGAATATGTATATCGACGTTGGTCAACGGAATGATATGTGTAGCTGTGGGGAAGAAAGATTGAAGCGGAAGAAGATTGTAATGGCGAAGAAGATGAAAAGGCCTTAAACACAGCAGGAGGAGAGATAGATGTTCTTCACAAACAAATTATCTGAATATGAACTGGAGAAATTAATAAAATAGTGGACTCAGAGTCGACTTTAACAATTAGATCCAAAGTTAAGGGTAGGAATAAATCCGGGACTGCTTATCAAACTAACTATATATTTTCAGAACTGATCTGTCCAAATTAAGAGCAGGAAAAAAAAAAAATCCCAGAACTGCTTATCCAGCTAACTATATATTTTCGAAACCAATACGTCCAACCCCTTATCAAGAAAAGATGGAAGATGAACAAGTGCACAATTTCTTATCAAAAGACAAAAAGTGCGCCCCGTTTCTCGAGTGGCTAGGAGTTACTGACTCACTGATCAGAGAAACATGAGATTACTGTTGGTCGAATCCACGCTTCTACTGCAGATGTGCAGGCCGATGCTCTGCTTCTTCCTATAAAGCTGGGGGGATATCCTCCGTAGATATCCCCAATATATGTTTGGAGACATCTGGAAACTGAGCAACTCAGATATGACGTGCTTAATCTTGCGATCAAAATTTCATCTAATCGTCAAAATACTGCTATAATGGTGGTCGAGAAGACTAGACCTTAAACCTTTGTAACTGCGTATTGTTAAACAGGGCTAAGCCTCGGGATATCCATATACTTGGAGTTTGACTGATGAATCACCATAGTTTTCTGTAACATAACAGCAGCTTGGAGAGTTAAAACTAAGACATGTACCACCCTGAGCTATTCGAGTAAACTGAGATAAAAGGGTACTCTAGCTTAATTTCACTGGTAGATTTATCCACTCTGTTTGAAGCTATCCAAGTACGGCTCCATATTCAAGTGGGAGAAGATCCAATCGAACCGTAGATGCTACCTCAATGACTGACTTCTCATCTACATAAAGACAGTTTATACAAGAATATCCAAATTTTCTTTTTTACATTTCATTAGGATTTTTTGTCGACAATTTAAATTTCATTAGGGTTTTGTTTACAATATTGATATCAATATTAAGATGAGTAGATATAGTAAGGAAAATTAGATATTAAATGTGCTTTCTACTGTTTGAGTTTTTTGACAAGCAACCATTCATAGCTTTTCGATTGAAGGTTGTCTTTCTCCTATTTCATTATATGAATTTCGTGCGTAGATTTCCCCCGCTATGAATTATATTTTTTTTACAACAATGTAAGAAGATTTAAATCAATATAATATTATGACATAATTCTTTTCATTAAGTATTTTGTATCCTTTCTAATCAATGAAATTACAAATATTTTCCGTGCAACGCGCTAGTTTTTATCTAGTTTGAATTACTTAATTGAGGTTATGTATTGTATGTGTGTCTAGCTAAGCTAGCTAGCATTGAAAAGGGGTAAATAAGCCCTCGCCTGATGACCTATGGACCTCACTTTTTGATTAAAAGGTGGAAAATAAAGAGTGAATCTTGGGTTGACTTAATGACTTGCAGTTGACATAGGAGGAAGCAACGGGTGGCGGAGTCAAAGGAACCAGCGACCATTTAAAATTAAGGGATGGAATTATGTAATTCCAAAATTTCCTCAACTTAGTATTACTAACAAGACAATATGATGAGAGATGTCGGGGTCTTGCCCTTCTTCTTCCTCTTCTCAGCTTTTATTATGATCTTACGCCACCATTCTGTATCTGCTACTGTTTTCACTGCATTAACCCGAAATTATAATTTGAGCCATAGCCGCGAGTGCGATGATCTTCTTCAGTTGAGTAACTCATTCATCATCGCAGAGGATACCTCTGGATACTACTGTGATGAGCTCCACTCCATCAATTCATATCCGACGACGTCCTTCTGGAAGAAAGGCACCAGTTGCGGCTCGTGGGATGGGGTCACATGCCACATGTCCACAAATCATTTGATCGGCCTTGACCTCAGTTGCAGTTGGCTCGGAGGAGCCATCCATACCAACAGCACCCTCTTCTTGCTCTGGGATCTTCGATGGCTCAGTCTCACTGGTAATAATTTCTACGGCTCACAAATATCCCCCAGGTTTGGTACCTTTACTCGAATGACACATCTTGATCTCTCTGGTTCTTCATTCCAAGGGATCATTCCTCTGGAGATGATATTCCTCTTTCAAAGCTAGTTAAACTCAGTCTCTCTGACAACTATGACCTAACAATAGATGATGATCATAGTTTCAGATGGCTTGTTCAGCTAAGAAGACTTTTTCTTAATGGTGTCAACATGTTTACAATCTCTCCAGTTTCTCTTACGAACCTCTCTTCCACTCTGACATCTCTAAGTCTCTATAACTGCTCTCTTCGAGGGGTATTCCCCCTCAACATCTTCCATCTCCCGAACCTCCGCAGCCTCTCTCTTTCTCTAAATTCTAATCTAACTGGCACTCTCCCCCAAACAAACTAGATGGGTCCACTCATCTCCTTGTGTGTACACAGGACGAATTTCTAGGGAGCAATTCCTGTGTCGGTGGGAAATCTGACATCCATGTATTCTTTGGACCTCTCGGACAGTCAATTTACTGGTTTGGTACCACCGACACTGGAAAACCATTTCCGTTTATCCTCCTTGGCCCTTGGTCGTATCAACCTCAGCTTGGACTTTGAAATATTTGCACGGCTTAAGAATCTTGAGTCCCTTCGGCCTTCGCAGAACCTCACTGTAATGCTTCCGAACAATGGGAGCTGTTCCTTCCCAAGGGTTGTATCTGCGTGGCGTCAACTTGACCGAGTTCCCATATTTCTTGAGTTCTTCAGAAGAACTGGTAGAGTTGTACCTTTCCAGAAACATGATTAGTGGGCAGATTCCTCAATGGGTTGGGAGATTAGGGAGGGCGCAACTGGGAGTCTTAGACCTATCGTCCAACAATTTCACTGGAGAGATTTTATCTTCAATCTGTCAACTGGGTTAAGTGCAAGTTCTAGACCTCTCAGATAACGAACTCAACGGCACCATTCCCATATTTTTGGGAAACTTAAGCAGTCTCCAAGATTTGTACTTGGACAACAATCTAATTCAAGGTCCATTGCCGCGATGTTTAGCAAACTGTACAAGCTTGGTGATTTTTATTGTCCGTCACGACAGAATATATGACACCTTTCCACACTGGTGGTTAAATGATACCCTCAAAGCTCCCAATTTGACACGTTCAACCACTCTTTTGATGGGAATCCTGGATTGTGTGGGCATCCCTTCCCAAAAGGCATGTGGGACCGACGGGCAGCAGTCACGGCCTTCAACTTCCCCAGGAGAACGAGAAGAAGAGGCTGAATCTGGGCATTGGATTGAATGGGGGGCAGTGCCAGTGGGCTACGGATGCGGGCTTGCACTTGGGATATCAGCATCGTTCATTATGTGGGAAACCCTGAGACCGAAATGGTTGGTGAGAATGATTTAGAGGAAAATTTACAGAATGACAGAGGAAAAGGAAAAAATGTGGCTTCGAGAAATTGCTAGAGGTACTTATTTTCATGACAAATATTGTATTAACATATATGGTTTAATGTCAGATTTTGCACTAACTTAGTTTTCTCCATGCAAAATTGTGAAATATCCAGGAGGAACGCCAGAGGCCAGTGAGAAGGCGGACAAGGCGGATAATAAAAATTGTGGAGTCTTCCATATTGACAGAGGGAAATCGCAATTTATTTCCCTGTAGCATTTTTCTCTTTGGTTTGAAGTAGAATGGCAATAATAATGTGTTCTCAGCTGCTTCTTAGTCATAATATGTAATATCCCTTTTGTTGACAATCTATTGAAGAGTCTTATTCCAATCAAAGCCATCTCCATCTGAGTCTGTTTGAGTTTTTAGACACAGCAGGACGGGACTCAGTATCATCAATCCTCTCTGCATAACAGAGACAGAATTTGGGGGGCCAAATCTATCCAACTGAAAATTATAGGCTCGGTGTGTCAATCGTTATGCAGTTTGCATAAGTCCAATGAGTTCCGTCAACAAGGCATAAGCTATTCGGGGAGAGTATCTGGACTCCTGCATCCCCACAAACTCCTTCCCTGCCTCAGTTCTCGCATTCTTCTGCACTGCAGCAGCATTTTTAAGACGAGATCACACGACCAAGATTCTCTCACATTCCGGAGAGATTGGAAAGTTTGTCCCAATAAAGTTTGCAATAACATCTCAAACTCCCGCAAGGCAAATGTCATAAATAATTCAATCACATTGTGAGCAGTTTCATGACATCGGGAAACACAGCAGCAGCTCAGTTAAACTGCTCCATTCCATCGAGTTCAAATCAGTTCAACTCGGTCAAACTGCTTCGTCTTAACAATAGCAACTTCTTCGGAGAATAAAATTCCAGAATTTTATCGGAGATCTAAAGGCACTCAAGGGGATCACCCTTTCTCATGACAACATGACCAGCAACATCCCCACTTCTGTGGGAAATCTGATTGGCATTGGCAACAGGAGACAGAGTTAAAATGTGTTGCAGGAGGAATAACATTTCTTCATGATGAAGTGGAAACTTAGAGACTTTTTTTTCCCTTAGCACTCCAATCGAAAATCTAGTCCAATCCCTCTAATTGAAACTTTAAGTACATCGGTTACCGAGCATCATGTACAATATTCAGATTTCTAGCTTTCACTAATTTCACAATCTCAGCAGCTAAGGGCAGCAATCCCATCAATTATCAAGCCGAGCATATTCCTCAATCCCTTTCCGTGTTTCTGCAGTGGTCTTTGCTCCAACATCAGAAAAAGGACGAAAAGATATGGACAACTACCAACATCTGCCCCCCTACTAATCTTGTACATTTGCCTTAGCGGTACTCATTCCTTATCTGAAAATGATCTCGTGGAATAATTATGACTATCAAGTGAGGTTATGTACTGTATATATGTGTCTAGCTTGCCAGCATTTTCCACTTGATCAATATTTAAATGAAAGATGGAAATGAAGAGTAGACTTGCTGGTCAAATTAATTGTATTTTAAATTAGGACATCTTATCCAGCTCAGATCTGGATTAGTCAGGGCTCATTGGACTTCCAGATTTACTAAATGGACCCACCGTGTTTCAATATCTTCATTCTCTCCTCTCATATTATATTTAAACTTCATACTGCTTGACTTAAACCTTTAAAACTCTGTATTTGTTAGACAGGGTAAGCTAGCCTCGGGATAGAATGGCAGTATATACTTATTGGTATTTGACATCGTACATGGAGGCAATTTATCAATGATTAAGTGGAAAGCTCAAACACTTTAATCCATTAGTATCTCTTTTTTTTTTTTCTATTTTCCAAAATTCCGTTTTCAAGTGGAACGATGGCAATCACGTGCTATGTTTCTCCATAATGAAATGAAGCTTCTGAATGAGATCAATAAAATCTGAAGCAATTGTCTTGAGTTCCTTGACAGAGTGGTACTTATCGAAGTTTGAGCAACCAAATCTATGAAACTAAAGATTCTCATGTATCAACACGACGAAGACTCATGCCTACTGTTATTTATAGCCAAAATTGTGCTCCCTAAAAGAATTGAGGCCAGAGATTGCAGCACCAATCGAACAACTCAACAAATGAAAACCGAACATTACAAGTTTGGCGTGTCAATCAAGACTCTTATGCACTCTTCATATCCCAAATTTCGAGCTGAGAATCACCCTCTATGAATGAAATGACGCCACTTTACTTATAAAGCTGTTCTTTTTCACTGAACAAGGATTGGAGCCACATTGTCCTATGGATTCCTTCACCAGTCATAAGCTACGGATTCCATCAGTGTCGCCACAGACTCCTGCCTTGCCTCTGCTCCTGCATTCGCCTGCACCATCATTTAACTTGAAAGGTCACCCAACGAAAATTTTCTCACATTCCTAAGATATTTACAAGCTTTTTTTTTTTTTTTTGCTTTTTGGAAATAAAAGATGAGGGAAGAAACGTGACAGGCTCTACTGCTACAATGTGTTATTTCGGATAACAATAAGTCTCTCAGAAAGCACCATCCAAACCCTTCTTTCCTATTCATTTTGCTTCAAATAATTACTAAAGATAAAGTGGGAAAACTAGAAAAATTTTCATGGCAAACATGAAATGAACCCCAAATATTTTTTCATCTAGCAACAATTTTCCCGTTCAAAATGATTGCAACTCAAGCAAAAATAAAAATAAAAATCTCACCTTGTTCATGACTGATTTTGCACATTAAAATGTGATTTTATTAGAATGAAAAAGTGCATAGTATATACTCTAAACTTTTTTTTTCTCCCTTCCATAACAAACACAAATTAATCAGAGGAGCACCTAAGGCTAATAAGATTGAAGGAAGAGCATCAATAAACACTGCACGTGGCGGCTTCCATCAAACGACGGTTATGGCAACTTATCATTGATCAAGTGGAAAGCTCACCTTCTTCAATCAATAAGCATCTTCATTTTTTCTTTTTCCGTTTTCAAGTGGAATGACAGTAATCATGCATTTTATTTCTTCATAATAAAATGAAGCATCTGAATTAGATTAATACAACTTGAAGTGTTTGTTTTGAGTAGAGTGGCACATATCGAAAATTGAGGAAACAAATCTACGAGAATGAAGACTCTTATGCATCAACACGACAAAGACTATTGACATGTCCAATGTTTGTTACTTATAGCCAAAATTGTGCTCTCTCACCACTGTAAAAGAATTGAGGGCAGAGATGGAAGCACTAACTAATCGAACAGCTCATCAAATGAAAACCGAAGATTACAAGTCTGGTGCGCCAGTCAGACTCACATTTCAAGCAGAGAATCGTTCCCCCAGAATTAAATGGAACCTCTTACTGATCAATCTTTTTTTTTTCGTTGAACGAGGACTGGAGCCACATTGTCCTACGGAATCCTTCGACGGTCATGAGCTATGGATTCCTTCAGCGTCACTACAAACTCATGCCTTGACTCTGTTCCAGCATTTGCCTGCACATCATTTAACTCGAGAGGTCACCGAATGAAGATCTTCTTGCATTTGGAAGAGATTTACAGACTGTGATTTTTTGCCTTTCGGAAATAAAAGATGAGGGTGGAAACGTTACGTGACAGGCTCTACTGCCACAATTTGTTTTTTTAGAAAACAATAAACCTCTCATAAAGCAATAAAATCCCTTCTTGTCTTTTCATTTTGCTTCAAGTAATACATAAGAGAAAGTGGAATTGCAAGAAAACTCATCTTCATGGCAGCCATGATAGGGAACCTCAAATATTTTTCTAGTAACAAATTTGCATGTCAAAATGATTACATGATACACAGGAGATGGTACATAGGCTTCCCAAACAGTTTGTTCTATATTCCAGTGAAAAGGCAATGTATGTACCGTTCTTAAGGCATAAGCCTGATTCAGAGAGCATTTTGTCCCTCAATCAAAATATCTTCTTTCTTTTCATAAGCGGCTCAACTGAAATATCAGCAACAAATCAACAAACAGCAGTTTAGAGAAACACACTATGAAACAAATTTCGAAGTGAACAAAAGAAGGATGATAATATCATAAGAAAGCAAATATGCAAGCATCTTAAATGACTAAGAAACCCACTCCTAAACAGTTTCCTTTTGTAAAATCCAGAATTTCAACTACTATACACGCATATTTTTTAATATTTTTGACATATTCACAAGATTTCATTAATAAATTATTTCATACTTTTATTAATTTTAAGAAGTAGATAATTATCAAGCTAGCTTTCCATGTGTCATCATATCTTTCAATGTTGTTAACTCATCCAATTCCACTGCCTTGTCTGTCCTTAAATTGTTTTGTATTCATTCTTCTCGGCCATTTTAAGTTGCACGGCCAAAATACACAGAGAGGAAGGGTGAGTTTTATGTGAAATCAGAGGGGGGCTGAGAGGAAGAAAAGAATGTGAGAAAAATTCTAGAAAATAGAAAACATTCGGTTTTGAATGTTTGAGGTTTAGGGGACTTGTCAAGGTGAATAACCTATTCTTAAATTAGTATTATTTATTATCGTTCTGTTAGTATTTTAGAACTACATTGTCATGGCCTTGTTAGTGTAACGGATCATGCATAATGACTAGTGAGATTTTAAGTCGTGTAACTGAGATTGATCGGAGTTGGTGAGTCCCATGGCATCCTGAGCCAGTCGTAAGCCGAACAGTAGGAAAGGGCTCCCTAAAGCAGAGAGGATGTCAATGTGGAGCCACCACTGTGGTCGGCAACAGGGAAGGAGCATAGGGATGATATGAGTTATGGAGGTCTCGACGATATTTTATGAATTAACTGAACCCATGCTATGATCCGGCTAGTTTAGGTTTACCGTTATTCACTGGGCGGCAAGTTCACCTCCAAAATGTATTATCTCAGTTGTTTTACAGGTCAAAATGGCAGTGAATTTGGGGCTTTTTTTCGGAATTTTTACTCATTCGGTCTAAATTGTAATTTTCTGAGTATTCCTCGTTTGTATGGAAATTCATATGTATTTATTTCATGTATAAATTTTCGGATTTGACACCTTTCTTTATCCAGTAAAGCATACAATTTATGCTTTTAGAGCATAAGCTTGATTCAGATAGCTGGTCTTTCTGCCCGGCAATCAATATTATCAGCATCAAATGAACAGAAGGAAGACCAGCAGTGCAGAGAACACAATCGCACCGATCCAAAATATTCAACATGAATGAACTTTGAAGTGAATAAAAGAAGGATCATCAAATTTTTTTGGCTCATAAAGCAAGAATTCAATCATTAATATCCGAAGAAAGTGTCGCAGGCATCTTAAGTGATTAAAAATTAGACGAGGAAGAACAGAGCATACACAGAAGAAGAGTCAGAATGTGCAAAAGAATAACGTGAGCCCGAACATTTCAGATTTATGTGTAGGCCCCAAGAGGAGTCCTGACTACATTAACATTATATATACCTGTTCGATCTGATCCCAAGGAAACTGATTAACATCAGGAGACTCAACACGATCAAGGGCAGCTTTGTAAGTGAATTACATTACTGCAAGTCTAAAAAAAATGGTCTAAATTAGCCACCCAAAAGTATTCCAGATTATATGAATGCCTCAATCATATATCTTCAAGAACTAGGGTGCTTATGCCCAATGCGCATGTCGCAATTTCTTATTGAGGAAGACAATGCAAAGTTCGAAATTAACTTTTCCAAGTTAATTAGAAGTGAAGGGGAAGGTACGTTGTCTCTTCAGTACGCGGGAAATCTTTTTGCGGCTTCCGTTGATCTTTTGCGATGATGACTTCTCCATTAACCAGATAGATGTCAATCTCTATGTGAACACATTCACAAAAACATTAA
Organism: Punica granatum; assembly: GCF_007655135.1. NCBI lineage: Eukaryota > Viridiplantae > Streptophyta > Magnoliopsida > Myrtales > Lythraceae > Punica > Punica granatum. The sequence continues at coordinate 26,785,803 of NC_045133.1, forward strand.
ATTTGGGTAAAAGAGGAACGAATCAGATGCTGCTTGGCTTTGAGTCAGGATAAGTACATGCAACTAAACCAGATTAAACTCAAATATACATGCAAACTAAACCGGTCTTCCTAATTTGAAGAGCGTTCTCTCAAGAAGACGCAGACGCTGACTGACTTCCTAGCTGGGAATTGTATATGTATTATATTTCCATTATACAAAAAAAAAAAAAGGAAATGGAGGACCATCTGAAAGTGACGCAAAGTATACATGAGGAGACATCTGAAACAACACCAAGTTTGTATGTTCATATATATGTCCGACTTTTTGGACCATTGTCTATCTCTAGGGAACTTGCTATATTAATTTTCCATAGTTTGGTATGAACAGAGTCCGTGGAAGCAATGAATTTGATCAAAGAGGAATACGCCAGATGCGCATTTTGCTCTGACTTGATAGAATGATTGATGAAAACATGCAACTAAACCCGATAAGACTCAAATTAAATCACATCAAAACTATTTAGTTTTAATTAATAATGATGCAAACTATAATTTGTCCAAATTATCATAGGAAAAAGTTCTGAACTGCTTGTTAAATCAAACTGTTTATGTGACAATGCATGGATCTATTCATAATAGCAAAACAGGCTAGGACATATGATAAATCTGTGCTGGGCCTACGCATGGAATCCACTGTGTTGCCTTAGTCTACAACTCCTAATTGCACTGGAACTTTCCATCCATAGCCAAAAAAAGTCAAAAAAGGAAATGAAGAATTTGTTAGCTGTCAATATTAGAAAATCGCCTCTCTATGATTCATGAATGAAGAACTATTGGGGAATATGAAACTATATATATATATATATATATATATATATGAAACTAAGGTATGAGGTAGGCCCTATCAGATGATCTCAGAATGTTCCGTTTCAAAATGAAATTTTCTCGATTTTTTGAATTTTTAAAGTTTTAAATTATTTTAAATTATAAAATTATCATCAAAATCTTTCGAAATTATATTTTAGATAATATTTTTATAGGTATTATATCAATTATATTTTTTTTCAAAAAAATCAGATTTGATCTCCGAAAAAGGAAAACAAATTAGATTATATTTTATTCAGATTTTGTGGGCCCGATAAGATCCCGGTTTCAAAATGAAATTTTCTAGATTTCGTAAATTTTAATTTTCGGAATTATTTTTAATAAAAAATATTTTTTAATGATACCTCATCATAAAATTCGATTTCTTGATTTTTTTAATTTTTATAATCTATATCTATATAATAGGAATGCGTTTGAAATAAATGAGAATTTTTTGTTATATATATATATTATTTGATAATATTGAATCATTTAAAATAAAACGTAATATTTCATCACATAAATATTAACATCAAAATAAGTCTATATTAGTAAAAGTCCATACATAATATAAATATATTAATATGTGGTTACGTGTAACAACTTTAGTATATAGTAAGAAAAAGTATATATGAATTATATGTTTTTATAGATATCTACTTTTGAAAATAGATTAGATAATATTTTATAGATATATAAATTATATTTTCTTTTCAAAAAAAATCATATTTATCCACCAAGAAAAGGAAAAGAAATCCAATTATATTTTATCCAGATTTTGTATGATGGTTATAAATATAGATCATCATACACATAAACATGCGTCTATTTAACTCTCAAAGAATACGTTTATAACTAGACGCGAGCTCTCAAATCGTATATCTATCCCTAGATGCAAGTTAGTTGATTAAATCTGTGCTTTTATTTCTTTCTTTCATTTTTATCTAAAATTTTCACTTTTATTTTTCTCTATTTTTTTACTTTTTTTTGTATTCTTTTTCAAAATTGGTAATGTAAGTTTCATCTCTCAAACGATATTGCTATCCTTACGCAAGCTCCTTAGAAAGTAAGTTCATTTATCACTAAACGAGAATGTTGTTTGTTTATTTTATACATTTTCTTTCACTTTTGATTCTTTAATGAGTTTTTCTTTTTAATTTTTTGGTATATATTTTTTTGAGGTTGGTGGAACTATCCCGTATAATGCATGGGCTCTACGACTAGTATATATGAAAGCAAGGTACGAGGTGAGATTCCAGTATATATGGGCTCCACATCCATATATATGTTTCTATAGCGGAGCTGCAATGGTCCCAATCAAATGACAAAAGAATCACCCGGCTCCCTAATGGAATTTTTTGGGATTTTTGAGATTTTTTATTTTTATATTATTTTTTTAATAAAAATGGTTTGTTTTAATCTTTAAAAGATATGGTATGATAAAATCTCTTTTTTTTTAGTTTTTAAACTTTTATAATTACTTTTACAAATCTATTTTTTAAAAAAAATTAACGATACTTTTTGACAAAGTCAGAGTAAACTAAGATATTTTTCTAATTTTTACATAAGATATTGTTGACTACAAGATTTTTAATTTAAAAAATCACATATTTATTAATTTAAAGATAAAATGAATAGTTTTTCGAAAGGATGTCAATATAACGGAATATTTTTGAAAATTTTTAGAAGATTTTATTACCTATATGATAATCTTGAATTTTTTAGTTTAAGATGAAAATGTAATATCTAATCATGTAAATATAACTATCAAAATAAGTATACATTAATATATGGTAATTTATGATAAAAATGTATATATACATAAATTGCTACCATATTAATAAGAGAAGAAAACCTACATGCAGCATCTCTCCATGGAATGAAGGACTGACTCTCTCTCTCTCTCTCTCTCTATATATATATATATATATATATATGAGAGGATATAATATAAAATTAACTTGAGGTGGTGATGGAGTCAGTCAACCCGGCCTAGTCTTCTTGAAGAAATGGTCTTGAAATTGGCGTTTCTTAGGGACATGGAGGAAACTGACATCTGATTAGATTTGTCTTTTCCCCGTTTTCAATTTTGTGGCTATTGATATGGAAGAGTATGTTCAATTTGGAGTATAGACTAAGGCAATTTGCTAAAAGATCTACATTCATGCATTCCGAGTCTACGGTTACTGAGTCATCGGCTGAGATGCCTTATTGGTGGAGAAAAAGCAATACATATGGTTGACATATTGGTGGAGGCTTCAAACTTAGGTATATCATTGGTGAAAGTGACACCATATTGTTTGCAAATGAAGTAACAGTTTGTCGAGGAAACTCCGGGAAGGATGAAAAATCAAAATTCCCGATCCTATCTTATAGAGATTGCTTCATAATTAGTTGGATCATAGAGGAACTGATCAATTCACTCCCATGATCTTTCCAATCATCTGCAGGCTTAAGTAGGTGAATAATAAAAGCTTTAGCAACTTGGCCAGCTGCTTCTTGATGTGGTTGACGGCCAGCTTGACTTTGAATAATTCCAGCCACCTCTCCCATTTCATCCGAACAGCCATTATTTCATCATCACTTGAGTTGCCTTTATGTCTACCAGTCAGAACCCACCATTTCTTATCTTAAAACGACCTCGTGGAATGATGGGCCATGATGGGTCTGAGTGTCTGTGTACTATAAATGGAATGAAAAACTTAGTTATATTTCAAAATACAAGAAATTTGGCTCATAATTAAACCAACCCTGTTCGCATACACTCGCAGAAGCCCAATTGAGCTTCGTATGTCTACGGTTAGAAAATTCAAAAAATTATAATTCCGTGATTGAAGGAAGATATGTAAGGATCGTACCGTCTTGGACGAACTTGATCATCCAAGCAGACTCCATAGAACGACAATGGAGGGAAAAGCCTAGGTAGCTATCTTGATTTACAAATTTCTAACCCCTATGGAAAGCTAAATCGAAAGAGAAACCAATGTGGAATTTTCTTAAGGGAGGACTTTGGGGTTGACTTGGATTCATTGGTCCTTCACTCATTCTGATAATTAGCTGTAAGTCAATAATATTGTGGAATATCTTAAGCTGTGGCCGAGGTTGCATCCATCCATCAGTTCCCATCATGAGCTGGACACTTTGATGGGGATGAGAGGAGTGAGTGCATTCTAAGTGGATGAAGAGATAAATGTAGCTGGGGAAGGATTATTAAGGTTCAAAAAAGATCATTTCTGAAGACGATGAAATGGCTACAGTCATGTTATGTGTTTGCAGTGAAGTGATATATATGTGATCTGTTCAAATGAACCCGGACGAAATATTTGTGGGAAAACCAAAGAGTAGATATTTTTCATGAGAAAATTTCCGGAGATTCAATGGAGTCTCTAATTATATTATACTAGGTGATAATCCGCGCATTGCACAGTAAAGATTTTTAATTCTTTAACGAAAAGTAATATTGAAATTAAATACATTATGAATTTTTATTCAAGGAAAACATATTGTGAATTAAAATTGTTTCACTTTAAAATGAAATGAGTTTAGTAGAAAATTATATTTCATCAAGAGTAGAACTTTAATACCCTAACTATATTGCAGAAAAAAGGAAGTGATGTGCCGGTTTTTCAAATATAAAAAAAACGTAAATCTTAAATAATTGTTCTAGGAAAGCAACTAAATGAAAAAGGTACCTATTCAAAAATATAAGTTTTCCTCTATGATAATGACCATAATTATAATATAATTATTTTTTACTATCAATATTGTATTCAACTTAATTTTTTATAGCTCACACAATCGCAATTGCTATCTTAGCAAAATCTATATCTCGCGTGACAATTATAACTCTTCAATAGAATGGAAAATTCTTCAAGCCAATAAAACAATAGGACCATCTGAGTGTGACACAACCTCATAGTATTTGCAGAGGAAACGAAAGTTTGGGAAGGTAAAATCAGAAAGCTTAAAAAAAGAAAATTAAACCCTAGGAAGTAGAATGAATCTGAAAACAGATCTAGTAAGCTGTCTTATATCCCTCGGTATGAATTCGTAGATGGATCGTCATAGAGGAATTGATGATCAGATTCGTCATATGATATTTCCAATCTCAAGTGGGCTTAATAAGTCGAACAAGAACTTCATTAACTTGGCCAGTTATTTGGCTTAAAGTAGTACATGCATGGGGATTACATATTATTATTAAATAATTATAAAAATTTCCCATGCAACACGTGAATTTTCGTCCAACTACATATGAAATTACTCAAATCTTTAACACAAACTTCCATTCTTGCTCGTCATCCCTTCGAAATTACACGTATCCCACCTCAGCTTCGACTTATCATCTCGCTCAGTTACCTCATTTCTTTCATCCTCATTTAGTCGTCTTTTTCTTTCTTTTCTTTTTTTTAAGTCTTCACCCACCTGTAGCTTCCCAATGGACACAATTCTGCGTGGACCATGGTTGACTACATTAGATAAAGGTAAAAATTATGAAGCAATTTTGGAGATTTCCTCTCCCCTTAGTTTCCTGTGTCAAAGGAAACGAGAGACTAGTCTACCGGGAAAAAAAGAAAAGAAAAAACGAGAGACTGTTTATATTGAAGTGATTAAATGGCGGAATTCTTTACATCCCAACACAACATTTTATCATCATTCAACCTTACTCCCGAGACAATATGAGGAGAGATGTTTGGGTCTTCCTCTTCCTCAGCTTCCTCTCTTTCTTCATCTCACGCCATTCAATAATAATAGCTGTTGCTGTTGCTGTTCGCACAAGCAATACATCATCCCCTTATTTGTCCCAACGCCCGAACCATGCCAGTGAGTGCGACGCCCTGCTCCAGTTCAGTCAATCATTTACCATCTCAAGTGATGCCTCTGCAAGTTACTGTGACAATCTCCCTTCGGCCAACACTTCATATCCGAAGACAGCCTCATGGAAGAACGGCACCAATTGCTGCTCCTGGGATGGGGTCACATGCCACACGTCAACAGATTACGTGATCGGCCTCGACCTCAGTTGCAGTTGGCTTCAGGGAACCCTCCATTCCAACAACACTCTCTTCTCGCTCCGGAATCTTCAGCGGCTGAATCTCGCTGGTAACGATTTCTCTGGCTCACAAATTTCATCGAGGTTTGGTATAATTACAGGATTGGCACATCTCAATCTCTCTCATTCTTCCTTCTCGGGGACCATTCCTGTGGAGATGATATCTCATCACCTTTCCAGTCTAATTTCACTCGATCTGGCTGGTAACTACGACCTAACAATAGAAGAGGATCGTAGTTTCAGGAGGTTTGTTAGTAATCTCACTCAGCTGAGAGAACTTGCTCTAGATAGTGTAGACATGTCTAGTGTTTCTCTTACCTCCTTCACCAATCTCTCTTCCACTCTGAGTTCTTTGAGTCTTGGTGTCTGCTTTCTGCAAGGGACATTCCCAATTAACATCTTCCATCTCCCAAACCTCCGCATTCTCTCTCTTTCTGATAATTCCGATCTCACGGGCACTCTCCCCCAAACAAATTGGAGCAGCCCACTCATCCGCTTGAGAATATCATATACAAAGTTCCACGGACCAATTCCTGATTCAGTGGGGAACCTCACATCCATGGAATATTTGGAACTCCTAGACAGCGAATTTACTGGGTTGATACCACCAACACTTGGAAACCTTGGCCGCCTCTCTTCCTTGTCCCTCAGTGGTTTTAACCTCAGTCGTATTGTCGTAGACTTTGAAATGTTTGCAAAGCTAAAGAATCTTGAGCACCTTTCGCTTTCGAGGAACCTTATTGTAATGATTCCGAACAGTGGGAACTGCTCCTTCCCGCTGCTCAAAGAGTTGACCCTCCTTGGCGTCAACTTGACCAGTACATTCCCATATTTCTTGAGATCTTCACCTGAGCTGGAAGTGTTGGACATTTCCGGAAACATGATTAGTGGTCCAATTCCTGAATGGTTTGGGAGAGTTCGAAGTAACACGCTGATACGCTTGGATTTGTCCTCTAATAATTTCACCGGAGAGATCCCATCTTCAATCTGCCAACTGAGTTCAATGACATATATGTTTCTCTCAAATAACAGACTCAACGGCGCCATCCCAGGATGCTTGGGAAATTTAAGTAATATCTCTAGTTTGGATTTGAGCCACAATCTGTTACAAGGTCCATTGCCGCGATCTTTAGCAAACTGTACAAGCTTGTGGAGTTTTAGTGTCGGTTACAATGGAATACATGACACTTTCCCACACTGGTTGTTGAATGCTACCCAAAGCAGCTTGTATTATGCAGATTTGCAGTCGAACGAGTTTCATGGGGTCATTAATGAAATTTCCCTCCCTCCTCAGCTTGTATACTTAATCCTCTCCAACAACCACTTTTCTGGACAGTTGCGAATAAGCTTTTTCCAAAATTCATTGGTTGGCTTCATTGACATAGCCAATAATGATTTTGACGGCCCACTTCCGATTCCACCACCCAGCCTTTGGTACTTTTCCATTGCAAACAATAAGTTTAGTGGAGAAATTTCTCATCATCTCTGCGACGCCACTCTGCTAGACATGGTCAACCTCTCCAATAATAGCTTGAACGGCTCCATTCCTCACTGTTTCATAAATTTAAATGCATCAGCGTTGGACCTCCGAACAAATAAGCTTGTTGGTCATATACCAGATATATTTGCTCCTGAAAACAAATTGAGGACAATTCGGCTGAGTCAAAATCGATTTGGAGGTGCACTACCGCAATCTTTGGCGAATTGCAAGAATTTGGAAGTTTTGGATGTCAGCGAAAATGAGTTGGAGGGCCGCTTCCCTTATTGGTTGGACACTCTCCCAAATATACAAGTATTTGTTCTAAGATCCAACAAGTTTCATGGTCCATTGGACAGTTCCAAAAGAACTAATCTTTCCTTCCCACATCTGCGCATTTTCGACATATCCAACAATAGCTTTCATGGTCCATTGCCGGTTAGATACTTCGCCAATCTAAAAGCCATGAAGGATGCAGCGATAAACAGGTCCCAATACACGTGGATGAACTACAGTCAGAAAAGTTTAACCTATCAAGATTCCGTTACGGTGGTCATGAAAGGATTTGCCATTGAGTTGGTGAGAATTCTATCAGTGTTTACGGCCATCGACTTGTCAAGGAACTTCTTCGGAGGAGATATCCCAGAATTAATAGGAGATCTGAAGGCACTCAAGGGACTCAACCTTTCTCACAACAATTTGACCGGCATAATCCCTTCTTCTGTGGGGAACCTGACGAATCTTGAGTGGCTGGACCTCTCCTCGAACAAGCTCAACGGGGAGATCCCTAGAGGATTGGCGGATCTTACGGTGCTCTCCTGGTTGAATCTCTCAGATAACCAGCTTGAGGGACTGATTCCTCAAAGCAGGCAATTTGACACATTCAACCACCCCTTTGACGGGAATCCTAGATTGTGTGGGTATCCCTTGCCAAAAGCATGTGGGACCAATGACCAACCACCGCCTTCGACTTCTCCAGGAGAACGAGAAGAGGAGGCTGGATCCGGACATTGGATTGAATGGAGGGCAGTGCCAATGGGCTACGGATGCGGGCTTGTACTTGGGATATCAGCATGGTTCATTATGTGGGAAACCCTGAGACCAAGATGGTTGGTGAGAATGATTGAGAGGTTAATATACAGAATGACAAAGAGGAAAATGAGAAACGTTGCTCCGAGAAATCGCCTGAGGTACTTATTTTTCATAACATGAGGGTACTTTGTATTAACATATATGGTTTAATGTGAGATTTTGCACTAACTTAGCTTTTCTCCATGCAAAATTGTGAAATGTCCAGGAGGAACCCCAGAGGCCAGTGAGAAGGGGGGACAAGGCAAATTATGGTACTTGGAGTCTTCCATATCAACAGAGTGAAATCGCAAAAGTTATTTTCCTGTAGCATTTTCTTTTTCTTTGGTTTGAAGTAGAAGGGCAACAATAATGTGTGTTCTTAGCCGTTGTCTTAGTCATGATATGTAATATCCCTTTTGTCAACAATATACTGAAAGTCTGATTCCAATCAAAGCCATTTAACAAACTGAAAATTACAGCCTCAATGTCCTACAAGTTCATAAGCTGTTCAGGGAGAGTATCTGCACTTCTGCATCCTTACAAACTCCTACCCTGCATCTGCTCCTGCATTCGTCTGCAGCGACATTTTTAAGACGAGAGATCGGACGACCACGATTCTCTCACATTCCGGAGAGAGTGGAAAGTTTACTCCATTAGCATGTTCTTTTTTTTTCCATAGTGAGATGAAACTTCTGAATGAGATCAATAAAATCTGGAGCATCTTTTTTGAGTTTCTAGACAGAATGGTACTTATGGGAATTTTGAGGAACCAAATCTATGGAAACTGAAAATTCTCATGTATCAACACAGACAAAGACTCATGCCTAATGTTGTTATTTATAGCCAAAACTGTGCTCCCTCAACACTGTAAAAGAATTGAAGCTAGAGATTGCAGCACTAATCAAACAGCTCAACAAATGGAAATCAAACATTACAAGTTTGGTGAGTCAGTCAAGACTCATAATTACGCACTCTTCTTATTCCAAAATTTCAAGCTGAGAATCGCTCTCTATGAACGAAATGACGCCACTTTACTGATCGATTTGTTCTTTTCATCGAACAAGGATTGGAGTCACATTGTCCTGCGGAAACAGACATCATGGATTCCTTCGGCAATTGCACAAACTCCTGCCCTGCCTCTGCTCCTGCATTTGCGTGCACCATCATTTAACTCGAAAAGTCACTCAACGAAGATTTCCTCACATTCCTAAGATATTTACAAGCTATGATTTTTTTTTTTTGCGCTTTGGAAATAAAAGATGAGGGAGGAAACGTAACACCCTCAAATGATTTCTTTTTTTTTTCTCTTTTTTTGCTGATAACAATAAGTCTCTCGTAAAGCACAATCCAAACCCTTCTTTCCTTTTCATTGCTTCAAGTAAATACTAAAGATAAAGTGGGAAAACTAGAAAAATTTTCATGACGGACATGAAAGGGGACCCCAAACATTTTTCAACTAGTAACAAACTTTCCAGATTAAAATTATTACAACTAAAGCAAAAAAAAAGAAAAAAAATAATCTCTTAGCCTACAAGTAGAATAAAAATGCAGAAAGTTTGTTCAATCTCAGTTTTGGAAAGGACACACAACAATATCCACCTCGGGATTGATACTATAATAAAGAGAGGCCCATTTTCTATATTTTGAATTCTTGAAATTATAGAAAATTGATGTTATGAAATGAATTACCCATTTGAAAAGGTAACCAATCAATTAAAAAAGAGAAATGCTAGCATGGGACACTAAATGGTGGGACACATACTTTTTACATCCTTTAAGTATTAAACTTACATTTTGTCCCCCAATTTTTTAATCTCGTTGCAATATCATCGGACACATTTCAAAACAATCAAATATGTTGGATTGATGATGTGTCACATTTAGACGCTAGCACCTGTCACATTTAGACGCTGGCACGTGTCACAATTACTACCTGACTCTTTAACCGCTCCTATCCGTACCACGACAAACCCAATCCAACTCTATTGAAATGAACGGTTTTTCAAGAAAATCGATTTAACACAAAGGCGGTTAATAATTAAATCGGTCTTATTCGTACACTCAGCTTAAAATTTTATTTATTCTTCTGAAACATTATCGTCAGCCATGGCTTCCATCGTTACTGGCAGAAGGAAAGACGGACTTAGGTTTTCATTGACGTATTACAATCGAATGAAATAATACATAATCAAGTGAATCAAACGAATTAGTTTGGTCATCTTATGATTAAAATTCGTGAATGGTTTATGTCCGGCCATGCTCCTACCTACTAACGACGGCCATTGGCAGTTGTCTTGTTGTGCAATTGGATGAAAATCGGAATTGGACGAACACAGCATGGCGGGGCACGAATTTATTAAACGGCAACAAAGATTGTGGAAAGGACACTCAGTTATAGCAATACAGGTCGACATAATTTAAATATGATGAACTCCTTCATCAATGGCGACTTCCAGTGAATGAATGGCTGCCTTTTTTTCAGTTGTCAGCAAAAAAAAAAGGAAAAAATATCTTCCCTATTTTAACTTCCTTAAAATATGGAACATTAGTTTTTATGGGGTCACTATCCCCAAAATTATGAAATTAAAAACGTAAAATAAATTTAGGAAGAAAAGGTAAAAAAAATCTAAAAAGCATGATTCCTATAACCGCCATTTTAGAATTACTCGATGTTATCTCTTTAGTTAAATTTGCCTAAGCAAATTATGGAATTGGCCAAGGCTAATATATAAATATATGAACTTATTAGTTTTTCATCAGGATCCTCTTCTCTGATGCTTTTGTTGCCCCCCCCCCAAAGAAATTTATAATCCGAATACTATTTATAGCACAAATGAGCTCTGACAGATATTACAATTAGTTTGAGCCAATAAAAATAAAAATATAAAAGATAGTTTTATTTCAAATATTTGTTTCTATCATGGTCGTTCATTCATTAACAACTTAGATTATAAAAAAGAATAAAATATGAAGGTTGCTCTTGGCAAGTCATTCAATCAACCAAAATCAGTATTGCTCGAAGTCTTTAACCAATTACTTGCTATTATCCCTTTAGTTATATTTACTTGAATTTTTGAATTGGTCTAGGCCAATACATAAATATACGAACCTATTAGTTTTTTTATCATGGTCCTCTTCATCGATGCTTCTATTTTTCCTCCTGAAGAAATTTATAATCCTAAGACTATTTATAGCACAAACGAGCTTTGGAAGGCATTACCATTAGCTTGAGCCAATATAAACAAACAAAATAAAAATTAGTTTTATTCCAAATATTTGTTTCCATCAAATGATTGTCATCATTGCTGCATTCATCAACAATTGAGACTATAGATAGGAATAGAATATGAAGGTCGGCCTTGGCAAGTCATTCAATCAACCAGAATAAGTCTTGCTCGAAGTCTTTAACAATTAGTCGCTATTATCTCTTTAGTTAGATTTGCTTAAGCGGATTAAAGAATTGGCCTAGGCTGATATATAAGTAGACGAACTTATTAGTTTTTTATTAGGGTCTCCTTTGCTGATGCTTTTGTTTCTCCTTCCAAGGAAATTTACATTCCTAAGACTATTTATAGCACAAATAAGCTCTGGTAGACATGAAAATTAGCTTGAATCAATAATATAAAACAGTTTTAAAAAGAAAACTTAATTCAATTAACAAACGTAATATCCTTAGAAAGTATCAACTCACCAGAAAAATGTTGCAAAATATCCCTTAATGTCAGGGAATAAAATAAGCAAATTATTGTTGCCAAAGATAAAAACTAATCAGAGACTGGGAATAAAAATCAAAAAATCAACATGGGCTGGCCTTCAGTGAACTCTCTGAGCATACTACAGGTAGCCTTGAGTTGTGGCGCGGTTTGATGAAGTAAAGCAAAAAATGTCGATAGGATTGGCCATCATCATCCAAATCAGTTTCCCATCGCAATGGCAAGACGTCCAACAGGGGGCTCTTTTCAAATTGAATATATCACGAAATTGATGAGAGAGTTGAAGTTTCAATTCCGATGAACAAAATTTTCAACTAAATACAAAGAAATGAGAACCCTGATTGTTTGTGTAACAATTTGATGATCGAAAAAGCAGAAACCTCTATATTATTTGTTAGATGATAATCGAACATGGTGATCGGAATTGAAAATGATAGAATGAAAGAGTGAAAAACCTGGAAAAAAAGATTAAGAAAACGATAAAATGAACTAATGAAAAACCAAACAAATCGAATTAATAAATAATACCAAACCGAAGTCGTAAAAAATCGGTCTACTGGTTCGATTTTAGGATGATTAATTAGGGTCGAGTTACGCCCATACCCGATTACATGTTGTCCCGCGTGTGGACATGTGTGAAGATTTGATTGGGCCAAGTGTTTGGATGAGTGAGGGACTAGAACAAACTATTGTGGGCAAAAATCACTAAATTAATAGTTGAAGGACTACAATTTAATGAGTAAAATATGTAAATTATAAATGGCCAAGATTTTGCATTGGAATATAGTCTCTCTGCTCTCTCTCCTCTCTCTCTCCCACGCTTACTCTATCTCTCTCTCTCCCCTTTCACCACACTTAAATCACTTCTGTTTATTTTTCCACTAATTTCTCAAGATTTTCGTAAAAATTGCCACATGGAACAGGGAATATAATTTATAGAACATCCCACTCTTAATTATTATTATTTTCTTTTTGGGTAAACAAGGGTTTTACATTTTTATTCTAAAGTTACTTATAATCCCGTGCATAACACGGGTCATACTCTAGTAACTGATAAAGGAAACTCCAAGTTAAGTCACGGGAGATGGCACACAGGTTTCCCAAACAGTTCCTTTTATTTTTTATTTTTTATTTTTTATTTTTTTGCAGTAAAAACAGGAGTCTCTACGTTCTAATCACATAAGCTTGATTTAGATAGCATTCTGTCCCTCATTCAAAATATCTTTTTTCCTTTCTCTTTTTTGGGATAAGTGACCCAACCGAAATATTAGCAGTGAATCAGCAAACAACAGCTCAAATAAACACATTATAAAACAAATTTTGAAGTGAACATAAGACGGATCATAATATCAGAAGAAAGTGAATATGTGGGCATCTTAAATTACTAAGAACTAGATGGAGACTCGATCCTAAACAGGTTCTTTTCTTTTCCAAGTAAGTGTACAATGCTATGTTCTTAAGGCATAAGCTTGATTCAGATGGCAGGTCTTTTTGCCCGACAATCAATTACGAGCATCATATGAACAGAAGGAAGACCAGCAGTCCAGAGACAAAATTGCGTCAATCTAAAATATTCAGCATGGATGAATTTTGTAGTGAATAAAAGAAGGATGATAATTTATTGACTTGTATAAAGTGAGTGTTCAACCATTAATATCAAAAGAAAGTGTCGCGGGCATCTAAAATTATTAAACAACTGAGGAGGAAGATAATTTTGTTCCTCTGATAATCCCGGGAACTTTTGATGAACTCCTTAGGAATGTATTTTCCTTCGTAAGATGCTAACACTGATCCAATATCCCGTGGTGGTCTTGTGGCAACAACTAACACAAAGCAACACAAGTCGTAAATGTGTGAACTGATGGTAAATTTTGATTTGTCTTTGATCAAGTTTTGGGAGAAGTGCAAAATCCTCACACTCGAGAAACGGGATAAGATCTAGAAGGGTTGTATCATCCACCTCAAGCTTCCATGGCTTAATCTGGACACAATTTTCCTGCTGAAGACATAACTCCAAAGTATGGCCACTGATATATATGAGCTTCCCAGGATTCCTGTCATGCCCAGAGTGATCCTGTAATGAAAAATTGAGTTCTCAAGGATCTATATGACTTTACCAAAGAATTATTAAATTTTTAAAAGCCAACAAAGTTGAGAAAGATCTGATATTATACCATCTCAGAACTTCAACCGTTTCCCATGAGGTGCTCAAAAACAAATATCCGATCAGCAAACAATCCAACAGAGGCCCACATAAGAAAAGATGTGTTAAACAAAAACTGCAAGTTTTACAGCTTTTAAGACTCCAGCTACTTATGTGGATCACACTATTAATAAGTGTAAGACAGACAGCATGAGGCAGCCACCGTAAAAGTTTTCCAAATTATATGATTGCCCCAATCATATCTTTGAGAACTAGGATGTTCATGCTGAAACTGCACGCTATAATTTCTTAATGAGAAACACAATGCAAACTTATTCAGAGACATTCTACTCAACATCCTTCTAAGAAATGATTGCACGAGTTTCAGCAGACAAAACATGCAGTGGAATGAGATGGATTGACCAGTATAACATACCCTATAATGTTTTCCATCCTGATATTTGGTCGCACTCCTGCTAAGCCTGCATCGTATACATTGCTCGCCATCAAGCCTTTCAACCACAGGATCAACGTACTGCAAGAGGCAAGACATATAAAATTGAAATCAGTGGATTGATACGGTTTTATAATATATAGCAAGCTGCTCCAAGAATGCATCAACTCCAGGTCGTTTGACTATTCACCAGTCTCTTTCACGCTGCGATATCAAAAGGAAATCATCAAGAAGAACCTACTCATTAACTATGAAACTACAATTAAGAAAATATTCGTCAAAATAAGGTTTTCAAAAGGGAAATTTAATCTGAGCTTGTAGCATTACAAGCAAAAGTAAACTAGCAAACCAGGCCAGCCACACTGTTGTTTCAGGATATTGTCCATATCGTATATAGGGACTTAAAAAAAATTTTGAACTGACAAGGAGACTGCTAATCTTCTTTCCTAAAGGCCGAAGTTCCTTTTGTCCTGAGATAGGAAGTAAGTCTGTAAAGTCTGAATTCTTACGGCTTACCTTCCAATCAGAGTAAACTAATGTCTCATTCAAATTTAGAACAAGCGTAAAAGCATGCTGCTCCATTGGATGCAAATCGGGAAGGAGCTTATTGGAGGTTGGCTCAGCAAAACCCTGATGGAAAAGAATAAGCCATAGCTGCGAAGATAACACCAAAGCTAATTGTAGATGGAAGCCGAAGTCAAAGCAGACGAGCAGAGGGCTTACTTGAACTTGTTCTTCAATTTGCCTCCTCGAATCAATGAACTAGAAAGAAGGGCATTTAGTGGGGGCTAATTGAAATAAGAGACCGTCAAGGGACCAATGTAGGGGATTTGAATGATTTATTGAGGCAATTAAAGCTTTCCCGAATTGCTCTGTAAAAAAATGGCAGAAGCGAAAAAAAAAAGAAAATTAGGAACGATGAATTTTGGCAGATTAAAACTACATTGAGTTTTTAAGGGAAAATTTGGAATTGGTTTGGCAGTTGATTCATTCCCACTCTGCCGAGAGAGAGAGAGAGAGAGAGAGGAGAGATGGCAGAGTGCCGTGAGGCTGTGGAGATGAGTGCAGGGGCTTAGCTCGTCAAATGGCGGCCTATCAGTTTGTCGTATTCAAGTATTTCGGTGAGCTTCCAACCTCATTCTTGATTCACTGTTATTGTTCTCGGTTGATTAGACTTCATTGGAGAGAGAGAAAGCTCTTGGAGGTAATTAATGGCAGCTTAACGGTATAGATGATCTCTTTTCGAATTTCATACATGAATAGACTCCCCTGATCACGAGGAATCCGTAGCTTTTTATGGATTTGGATTTAATTAAACGGCTTGAAGGTTATTGCGATTTGAAGTTTCTGAAAATCATGACGAACTGCCAAATTCGACCTGCCTTTTTTAACATATTTCTCCACGTTTTGAAGTCTGATTTGTTTCCAAAATATAGTTCACGTTGCCAGGTTTCGGTAGACACCTATATCGCAGAATTTGGAGTTTTATACGGACAGTACCAAACTCTCGAATTTGGGCTGCTGCGCAGTCCGGGTCTGTCAATGACAGCCTGTACCAGCAACTTCAGGAGGCTATCGTGACTCACCTGCATATCGACTTTTTGAGACCACAAAAGTTATGTTGGACTAGTCGTCGGGATAAGTAAGTAGTGACCCTCGTGGATTTTGGTATATGGAGCCGATTCGGATAATTGGTGTGGGGCCATTGTTCTCAGGTTTGGATATTTTGAGCTACGGAAATCGGATTTTGGATTCTCGGTTAGTAGATGGAGTTATTCTATTAAATTGAACTCAGTCAAGGTTATTGAATTGTTTCCTGGAACTGGTTGTGATGAAGTTATATCCCAAACTGTAGGTTCAGTTACAAATATGGATTTTGAGCACGAGCGAGTTATGAAAATGGGACAGTCCAAGTAAGTAACCCGGACTCACTTCTATCGTTTGCATAATATTAAAATGTTATTTTTGTGTATTTTATGAAAAATAGTGAACTATTATACTATTGAAATAAATGTGAGATCTTAAAACCAATATCAAGTATCGAAACTTATTATTATTTTATCAAACTGGTCTTAATACCAACCTTATATATGCTGAACTGTCGATTTACGATTATTTAAATTATTATGAAGTACGCCCATGGTATCGTTTTGAGTATTGAGAATTGTTTGGATATCAAAGCAAGGATTTATGATTATTGGAAAAAGTTATTTAAATTGTGAATTCTTTTAAGTTTACGAACTATTAAGAACTTAAGTTTTATATACAATGAGAGAGAATTATTTGAAAGATATGGAACTCATTGAAAAATGAATTATCGGATGTATTGTGTTTTAAGGCTCATCTGTCTGCTACTTTAACGAATATCGCGATACTTTATCATTGGTGCCATATCTAGTCGGCTAAAACTGGTAGGTGCCGTATTCAGTAGGCTAAAACTGGTAAGGCCGTATCCAGTTGGCTAAAACTTGTAGGGCCATATCCAGTCGACTAAAACTGATAGTATTTAGATCTGTGTGACAAGACAAAATGTCACCGTAGTACAAAAGCAATGAGCATAAATATTTTGATATCAATCTTTTGAATTATCGAGTATGTGGTATATGAAACATTTTTGGAAGTTATATCGTTCATGTGAATTATGAAACTTTGATTTTTATCGTTTATGGATATTTAATTATGAGGTCTTTTATGCCATATAAATTATATATTTATTTGAACTAGTGAATGGAGTCATTTAGAAATATCTTTAAAGAGATTATTGTATCAACGTGACGAAAATATTTATTGGTTGAATACTATATTAATTGGGGAAAATAATATCAAATATCTCAACGTTTACACTTTGTCTTAGTTTTATCTTAAAATTAATTTTTTTTCTAAAATAGCCTAACGTTTATAATTTGCTTGCCATCTATTCCACCGTGATGTTTCCATCCATTTTTTACGGACAATGGGACATGGCCATAACGATGCCAACATGGATAGTTGTTTGGGACCCTCCTTGACACAGTGGACCATTCCCGCATCACCACCTCAGTTGTATTGTTCATCTTCTCCCTTATCTCTCCTCCTCTCTCTCTCTCTCTCCAGCGACACCAGCCTCCCCAGGGCCGTGAGGCTCTAGTGCTCCCTCTGTGACTCTATCTTCTCCGCCTCCAACCCCTGCCGCACCACCTCCGAGCACTTCAAGCACAGCACCTACCCAACCTTCGCCTCCTTCCCTGATCCCATCTCTATAGTCTCCCTTGTTCCTCCCCCACAGCAGCCCCACCATTACCTGAAGTGCAGGGAGGATCCGACGAGGCCAATTCTTACCCGACTCCATCCCTCAAGGCCGCCCAACTCCGATTCCGACAATGATCGTTCCCCTTCTTCTTAATCGGGCGCAGGCAACAAGTCGTGGAGTTTAAAACCTCACCATTATCCAAGGCAATGCAGCTAATAGGAGGATGGGAAGGGACAGACGAAGCTCGACTCTCTTGCTGCGGTGAAGAGGTGGCAGGGCAGCCGAAACTTGGGTGGAGCTACTAGGCATCGCCGATGAAGGGGAGAGACTGTAGAGGAGCTACGGTGAGCTATAAAGGTGGCAAAGCTGGTCATCGACGCAGTCTTCGTTGTCATGGCTATCGGAGCTCGGATGAGGGAAAAAAGGAAAAGACAGGGCTGAGATTGAGAGAGTGAGAGAAACAGCAACACAGAAAGAGACAGAAGTAGAGGTACGGAAAAAGAGAGAGAGATCAAGAACTTAGCTTTGAGTTCAGAGGGAGGCTTAAAGAGCTCGGGCTGAACTCACCAAGACCAAGAGGATGAACTCGAGGTGGCTTCGGACAAGGATGAAGCTTGGCTAACACTATTTTAACCGTCTTCTCTCTATCTCTCTGGATTTCGGCAGCCACACCTCACCATCAAGTTGATCCTCTACCTCTTCTTCCCTTCATTTCCTCTTTTCCTCTCCCTCTCTCTCTCTCTCTCTCTCTCTCGGCACAACAACAACATCATACATAGATGCAAAACATAGCCTCCATCTCCTTCATTTCCTCACAACATCACCATATGCATCACCATCACTCCACAGCCTTCACCATCCTCATGCCACCATTACAAGTTTTTGCCCCGTCTTTCTCTCTCTCTCTCTCTCTCTCTCTCTCTCTCTCTCTCTCTCCGCCTCCCCTCCCTTTCCTCTTCCTCTCGCAGCCCCTGCCTTTACCATAGCCATCTCCCCCTTCTCCGTGGCCATCTCCACTTTCATCAAAGACATCTTTATTTTCACCATAGCCACTTCTACTCCATAATCATCCATCTCCATTGTCATCACCATCTTCGCCCTCTGCTCACCACCATCACCAAATCACAGCCTTCCTATCCTTCTTCCTTTGTCTGCGTATGTTGCTACGTCTTTGGTCGAGAGTGATGGGAAAAGAGAGGATGAAAGGCGATAAAGAGGGCAGTGTAACGATGATACTGAGTGGACGAAGGTGGTTATGGTGGCTGCGATGAAGGCCAAGAGCGGAGGAGAGATGAAGATGATGGTGCTGATAAGAGGGACTGGTCTCGAGAGGAAGAAGCAGAGGGAGGGTCAAGAGAGGAGGAGAGAAAGAGATGAAGGTGTTGTATGTCTGTTGTTTTGCAAAGAAAAAGAAGATGGTAATGGTGGCGTTAGGATGAGGAGGTAGTAGGAGATGGCAGAGAGAGAAGAAGATGGTGATGGTCCAACGTGTTAATTGGGGCTCTCAAAGTGATACACATCAGCACCATTACCATTTTAATATGCCACATGAAATTCCATCAATTTTGGATGGCATTTTAACGCCAAGATAGACGTGAAATCCAAATAGTAACGTTATAATACTTTAAAAAAAATCGATGTTATGATAAAACTAAAACGGCACGTAAATGTTAGGATACATAGTGCAATTTTCCCAATTAATTGTATAAAGTCCATTGTATGATTTTATTTGAAATATGACCTTATTAGTCAATTTTTGAGATATTCGTATATTTAGAATTCTATATTTATGACTATAAATAAAGTTATTGGTATGGTATTTACTCTTTATACCAAGTGAACAAATATAATTGTTTAAATAATGTTTTAAATGATGTTTGATGGGGTGGAGGTGAGTCCTGATTACTTATTGAGTGATGGGCTACTTATTGGGCAATAAGCTAACTCTTTTTCCTTCATAGTTTCAGAGCTAAAAGGAAAATCGACAGGCTAGACTATGGTAGACTGATGTATTCGAAGTGCTGAAGATTCCTAAGGAAATTCTATTGGTATGAACCGGATATTGTATTATTGGTCACTACGGAAAGTTTGAATTGAGATGTATTAAGTTATTTGCTCGCGAACATTAGACAGGAAATTTTATTACAGATGTGGAGTATAAATTTTAGACTTGTATTGGAAATATATGGACCGTATATGATAGGCCTCGCTTTTTCTGTTGGACTTTGACACTATTTCATCTGTCAAATATGCCCTGATCAAGTAAGTACTCATGCCCTGATCCTTTCATCAACAACTGATTAAGGAGCCACAAGGTGCTACATTTGCTCCCGAATTACCGACATTTACTGTGTTCGAGCAAGTCAACTAGCATTGGTCATATCTAAGCTCATTTTAGTGCAATAACCTAAAAATTCTTTCGTAGCGTTTCTCGACTGTTACTACACTAATACTATCTTGTAACATTCAGAAATTTTTGCAAAATTATACACGTATATTTTCCATAATTCTTACATTTCTATAGATTTTGGTAATTGATTACTGATAATTATTATAATATATAATTTTAGATGAGTTTCATGATTCACAATTTGACATAGTATTTTATAACGAGTGCTATTGCGAAAAAGAAAGTTACGCCAACTTTCTTTTTTCTCCCTTTTTTCTTGATATATAGATTACCATATGGGCTTGGGCTTGTTAATTTACAATGGGTCATAAGCCCAGCACATGACCCTGCCAAAAGCACGTGGGAATGAAGATTAGGAGGCATAGCCCCACAATAGCGTTTGCGGACTTTGCCTTCGGGATGTATTTCGGCCGATTACCATATAATATATATCATGCTAGAAACCAGGGGACTGAGATTGTTAGCAAGAACAAAAAAGTTCTGCAAATCCAGATGAATAGTGAAATCTCGGAACCTTCAGTCATCGAGTATATATGTGTGCAGTCGACCAAGGTCAGTTACTAATGGGGCTCCGGCTGTTAGTGGAGAGTAGGATGACATATCAGGAATAATTACCAAATAAACTGTTTATTCATGTTATCTCAGGTGGAATTTGGGATAAGACATCCTTCCTAGAATATATCTGCTCTTATTTATGTCAGGGAACTCTACCTACAACAAATGAGTATGCATGGTTTATTGAGTGTGCAACTATAATATGTTAGAGTTAATTGCCGGAGGTACGATGATTTCAGACTCCTCAACTCATTCATCAAAACTTGGGCGGCGCTACGAAACTCCTCGCAAGCACGAATAATTGACTCCGGGCCGTGTAGGAATTGGAGTGGTTTCCCATCTAGCATCCAAGCAACTCCATAGAAAGACAATAGAAGAAAAAGGTCGGGCGTAGCTATCAGATATTATAACTTAATTTCTAATCCCAAATTAAGGAAAGCTAAAGTGAAAGAGAATCCCAACTTGGAAATTTCTTAAGAGAGGACTTGGGGGTTGACTTGGACTGATGGGCCCTTCACTCGATTAATTAGTGATGAGTCAGTAATGTGGAATTTCTAAAGCTGTAGCTGGGGGAGGATTAATAGATTGAAAAAGATCATTGTGAAGAAGAAGATGAAAAGCTCCTAAAGATTAAAAAAGAATGGGTAAATTGCACCGGTGGTTCAAAATATTTTACAAATATTTCATGATGATCCAAAAAGTTTGTTTCGCTACATGATGGTACAAAATGTTTCAAAGTTGTTTCATGATGGTACAAACCGTCAACTCGAGCTGACGCCGTTAACATTTTGCTGACGTAGTGCGTTCTATGTGTCACTTTTGTTACGTGGAACCAATCATAGTGCGTCACGTCATTTCAGACAAAATAAAATTTTAAAAAGTCCAAAAAATACAAAAAAATAATTGAAAAAATACAAAAAAAAATAAAAATTTTTGAAAAAAAAAAAATATATTTTAAAAATATGAAAATTTTAAAATTATTTTTAAAAAAATTAAAATTTTTAAAATTTTTTTCAAAAATATAAAAAATACAAAAAATAAAAAAGAGTAAAAATTTAGGAAAATAATATATTTTAAAATTTGAAAATTTGAAAATTATTTTTAAAAAATTTAATTTTTTAAAATTTTTTAAATAATTTTTTAAATAATTTTTTTCTTTTTAATTTTAAATAATTTTATAAAAATTTTAAATTTTTAAAATTATTTTAAATTTTAAATTTAAATTTTAAATTCCCCGTTTCCCCTTATTTTTAAAAGTTTTTCCCCTTTTAATTATTTTTAAAAGTTTTAAAATTTTAAAAATTTTAGAATTATTTAAAAATTTTCGGCCACGTCAGCAAGAAGGTGACACGTAGTAGTCACGTCAGCGTCGGCTTGACGGCGTCAAGCTCGAGTTGACGGTTTGTACCATCATGAAACAACTTTGAAACATTTTGTACCATCATGTAGCGAAAAAAACTTTTTGGATCATCATGAAACATTTGTAAAATATTTTGGACCACCGGTGCAATTTACTCAAAAAGAAAAGAGTTAACACTTTTGACCAACGAGTCCGTGAAATTACATTACATCCGTTAAACTGGGCCTACATATATATATAATATAGATATACATATGTGACTTGAGAGGAGGGTTTTGGTTAATCGTTGTTTTAGTCTACACTACAATCGTCACTTCCTTTTTACCCCCTAAGAAATGCTTCTTTGACTCCACATTGGTCCATCTCCACAAGTCCATAGTCACCGCTCGTTATAGTTCCCAATTGCCTCTCCCAAATTTAATGTATTCTTTTGAATAATATCACTAATGTATAATTTATTAAACTTCATAAAAAAATTGTAAGTTTTTAAGAGTTAGTATTGAATTTTTGAAAGTAATGCTGAGAATCGACCATTTCTAATCTGAAATCAATCTCATGAAATAATTTAGACATTTCTCGCTTAATCAGAGATCAATATGTCAATCTTAATTACTGAAAGAGTAACAAGGTAGGAAATAAAGGGTGGACTTGGGGTTGACTCAATTATGCCCCTTTCTTTTTTTCGGTGTGCATCTTAATATTTGTAAGTCATCGACTAATTTAGCTTAAACCGGTTTGACCTATCAACGGATAAAACTCTTTCAATCATGAATTTTCTCCAATTACAAGATTTGAACTTCAGTATTTACTTGAGAATTTACTTGAGAAAAATAAGGACGTAGCTGTTTAATCTAATTCATATTTGATTAGATTCCATTCCCTACTTTTTAAAATTAGACACTTACTACCTTGACTCCTGACCTGACTGGACATCCACATGTAGAGGCGGCTGATGTAGCGCATTAAAATAATATTTTTTCTATTTAAAAAATTAAAAAAATTTGAAAACTTAAAAAATAAAAATAAAATCGATGTCAGGGGCAGCCTAACTATGGGGCTCCCTTGCAGGATGGGAGGGCTCGATGCCTAGTATCTATACTATCGTCTCTCTTACAGTTCTTTTAATTTAATTTTACCTAATTACCCTCATAAATTCTAATCACAATAAATAAATAACATATTAAATGAAGGGGCAAATTTATAAAATCATCTCAGAAAACAAATCTCCCCTTTCCACATGTCTGATTTCCACTTCATCTACTCGCTCTCTCTCCGTTTCATTTTCCCCCATGTCTCTCCCTTTTCTTTTCTTTTTTCTTCTATTTTCAGCCAAAAAATTTTCAGATTTCATTTTTCTTTAATTGGACCGTTCGTTCATGATCGAGCATTATACCTAAAATTCCGGGATAAATTTATGTAAAGCTTCTGAGTCAAATAATCTACATTTTTTTATTCTCAATTCATGTATGATATTTCTAATCTCATTTTGTTAGGAACAAGAAAATTGACCTGACTCATCAGGCTCGACTTACCGTCTTGGACCCACATTGATACTCTATATTGGATAGCAAAATCCTATTGAGCATATTTCTCTATCGATATATCTTAATATCTCTCATATTATCTCTAGAATATTCTCCTAATATATATGTTAAATCTTTATGAGATATTTCATATCTCTAACTACATATATGGAAAGTATTTGTTATTAAATATTTTATACAGATTACATATCTTGACACAGATATCTCGAGACTTCTATAGATACCCATCCAGGTACTCCTTAACCCTAAATTCAATTTTTCTACTTTTCTTCGAGACATTCTCATTTAAGCATTGGAGACGAAAATCGGGATTCTCTCACATTCTTTCCCTTTTTGCAGGTCACTCGAGACTCATTATCTGCACGTGATCAATGTCCGAAAACCGAGATCCCAACATTGGCGCCGTCTGTAGGAAATGGCACAAAAATTCAACACATCGGTTGTTTTCCACCACTGAGAAGAAACGATGGTTCTAACTAGGAGTGCGGCCACCTCTCAAGCCGGGAATAACAGGTCTCTGGGGGGGCTCCAAACCCTCCACGACAGGCTGCATCCAACAACCCGGCATAGTCTGCTAGTCAAGATCCGCCACTGCATCGAACAACCCAACACGATTCGAACGAGATTTGACTGGATCAACTAGCATCTGATGTTCGAACGGCGATGGAGGCAATCATCATAACCTCGCAGGAGGCTCAGGCTAACTTGGACAATCATGCGGTGGCAAACCAAAGGCTAAACCAAGCAAAAGATGATGTTGCCTCCTCTAAGCGACGACCAAAGCCTCGCCGCAATGGGAACTTTGAGAAGCTGCCCAGCAACATGCCTTTGCTGATTACACTCCCTCCTAGATCAATTGTGGTTCTCTCTCTCCTGAGTCCAATGCCTCATCGAGGAGAAGGTTGCAAAAGCTATTCAAGCTACTGATCGAAAGCAGCTGGACATGGGCCTTCCATCTCCTAGCGAGAACCTTCAATCCCCTTTGTCACAGGATATCCTCAACATCAAGATATCTCTAAATTTAATTTTCCTCAAATAACCCCTTTTGATGGAAAAACATATCCACTCAACCATGTGCATCGCCACATCACATCGCTTCTCGAAAGAGGTGCTTCCAAGAACCTCCAATGCTTGTTGTTTCCTAGAACTCTCACCAAGATTACCTATAATTGGTTTCAATACCTGGATCCTGACTCTATTACCAACTTCAAGCAACTACAAGAGTTGTTTATCCAAAGGTTCGCAGTGACCAAGCGAGTGAAATGCGACCTCAATGAACTATTCATCATGGGGCAAAAAGAGGGAGAGGTGCTTCGAACATGGTACGAGTGCTTCTTCAAGGTCGCCACTGAGATAGAGAGCTTGACCGCTCGTGAAGCAATGTTTGCCTTCCAAAGAGGCCTGAGGAAAGGGGGGCTTAAGAAGAGTCTTATGATTACACCCTCGCAGGTGTAAATTGGCCCGAGTTGTGAGGCCCAACTTATCATCCTAAGCCCACATTGATACTCTAAATTGGGTAACTAAATCCTATTGAGCATATTTCTTTACTTATATCTCTCAATATCTTTCATATTATCTCTAGAATATTCTCATGATATATATGTATATATTATTTTTATGAGATATTTCCTATCTCTAATCATATATATGGAAAGTACATCTACTTGTTATTTGTTATCAAATATTCTATATAAATTATGATATCTCGATACAGATATCTCAGAACTTCTATAAATACCCATCCAAGTACTCTTAAATCTTAAGTTCAATTCTTCTACCACTCTTCAATACATTCTCATTTAATCATCGAAGAGGGAAATCGAGATTCCCTCCCGTTCTTCCCCTTTTTACAGATCACTCGAGACTCGTGGTCTGCACGTGATCAAGGTCCGAAAACCGAGATCCTAACGCATTTCAATTAAACTAATATAACAAATACCGTGCGTAGCACGGGTACCGTATCTATTTGCTATGTCATAATAATTTGCTTTAACCTAATTCTTATAGTCTAATTATTCTTTCAAAACATGAATATGAATATTTTACCGATCATCTTATTTAATGGTATTGTCTGCGTGTAGTGTGGCCACGTTGTTCTCTAGTATACGTTTAAATAGATGTTATAGTAACTGTAATCCCCTCAACTATACGAGTGTTCCATCCCAAAAAATTACTGTTAAAATAAAAGAATTTTTCTGTTTTGTCAGTACGACACCCTTAATCGTAATGTTATGTCTGTCTTTACTCTTTTACTATAGGCTATTACCAATAATTTCTTCTGTTCCAAAACTGTGCATTTTCTTGAAAAGGAAGCATGCCAAATCCCGACCTACATGTAACTAGGTCAGGCTCCACTAGTGTGTCATAGTATTGTCATGATAGCATTAATCTCGGCCCTCCAGTTATGCTAGCAGAATTATAATACAGCTCATTCGATCGAAAAGCCTCTTCTCGGGCAAAACTGCCAACAATGGTACATGGTGATCCAAGTGTAACTAAGCGCCTTTCTAATCAGCTAACGCGTCTACCTTGTTCTTAATCTACTGATTCTAACAAAATGTTAATCCCATCATATTAAATCATTCAAAGTCTCTAGACTTCACGTTGCCACAACAGAACCGAGGGAAAAACAGGATGTTTCATATACATACTCCAGGTTGGACTTTGATTATGGTCATTAATTAGAAAAGGTGCATGTGAAAGAAAAAGTGAGGAAATGATGGAGAAATTATAAGAGAGAAGAAAATAGACATGGAAAAGGGTATTAATCCATCATCATCAGCTTTTCTAGTAAAATAGAAGACAAGGAATTAAATATTAGTTTTGATGACTTTTATGATGCAGATGAGAAAAAAGGTTTTCCATTCTTCGCATGATTGGCGACTCTGTGAAACTTTTTGCATTAAAGAATAGAAGATGAGGATGAAATAATTGGCTCTTGCCCTTCCTCTTCCTCTCTTTGCTGTTATACTCCATAACCGTTGCTTCTCCCATCATCTCACCCATTATTTGTCCCTACGTCATTTGAGCCATATCGGTTTAAGAAAAATGCCTTGCTCTAGTTCAGCAACTCATTTATCACCACAAGTGACATCTCTATCAACTACTACCATGGCGCTTCATATCCAATGAGGTGATCAAAATTAAGACCGATCAGTAAAAACTCCAGAGTGAGACTGCCTAGATTTTTTTTTCTTGTTATTTCTTTTAATAACAAATATAAGTATTTCACTAAAAGTCAACAAGAGGTGCAGAACAGAGCATATAAAAAAGGAGGGCCAGAATTATTGTACAAAAGGCTATTGTGAGCATGACATGAAATCTATCTCATCCAGAAACACGTATAGGCCCCCATGTGTAATCCTGACTATACCAAAACAATATTATCCCTCACCGATCTCTCGAAGAAATTAACCTCAAGAGACTCAAACATGATCAGATGCAGCTACATATGAATTACGTTACTGCAAGCGTCTAAGACAAATGGTATGAACTAATAGCCACCCAAAACATATTCCAAATAATATGAATGCTCAATTATATCTTCAAGAATTTGGATGCTTATGCGCAAAGGGTGCGTAGTAACTTCTTATTAAGGAACGCAACGCAAAGTTCGAAATTAAATTTTTCAAGGTAATTTGAAGTGCAGGAAAGGCATGTTGTCTCTTTAAGTGGGTAATCATTTCCGACTTCCACTGATATTTTAAGATGATATCCTCTTTATTAACCAGATGGATATCTATATATCTCTTTGTGAACTCATGGAAGCATCGAACTCGGTGAAAGAGGAACGAATGAGATGCTGCTTGTCTTCGAGTCATTCATAATTGCAGTCTAGACAAAAACATCTGTTAGATCTGGGCCAACACTATATATCATCACATATAGAAAGAGGACGAATTTATTAGTCAATTGCCTTAGTCTCTGAAATTTCTGGCTTGGTAAAGTATTATGCGCAATTTTCCGAATAGATTACGAATTAATAGAATTGATTTAAATTATATATACACACATATATAAACTCTAATAGATTCATCTTATCTTGAGGGAAGTCAAGAAAGTACATATTCCTCGAATGTGTTCTCATCCCAGTTGTTAGCAGTAGCGAGAATAGTTAAAAATGTTCCTTCCAAACTGGACAGAAGGTGAAATCTTTGAAACTTTCTGTCATAGAGTGCATGCAATCGAGAGTATAGGAATACATATGAGCAGTCAATTTATAATTAAACTTTGTTTTGCATCATTGCATATTTCTCAACTCTCACACATTCATCTTATCTCGAGTGCGTGGAAGCCAATAAAATAGTCGGGAATACATTTTCCTTTTTCCAGGGAACTTTGGAGAACTAGATAAACTAATAGACGTGCTTTGTAATACATTTCTGCTTCTGAACATTGGAAACAAAAATCTACCATCCAGCATGGACAGGGCAACGCTGGGAATGTACAGCCCTAGGAAACTCCTCGCAAGCACGAATAATTTACTTCGGGCCCCGTACGTAGACTGTTATAGTTTTCCGTTTAGCAATGGAGCAAACTCCATAAAAAAAAGACGATAGAGAAAAAAAGCCCTAAGGAAGCCAAATTGAAAGAGACGCAATATGGAAGGTTCTTAAGAGAGGACTTGAGGGTTTACTTGGATTGGTCCTTCACTGTGATTAGTCTTAAGTCAGTAATATAGAATATATTAAGCGGTGGTCGAGGTTGCATCGATCCATCAGTTCCTATGCATCATGAGCTGGACAATCTGATGGAGATGATAGGAGTACGTAAATTCTTCGTCGATAAAGAGAGAACTATAGTAGGGGAAGGATTATTAAGGTTAAAAAAAAAAATCACTTCTGAAGACGATGAAAAAAGGCCACGGACAAGATATTTGTTTGCAATGAAACGATATATATGTGACCCTCTCAACTGAACTCGGACGAAACATCCGATAGGAATACCAAAGAGTCGCTATTTTCCATGAGAAAACTAGATGAAAACACCGCGCGTTATACAGACGATTACTGAGTAACTTAAAGTTAGAAATCTTGAATTATATCAAAACTTATTTGTATTGTTAATTAATGTAAATTTTGATGTTAATATATATATATATATATATATATGACTAAATAATTTACTTCGGGCCCCGTACGTAGACTGGCGTAGTTTTCCGTAAAAGACAATAGAGAAAAAAAAAAGCCCTAAGGAAGCCAAATTGAAAGAGATGCAATATGGAAGGTTCTTAAGAGAGGACTTGAGGGTAGACTTGGATTGGTCCTTCACTGTGATTAGTCTTAAGTCAGTAATGTAGAATATATTAAGCTGTGGTCGAGTTTGCATTGATCCATCAGTTCCTATGCATCATGAGCTGGACAATCTGATGGAGATGAGAGGAGTACGTAAATTCTACGTTGATAAAGAGAGAACTGTAGCAGGGGAAGGATTATTAAGGTTAAAAAAAGATCCTTTTCTGAAGACGATGAAAAGGCCACAGAGGAACTTAACGTTAGAAATCTTGAATTATATCAAACTTATTTATATCTTAATTAATGTAAATTTTGATGTTACTATATATATGTGAGTGTGTGTGTGACTAAAGGATTTTTAATTACTAAAGCAACAACTATAGTAAAACTGGAATAAAGATTTTATTAAAACAATGAACATCGAAAAAATTAGTTTGAAAAAGAAATTAGTTTAAAAAATCATTCTACAAAAATTCAACCAAAGAATAAGAATAAATAGATAAAACTACCGAATTCGAAGTTTATGAAGATCTTATTTCTATTAAATTATGAAATAAGAATAAAAAAGAAATATTCAAGGTATATAAATCATAAAAGTCTTATCGTTACTGAAGAGACATCCATAAAGGAATTGCAATAAAAATCATGTCAAAACAATCAATGTCAAAATAGTCAATCTCGAATAAAGTTCATTTAAGAAATCAAAGTTCAATTAAGAAAAAGAAAAATTCAAAGAAGATCATAAAAACGACCAAAATATCAAAGCAATTATTAGTTTGAGATTTGTATTAAAAAATTTATTCTAAGAATCAAAACTCAACCAAGAAAAAGAAAATTTTGGAAAAGAAAGGAAAAAAGAGATTTAGAATTATATATATAATATTGTTCTTCTTTAACCGATACTCGTCTAGGTTGAGGACTATATATATACAAAAAAGTTAATTGTTAGAAATAACAATGATATATTTAATATATATAATCTTTATGTACTTAATCTATATATACTAACCATTATAATATTCTATATATATTTAATTGAAGCGAAAATTATATATATATAGATATGCCATCTATATATATTTTTGCGCGACAACTATATATTTTGTATTATTTATATATATAGCAATGCAAATATTGTAATGCACTTATTGAGCTATATTCTATTATATATAGTCTAAATCTAGATACCGGGAGACAAATTTATAATCTATATATTCTATCGCATAGTTGGTTCTCTTGTATATATTATGTTGTGCCTTATGCCATATTTCATTCTCTTATAGATATTTCATTGTGCCTTATGTATAAAATTTATATATTTACTACATAATTAATTAATAAAACTTCCTTAATAAGAATATAAAAATTTCCTTAGTATAAATGATGATGTGGCATTACGGGAGCTCTATTTTATGTTTTTGATGATATGGCGGCATGAGGATTCGTGCCGAGCTCCATTTTATTTTTTGATGATGTGGTGGCTTGAAAATTCGAATCGAAACTTTGTTTTCATATATAGATATAGATATAGTTATAGATTTCTAAAGATCATTCGATGGAGTCTTTAATATATTATATTCCTGTAAAATATGACAGAGCCAGCTCTGAGAGTCTTATGCATAGAAGCATATAGATAACTAATTGTAGAATTCGTGTGTTGCACGAGATGAACATGATTCTTTTATATTTTTATTATATATAAAAAATAGTGTTATAACCAACATGGGTTGGTTCAAGGGATTCAACGCTTGTTTTCCTTAAGTAAGGTCTCGGGTTCAAGTCTTGCGAAAAAAAATTATGCTATGAGAGCTTTACCCCTTCACATCGTGGTAATACATCGTGTCTTATATTAACTACATACATAAATTGGAAAATCATAAAAATTTTACAAAAGTTTACATGATAGAAAATCAAAAAATTGAAGAACTCACTTTCATGTCTAATTGTAGATGTACCAAAATAAGGTTGTGTGCGTACGAAAAATTAAAGAACTCGCATCTAGTGGTGGCAATATTTTTTTAGAGCCACGTCGGTACGTCCGCTATTTATCTATATAGAACACATTATATCTATATCTATATCTAATCTAATTTTCTTTTTGGAAAGCAAATATAATCTTACATCATTTGTTTTATCGAGATCTTTTCATAAAAAATTTTAAAAATAAAAAATTTGAAACAATAATGATTGTTCTGACAAATATAAAGTTTTAAAAGTTTTATCTTCTAAAAGAATTTCAAAATATCGAGAAAATAACGACAGTCTCACAAATATATATTTATATGTTTTAAAAAATAAAAATTGAAAAATTCGTTTTACAAAAGATGCTAAAAAATCGAGAATAATGACTAATTCCATAAATCTATATTTATATTTTTTAAAAATTTAAAATTTGAAAAATATTTTCAAAGAAAGCTATAAAATTGAAAAAAATAATGAACGGTCGCACAAATGCACATCCATATATTTAAAGAAATTGAAACCCGTGTTTTTAAAAGAAAAACTCAAAAATCAGAGAAAATTTTATTCAGTAATCCGAGCATTCTAATACCATTTGACTGGTCCTATCGCAGCTCTACTTTATGTTATACTAGTTGTGTAGTTCGTGCGTCGAACGGGATAAAATGTGGATGTTTATTTAGAATGAAAGATGTTGTCTATAAAAAATTAATCATATGCGGACAAGAATTTTAGATTAAATTTAATAAAAAGGAATTTTTCATTAGAATGAAAAAAAATTACACACATGGACTCATTGATTTTTTCGCTCAGTTGCATGAACTGAATTATTCTATCAAAAATAAAATTTAATATACAATTTTGTTTTTCTGTATTCATTATAGATATAAAAACAAATAAGAAATCTTTTACCTCTTCATCTAAAAGAATCATATCCATGCTGATTAATTCGATGTTATTTGTGTTCGTAGCGTCCCATAATTTGACTGCTCCAATTTTTATTTTTCATGAATCCTTTTAAAGGAGCTAGTTCTCTCAGTACATTATATGTCATCCTAAAAAATAAAAATTACAAATTGATACATAAATAAAAAATTGCTGGAAAAGCAAAAAGCACATCAACTCACATAATCAATCTAAAAAAAACGATTATGAGATAAAAGAAAAGCAAAAATTAAGAACAATGATTCTTCTCCCATGGAAGAAGGTGGCGGTGGGAGGTTAGCTTAACTGTAGGTTATTGTTTATCTTTCTACAATTCAACATCATAAAGATAAATTAATATCCCTTATTAGTGACCGAAAAGAATCCCTTGATTACTGGACCCACCTGAATAGAATGATGGAGCAATTCCATGATGGTCGCCCACTTGATCGTTTTTAGATGAAAAGACTTCCATAAATCCATAAGAATGAAAGAAAAAAAAAATCAATGTACAATATCTACTTGTATAAATTTTATCGCATGCAAGAAAAAATTTGCAGTGAAACAATAACAATTGAATAACTCACCTTTGCATTTAGTGATAGACACACTTTTTAACAGCACGTGTGGGGTAGCAGTGTTCTTTGAGAAGCCATTGTTTATGTGAATCATACTTCTTATATATTTATAACGTATCATACAAAATCTAAAAAAATATTTTTTGATTTGTTTTATAGATAAATATGATCCATATATCCATAAAATATACTCACAAATTCATTATCTTATTATCAATGTTAGAATATGATCTTTATTTATTAAATCGTACATTAATGTTGTATCTTATACCCATCAAAAGCTTAGGAAGTGAAAATATGAAACAAAAGTTTAATACATAATTTTTCTCTCAAAAAATAAAAATTAAATTTAAAAATGATAATTAAATTTCCTTTTCTAAAAGAAAAATAGAGAAACGAAGAAAATAACGATTGTTCCCACAAATCTATATTAATATCTTTAAAAAACTTAAAAAATTTTAAATTTCCTTTTTAAACAAAATTCTAAAATCAAGAAAATAATGAACGGCCCCACAAAATTTGTATCCATATATTTTAAAAATTAAAAATATTTTATTAAGAAAAACACAAAAATCAAGAAAATTTTATTCGAAAATCGAGCGTTCCGAGACTAACTGGACAAGCACACCTCCTTCTTACTTTCTTATAGATATAGATATATAGATATAGATTTTATATTTATATATATATACATATGGTAATTTCTTGCATGACTCTATGTTATACTGACACGCAATTTGAAGCCATTGGATCTCCTCATTAGAAGGTCCAACAGCTGAGAGAGGAGACCTGCTGTAAAAGAAACCGGTCTTCCTTCTAACTTTTTTTTAATTAATAAATTCTCCCATTTCTAAGGGAAAGAAGAAGAGGAGAGTGGTGGGCCCCACCCTCTCTCTCCTTCCCTAGTTGGCCTCTACGCTTGACTTACTCTTTTTTTAACTTTTATTTGAATTTTTAATTCTTATTATGAAAGTACACCTCAACAAATAAATTTTATGGAAAAAAATAATGTTTGAATTTAAATACCAAATACTTGAAACTGCAGTAATTCAAGTACTAGTGAAGGACTATAATTAGATAAAGTTTTGCACATTCAATTATTAATATTACTATGCATATACTTACAAAATACTAAATGCTTAAACTAGAATACTAAATATTTAGAAATCACCGTACTAATGAAGTACTGAAATTAGATCAACTTTAATGATTAATATTAGTATTTACTTATACTTGCAATATGCTAAACGGATTAACCAAAATACTAAGAAAAAAATTATTTATATAAAGCAATGAAGTACCAAAATTAGATAAAAGTACTTTTAGTTATTAAACTTAATATATGCATGTACTTACAAAATATTGAATGCTTGAATCAGAATACGAAATACTTTTAGTGCTAATGAAGCAGTGAAATTAGATCCACTTTAATACTTTTAGTGATTAAGGTTAGTATTTGGTTGCAACTACGAAATACTAAGCATATATGGAAGTTAAAATACTGCAAGTATTAATGAAGTACTAACATTACATTAAATTTAGTACTTTTAGCATTAAGGTTAGAAATTACAAATACTTGTAAAATACTAAATGTGAGAACTAAAATACTGAATATATGAATATCTTTGTACTAAATGTGAGAACTAAAATACTGAATATATGAATATTTTTACTTCAAGTATCAACAAAGTACTAAATTATACCGATCTAGTACTTTCAATTATGAAAGCTATTAGTTTCAAATAATTTTTTTTACTTACTCGAAACTGCGCGCTTGAACCGAAGTATTTAATATTTGTAAGCATTAGTACTTCAAGTATTGAACATTTTAATTAAAGCAATAATCATTTGCAATTTTTCGTATTTTAAGAACAAGTTTTTGGTATTTCTTAAATTTTGATTTTTTTTCTATTTGAAAATAAAAAAATGCTCATTTACCTTTAAAACTACATTATTAAAAAAGTATTTTTCGGAAAAAAAATAAAAATAAGTTTTTTTCTAAAAAATACAAAATAAGTTTTTTTTAAAAGAATCACAACGGCAGAGGAAGGAGCTTACAAGGTGTTTTATGGGGTATAGTGTCATCGTCGGTGCCACCACCAACCGGTCAAATGTCTCCAGCAGCCTTAGATGGCATCAGCAACTCCAGACAGGGTTCATGGTTGCCGACAACATCCCCACCCCTTAAATGGTTTGGCATATCAAATATGGAGATGTCGACCAATATAGTGGGTGGGGCTATCACAGGCGGCCATTATCACCAATCCAAGGCCGCTGACGACCTCGATCAAGTGGGTGGTTGGCACCGACGACGACCCCATCCCCACTCTCTCCCTTGATTGTTGTTTATGTCTTCTTTCTTCTTTTTTTTTTTCATTCTTATTTAAAAAATAAAAATGGTGATAAGCTACCTGTCATTTTAAAAACCAAATATTTGAAAATTTTTAATACTCTTAGTTATTAAGTTTAGTACTTCCAAAATACTAAAAGCCTAAACAAAAAACTAAATTTTTGAAATTTAACACTTTTTAAGTACCAACAATTAGGGTTGAGTGGATCGGGACATTTTTTTTTTTAATGATACTCGAACTTTACCCTATATAGGTTCAATTCCAAAGTTTGGGGATCGGACCCTACTCCAATATAACCTAGACCGAATCCTACATGAAATTATCTCTATTATACCATATGTTTCAAGTACATGTTTGAAACCTTTTTTCCCCTTTTTCCAACACAATAATTATGATAAATAAATTAAACTCCAACTCTTTTTTTTTTTCCTGGAGCGGCCACTTGAGGAAGAGGAAAGCTAATGAGTTTGAGTGGCTGACTGGGCTCCCTCCCATAGCATGTAGTTTTTGATCTAATAAAAATTCTGGTAAAGTATATTTCTAAATAATCTACTTATTTTTCATAATATTATATGTAGTAAATATAATTAAAAATTTAATATACAGGAGCACCAGTGGAACACGCGGATATTCATCTAGTTCAAAATTAAATGGCTTCTTGACTGGTATATGGAATATTGGAGGAATTCATCTCCAGAGTTTTACTTGTCTTCATGATTTTCATCCATATAAAGGAGAATTAAACCATAGGAAATAGAATGAATCTGAAAACTGATTTGGTAATTTTTAGTTCTCTGACTTAAAGTAGTCCATTGCATACAAGGTTTAATTGGACTTCCCGATACAGGATTCACAAAAAAAAAAATCCATGCATAGTGATTAGATATTATAAAGAAAATTATAAATATTTCCTAAGTATAACGTGCAAATTTTCGTCCAACCTCAAATTACTCAAATTTTTAAGACAAACTTCCATTCTTTCTCATCATCCTCTCAAAATTACAAGTATCCCACCTGAGCTTCGACTTATCATCTCGCTCAGTTACCTCATTTTTCTCATCCTCATTTAGTCGTCTTTTTCTTCTTCTTCTTTTTTTCTAATTTTCACCCGCCTGTAGCTTTCCAATGGACAAAAATCTGCGTGGACCATGGTTGACTACATCAGATATATATAAAAATTATGAAGCAATTTTGTAGATTTCTAATTTGTTTGAATATATATCTTATCTCAAAAATATTAAATTATAAGAAAATTTCGAAGGAAATTTGAAATGTTTGCTAGGCTAAAGAATCTTGAGTTCCTTTGGCTTCGGAGGAACCTTAACGTAATGCTTCCAAACAATGGGAACTGTTCCTTCCCGAGGCTGAAAGAGTTGTCACTGCATGG
Source organism: Punica granatum (assembly GCF_007655135.1). Classification (NCBI taxonomy): domain Eukaryota; kingdom Viridiplantae; phylum Streptophyta; class Magnoliopsida; order Myrtales; family Lythraceae; genus Punica; species Punica granatum. Next base: position 26,822,090 of record NC_045133.1, read on the forward strand.
CTTCAACTTGACCGAGTTCCCATATTCATTGAGTTCTTTGGAAGAGCTGGAATGGCTGGACATTTCTAGAGACAAGATCAATGGTCCAATTCTTGAATGATTTGGGAGAGTGTGGAGCAACACAATGAGAAACTTGGATCACTCTTTTAATTCATGGGAGAGATCCCATTCTCAATCTGCAAACTGACTTCACTAAAATATCTATTATTCTCAGATAACCGACTTAACGGTGCCATTCCGAGATGCTTGAGAAATTTAAGCAATCTCTCCAATTTGCATCTCTCTTTTAATAATTTCACCAAAGAGATCCCATCCTCAATCTGTCGACCGAGTTCAATAGAATTTCTATCCCGCTCAAATAACCGACTCAACAACACCATCCCGAGATGCTTGGGAAATTTAAGCAATCTCTCAGAGTTGGTTTTGGATGACAATCAAATTACAAGGTCCACTGCCGCGATCTTTAGCAAACTGTACGAGCTTGGAGGGTTTAAGCGTTAGTTACAATGTAATACATGACACTTTCCCACACTGGTTGTTGAATGCGATCCAGGCATTGGAGGCAGTCTGATACTTGGAAATTCAATGGGTTCCCGACTAACTCAGTCGAAACTAGTCGGTCCACTGAGAAGTAAATCTCTCATAGCGTAAATTTTCTCCATTCACAAGACTCGAACCCAATACTTTCCTCAATGGGAGCAAACATCAAATTGCTTATACTGACCCACATCCGTCAAATGTTTTTTACTTGTGTCAAGAAGTATTCCTGTACTTCTAGGATTCGATTTTATGTACGGGAAAATCTAAATTGTGGTTCATTTAAGATTGTAAGAAAAATTCGGATTAATGTTTACTTCATTCGCCTGATGGAGCTTTGGAAACTTGTCCATTGTATCTTATTCGTGTTTTGCCGGAAGTACTTCTTGTTATATTGGCACGGGAAGAGTAGCTAAGCACTTCTTTTGTTACTAAAGATAACGGTGGTTATGACCTAATTTTTCTAAGTTAGGAATTTCTTTTACTTAATAAGACATGTAAAAATTTATCAAAAAAAAAAAGACATGTAATAGTTCGAAAGATTATATTCTATGTGAACAATATCGAACCATATCACACGAAATAAATGGATGAACAACAGAAGATCACACTAGTGAAATTTCAAAAGTGTGTTCAACCAAGGGCGGATGCAAAGTAATTTTCACATGTACCGGATAAATCTCGATCAATAATTTTTTAAACAATTTGTAAGAAGAGATTACCGGTTATAATGCAAAAATTCCAATATATATTATTTCTGAAGTTTTTTAAGACGCCTCAAAATTAAAACACCCCTTTTTTTTTTCCTATTTTTCTGTACGCTTCTAAATTCTAATATAGGCAGAAAATGACAATATAATCTCACCCGGTCTCCTCCCGCGGACGCACCTCGCTCACTCTCTCCCTCTACTCTGCTCCCCCATCCCAAACAGCCCCCCCCCCCCCCCCCCCCCCCCCCCCCCCCCCCCCTTCTGTTTCTCTCTCTAAACCTCCATTGATTTGCAGAGGTCTCCACGAAGGGAGAAGAAGAAGGAAAGAAGGAGACTGAGCCCTTTACTGGAAGCTCACCCGCTATTCCATATCCGGGAAGAAGGGCGAAAATGCGCCTTCTCGTCCTCCTCTTCCTCCTCCTCCACCTCCACATCCACCTCTCCTCCGCCGCCGCCGCCGGCCACCTCCCGGAGCTCCGGGGACTCCTCTCGATCAAGTCCTCCCTCGTCTTCGACCCCGTCTCGGAGCAGCCTCCCCTCGGCTGGTGGAACTCCTCCGTCTCCCACTGCCTCTGGTCCGGCGTCACCTGCAGCCCCCGCACCGGCCACGTGACCGCCCTCGACCTCTCCGGCCTTAACATCTCCTGCCCTGTCCCGCCCCAGATCTCCTCCCTCACCGCCCTCAGCTACCTCAACCTCTCCGACAACTTCTTCAACGAGTCCTTCCCCGCTCAGCTCGCCGTCCTCAAGAACCTCCAGGTCCTCGACCTCTACAACAACAATATGTCGGGACCACTCCCCTTCATCGTGACCCAAATGTCGGCCTTGCGCCACCTCCACCTCGGCGGGAACTTCTTCAACGGCAGCATCCCGCCGGAGTACGGCCAGTGGGAGTTCCTGGAGTACCTCGGCGTGCAGGGGAACGAGCTCAGCGGGGCCATTCCCCCCGAGATCGGGAACTTGACGAAACTGAAGGAGCTCTATGTTGGGTAACACTCTCAAACAGAACCCATTGCTTCGATAGAATGTTGTCTTGATTTGGGTTTTCGATTTTGTTCAAGACATTCATGGTAGTGTGAATAAATGGGTAATTTTTCTTCTTCTTTTCTGGCTTTCAACATGAATTCAAGAGTCTCCATAGCATGCATTCTATGTCGGTAGCAGTCCCGCCGGGCTTAAGAGTTTGTAAGATTTTCATGCTCTGTTTTGTGGAACAGTTACAACAACATCTACGAAGGTGGCCTGCCGCTGCAGATTGGGAACTTGTTGGAGCTGGTCCGACTCGACGCAGCCAGCTGCGGGCTCTCAGGCGAGATCCCCATTGAGATCGGGAAGCTTCAGAAGCTGGACACTCTGTTCCTCCACATGAATTCCCTCTCCGGTCCACTGACCCGTGAACTCGGCCAACTGAGCAGCCTCAAATCGATGGACCTCTCCGAAAACATGCTCTCCGGGGAGATACCGGAATCGTTCTCGCAGCTAAAGAACCTGACTTTACTCTGCATGTTCCGCAACAAGCTTCATGGCTCGATCCCCGACTTCATCGGAGACCTGCCCCAGCTTGAGGTCTTGCAGTTGTGGGAAAATAACTTCACGGGTAGCATCCCTGTTGGGTTGGGAGAGAATGGGAAGCTTCAATTCCTCGACCTGTCTTCGAACAAATTGACGGGCACTCTGCCTCCTGATTTGTGCATGTTTCGTGGGGTCATTAATGAAATTCCCCTCCCTCCGCGGCTTAAAGTCTTATCCCTCTCCAACAACCAATTTTCTGGACAGTTGCCGATAGTCTTCTTCCGAAATTCAAATGTTGAGTTGGTTGACTTAGCCAATAACAATTTTGACGGCCCACTTCCGATTCCATCGCCCAATGTTTGGTTCTATTCCGCTGCAAACAATAAGTTTAGTGGAGATATTCCTCATCAACTCTGCAACGCCACTCTGCTACGTGTGGTGATCCTCTCCAATAATAGCTTGAATGGCTCCATTCCTCACTGTTTCATAAATTTAAGTGCATCGGTGTTGGACCTCCGAGCAAATAAGCTTGTTGGTCATATACCAGATATATTTTTCTCGTGGAACAACTTGAGGACGATTCAATTGAGTCAAAATCAACTTGAAGGTACTCTGCCGCGATCTTTGGCGAATTGTAAGAATTTGGAAGTTTTGGATCTCAGTGACAATGAGTTGGAGGGTCGCTTCCCTAATCGGTTGGGCACTCTTCCGAATTTGCAGGTGCTCAACCTGAGATCCAACAAGCTTCGTGGTCTGATTAACAGCTCCAGGAAGAATAATCATCCCTTCCCAAAGTTGCATATTTTTGACCTCTCTGACAACAGCTTTTGTGGTCATCTTCCGGCTAAGTACATTGCCAACTTCATAGCCATCAAAGATGAATCAAGAAGCAGTTTACAATACATGGGGGCAAATGATACTCACGCAACCTGGCCACCCTATCAAGATTCAGTCACGGTGGTCATGAAAGGGTTCGCCATTAAGTTGGTGAGAATTCTGACTGTGTTTACGACCATCGACTTCTCAAGGAACTTCTTCGGAGGAGATATCCCAGAGTTAATAGGAGATCTGAAGGCACTCAAGGGACTCAACTTTTCTCACAACAATTTGACCGGAAAAATCCCTTCTTCTGTGGGGAACTTGACGAATCTTGAGTGGCTGGACCTCTCCTCGAACAAGCTCAACGGGGAGATCCCTAGAGGATTGGCGGATCTGTCGTGGCTCTGCTGGTTGAATCTCTCAGATAACCAGTTCGTGGGACCAATTCCTCAAAGCACGCAATTTGACACATTCGACCACTCCTTTGACGGGAATCCTGGACTGTGTGGGCATCCCCTGCCAAAAGCATGTGGGGTCGACAACCCGCAATCACCACCTCCGACATCCCCAGAAGATGGAGAAAAGAAGGCGCAAGGTGGGAACTGGATCAAGTGGAAGGCAGTGGCAATGGGCTATGGATGCGGAATTTCATTCGGGATATCAGCAGGGTACGTTATGCTGGAAACCAGGAGGTCGAAATGGCTGGTGAGAACAGTTGAGCGATGGCTGGTGGGAAGAGACAGAAAGACAAATAGGCCGAAGAAAAAATGCGGCTCGAAGAAATCACGCGAGGCACTTATTCATGACCGATTTTGCACATTAACATGTGATTTTATAAGAATGAAAAAGTGCGTATAGTATTTACTTTAAACATTTTTTTTCTCATTTCCAAAAACAAACACAAATTAATCAGGAGGAGCACCGGAGGCCAATAAGATTGAAAGAAGAGCAGCAAAAAACAGTGCGTGTGGAGGCCTCCGTCAACCAAGGGTTATGGCAATATATCAATGATCAAGTGGAAAGCTCACCTTCTTCAATCCATAAGCATCTTCATTTTTATTTTATTTTTTTGGGTTTTAAGTGAAATGACAACAATCGTGTATTTTATTTCTCCGTAGTAAAATGATGAAACATATGAATGAGATCAATACTACTTGAAGCGTCTGTTTTGAGTAGAGTGGTACTTATCGAATTGAGGAACCAAACCTACGAGAATGAAGATTCTTATGCATCAACATGATAAAGACTCTTGACATGTCTAACGTTCATTACTTATAGCCAAAACTGTGCTCTCTCACCACCGTAAAAGAATTGGGGCCAAAGATTGACGTACTTTTCGAACAACTCAGCAAATGGAAACGAAAGATTATAAGTTTGGTGTGCCAATCAGACTCACATTAGGCAGCACTCTTCATATCCCAAAATTTCGAGCTGAGATTGCTCTTCCGGAATTCAATGAACCTCTTACTGGTCAATCTTGCTCTTTCATTGAACGAGAACTGGAGCAACATTGTCCTTCAACAGTCACGAGCTATGGATCCCTCCAGCGTCACCGCAAGCTTCTGCCTTGCTTCCGTTCCTGCATTCACCTGCACCATCATATAACTCGAGAGGTCACCAAATGAAGATCTTCTCACATTTCGAAGAGATTTACAAACTATGATTTTATTTGTTTTTTGGAAATAAAAGATGAGAAATGAAACACAACTGCCTCTACCGCCACAATTTTAATTTTAATTTTAATTTTTTTGGAAAAAATAAATCTCCCGTAAAGCAATCCAATCCCTTCTTTCCTTTCATTTTGCTTCAATTAATACTAAAGAGAAAGAGGATGTACAGGAAAAGTCATTTTCATGGCAGACATGAGAGGGAACCCCAAATATTTTTCATCTAGCTAGGAACAATTTCCATATCAAAACGAGATTACACAGGATTTCCAAACAGTTTGTTCTATATTCTGGTTAAAATGGGAGTATTTACTATTCTTAAGGCATAAGCTTGATTCAGAGAGCATTATGTCCTTCAATCAAAATATCTTCTTTCTTTTCATAAACAACTCAACCGAAATATCAGTAGCAAATTAGCAAACAGCAGTTCAGAGAAATACACTATGAAACAAATTTAGAAGTGCACAAAAGACGGATGATAATATCAGAAGAAAGTGAATATGCAAGCATCTTAAATGACTAAAGAACTAGATCGAGACCCACTCCTAACAGTTTCCTTTATTTCTCCAGATAAGCGTACAATGCTATGCTCTTAAGGCATAAGCTTCATTCAGATAGCAGGTCTTTCTACCCAGCAATCCATATATCAGCATCAAATGAACAGAAGGAAGACCAACAGTTTAGAGAACACAATCGTAACAATTCAAAAAGAGAGAGAGATAGTGTCGCAGGCATTAAATAAATAAAAATCAGCATGAACAAATTTCAAATTGAATAAAAGAAGGATGATAAAGCTCATTAAATCATTAATATCAAAAGATAGTGTCGCATGCATCCTAAATGATTAAGAATCTGACGAGGAAGACAATGTTGTACCTCTGATGCGCCAGGAAACGTTTGATGTACTCCGTCGGAATGTCTTTTCCTTGTAAGATGCTAGCACTGGTCTAATATCCTGTGGTTGTCTACTGACAAAAACTACACAAAGCATCACAACTGTAAATGGGCTTTATCCTGTGGTTCTCAAATTTTGAGAAAAGCGCAAAATCCTTACACTCGACAAATGGGATGAGATCCAGACATGACTCCAATGACAGGCCTCTGTCCCCGCATTCGTCTGCAGCAACATTTTTAAGATGAGAGGTCGCATGACCAAGATTCTCTCACATTCCCGAGAGAGTGGAAAGTTTCTTCCGATAAAGTTATTAATGACATCGACTCAAACTCCCCGAGGCAAATGTCAAAAATAATTCAATCACATTAGGTGCACTGGATTGAATGGAGGACAGTAGCAATGGGCTATGGATGCGGAATTGCACTCGGGATATCAGCAGGGTACATTATGCTGGAAACGGGAAGGCCGAGATGGCCGGTGAGGATGGTTGAGAAGAAGAGTGGCAAAAAGACAAAACAGCCCAAATAAAAACACGACTCAGAAATCACGCGACATACTTATCCCTGAAAGATTTTGCGCATATAAAAAGTGCGTCCTACTTACTCTTCTAATCTTAACATATTCCCCCCCGCAAAAATATACAAATTAATCAGGATGAGCACCAGAGGCCAATAATAAGATGGGAGCCCGCCAAGAGACATCGGACCCGGAGGCAATTTATCAATGATAAAAGTGGAAAGCTCCACAACTTTTAATCCATGAACATCTTCTTCTTTTTTTCTTTTTTTTTTCTCTTTTCCGGTTTCCGTTTTCGAGTGGAATGACGGTAATCACTTGTCCTGTTTCTCCATAGTGAAATGATGCGTCTGAATGAGATCAATAAAATCTGAAGCATCTGTCTACTTCATCAAATTAGAGGAACCGAATCTATGAAACTGAAGATTCTCATGTATCGACACGACAAAGACTCGTGCCTAATGTTATTTATAGTCAAAACTGTGCTTACTCGCCACTGTAAAAGAATTGAGGCTAGAGATTGCAGCACTAATCCAACAGCTCAACAAATGGAAACCAAACATTACGAGTTTGGCGAGTCAATCAAGACTCATAATTACACACGCTTCATATCCCAAAATTTCGAGCTGAGAATCGCTCTCTATGAATGAAATGACGCCACTTTACTGATCAAACTGTTCTTTTTCATTGAACAAGGATAGGAGCCACATTGTCCTATGGATTCCTTCAACAGTCATAAGCTACGGATTCCTTCAGTGTCGCCACAAACTCCTGCCCTGCCTCTGTTCCTGCATTCGCCTGCACCATCATTTAACTCGAAAGGTCACCAACGAAGATTTTCTCACATTCCTAAGATATTTACAAGCTATGCTTTTTTTTCTTTCTGGAAATTTAAAAAAAAAAATGAGGGAAGAAACGTGCCGGGCTCTACTGCTGCAATGTGTTTTTTTGGGATAACAATAAGTCTCTCCTAAAGCACAATCCAAACCCTTCTTTCCTATTCATTTTACTTCAAGTAATTACTAAAGTCCGAAAACTGGATAAATTTTCATGGCAGGCATGAAATGAACCCCAAATATTTTTCATGTAGTAACAATTTTCCAGATCAAAATGATTAGAAGTCGAGCAAAAAAAAAAAAGATTCTCTCTTACTGCCTATAAGAAGTAGAATAAAGATGCAGAAAGCTTAATTTTTGGTTCAATCTCAGTTTTGGAAAGGCCACACAATGATATCCGTCTCATGATTGATACTTACTATTAAAAGAGAGAGCCATTCCTAAATTTTAATTCTTGAAAATCAAAAAAATAATGTTGTGAAATGACATAATTACCCATTTGAAAAAGTAACCAACAAATTAAAAAAAAACTTTGGATTTTTTTGTAATCATACATAACTTTCTCTCTCCTTCTCAAATGTCTCTCTTCCTCTCCTCTCTTTCTCTGCCACGTTAACTCCTCACACTAAATCACTTCTGTTTATTTTTCACTAATTTCTCATGATTTTCGTGAAAATTGCCACTTAGAAAATTTTGGAATAGTAAAAATTAACATATGATGCCACCAGCTTATTTGAATTTTTCTTATACACACACACACACACACACACACATATATACACATATATTGATAATGAAATAATGATTTTTTTTAGCAAGTAGTACAACTATAATCACCTTACTGTAGAGTTGTTTTATGAATAAAAAATAGATTGTGCATCCAAATATTAACATAATCGTATGAAATTACAATACATTTTAGTTTTGTTGAGGTTATTTTATTGTATCTGTGCAAAGTGTAGGACCTGCAGGTGCGTAAATTATCAATTCAAAACATGGAAAATAATTTATAGAACATCCCACTCTTTTTTTTTAAATTACGGTAAACAAAGGGTTTAAATTTTCACTTCTAAAGTCACTTTTAATCGCTGGTGTACAGAGGGTCATACTCTAGTAATTGATAAAGGAAACTCCAGGTTAAGTCACAGGAGATGGTACACGGGATTCCCAAACTGTTTTCCAGTGAAAAACAGGAGTATCTATGTTGTTAAAGCACAAGCTCGATTCAGATAGCATTCTGCCCTTCAATCAAAAAAAATTTTCTTTTTCTTTTGGGATAAATGACAAAACCAAAATATCAGCACCGAATGAGCAACAAGATGTTCAGAGAAAGACACTATGAAACAAATTTTGAAGTGAACAAACAACGGATGATAATATCAGGAAAAAAAAATGAATATGTGGGCATCTTAAATGACTAAGAACTAGATGGAGACCCATTTCCTAAACAGGTTCTTTTCTTTTTCCAATTAAGTTTACAATGCTATGTTCTTAAAGCATAACCTTAATTCAGATAGGAGGCCTCTCTGCCGGCAATCAATATATCAGCATAAAATGAACAGAAGGAAGACCCAGAGACAAAACTGCATCAATCTAAAATATTCAGCACGAATGAACTCTAAAGTGAATAAAAGAAGGACGATAAAATTTTTTGGATTATAAAGTGAGCATTCAATCGTTAATATCAAAAGGAAGTGTCGCGAGCAACTAAAATGATTAAGCAACTGGCGAGGAAGATAATTTTGTACCTCTGATAATCCTGGGAACGTTTGATGAACTCTTTTGGAATGTCTTTTCCTTCATAAGATGCTAGCACTGGTCTAATATCCTGTGGAGGTCTAGTCGCAACAACTACACAAAGCAACACAAGTTGTAAATGCAAACTGATGGTAAATTTTGATTTGTATTGAATCAAATTTTGGGAAAAGTGCAAAGTCCTCACACTCGAGAAACGGGATAAGATCTAGAAGTGCTGTATCATCTGCCTCAAGCTTCCAAGGCTTAATCTGGACACAGTTTTCCTGCTGAAGACATGACTCTGAAGCATGGCCACTGATGTATATGACCTTTCCAGGATTCCTATTGAGCTTGGAGAGATCCTGCAATAAAAAATTGAGTTCTAAAGGATCCATATGTCTTTATCAAAGAATTATTAAATTATAAAAAGCAAACAAAGTTGAGAAAGATCATCTCAGAACTTCAACCGTTTCCCATGAGGTGCTCGAAAACAAATATTCAATCAGCAAACACCCCAACAGAGGCCCACATAAGAACAGATGTGCTAAACAAAAACTGCAGGTTTACAACGTTTAAGAATGCAGCTGCATATGTGGATTGCAATATTGAAAAGCCCGAGCATGAGGTAGCCACCCTAAAAAGCATTCCAAATTATATGGTTGCCCCAATCATTAACACAATGTAAACTTATTCAAATTCTACCCAACAGCCTTCTAAGAATTGATGGCAAGAGTTTAAGCAGATAAGACATAAAGTGGAATGAGATGGATTGGCCAGTATAACATACCCTATAATGTTTTCCGTCCTGATATTTGGTCGCACTCCTGTTAAGCTTGTATCGTATACATTGCTTACCATCAAGCCTTTCAACCACAGGATCAACGTACTGCAAGAGCCACAGAGCAAGCAAGACATATAAATTGAAATCAATGGATTGATACGGTTGGTTCATCAGGCTAATCTATTCAATGAAACATAAGAACCCAGTTTTACCATACTAAGCTGGTCAGAGTAGATGACAATTTCATAATATTTAGCAAGCTGCTCCAAGAATGCATCAACTCCAGGTCGTTTGAATGTTCGCCAGCCTCTCTCACGCTGCAATATCAAAAGGAAATCATCAAGAAGAAGCTATTCATCTACTATGAAATTACAATCAACAACATAATTGTCAAAATAAGGATTTCAAAAGGGAAGTTTAGTCTGAGCTTGTAGCATTACAAACAAAAGTAAACTAGCAAACCATGCCGGCCATAATGTTGTTTCAGGATATTGTCCATGTTGTATATAGGGAGGACTTTAAAATCTTTTTGAACAGTCAAGGAAACTGCTAATCTTCTTCTCTACAGGCTGAAGTTCCTTTTGTTCCTGAGATAGTAAATAAGTCTGTAAAGGCTGAATCCTTACAGCTCACCTTCCAATCAGAGTAAACTAATGTCTCATTCAAATCTAGAACAAGCGTAAAAACATGCTGCTCCATTGGATGCAAATCAGGAAGGAGCTTATCGGAGGTTGGCTCAGTAAAACCCTGATGAAAACAAAAGAGTAAACCACAGCAGAGAAAAATAACACCAAAGCTATTTGTAGATGGAAATTGAAGAAATGGCAGACCGGCAGAGGGCTTACTTGAACTTGTTCTTCAATTTGCCTCCTCAAATCCAGATACAGATCAATAGCTTTTGCAGGTACTGATACATGAAGTACCAATCAATCAAATGAAGATAAATGCATTATCTCAAAACAAAATGAACACAAATTAAATGCATCATGTTCAATGATCACAGGCCAAAATAAATTATCTGAATCCAGTAAATACGTTAAGCACTTCAAACATTAAAGAAACAAGATAATCGCATCTTCCAAATAAGCATAGAAGAGGAAGGCATTCGATAGGAAGGCCGTAATTATTTAAGTAAAAAACAAGATAATATCAGTTCGCAGGAACAAACCTGTCATGGCAGCAGAATAGAGAGCAGTTTGAAATTTCTACACAAGAAACAAACAAACAAATGTCAAATCACATAACGACCACATAAACTTCTAATTGCCAGTCCAATGACTAAAAGAAATAGCCAATCATAAGGTAAGACTTTGAAATACTGAACGATGCACTCGACTAACTATTTGGGAACTACATTAACGTCGACTTGGAACCTGCTTAGCATGGCTCACCTTCAAACAGAAAAACACATTACATTCTGGCAACTTCAACAAGTATCCATTAAGTTGATGCCCACCAAACATAGGAAGAAGAAACAAAAAAGTGCCTTATACTCACTTCTACTGCAGAGTCAGTGTCCGCCGCAGTGTTGCTGACAGATGCTCGAAAAGCCTTTGTTTTGTCATCTATTTCATCCGCAGAATACGCTGCGATCAATAGCAAACACTCAGAAAGAAGTCCATACCCTGATCCAATCGTCGATAGCTAATAAAAAAGCTACAAGGCGCTGCACTTATTCCCGAATTACCGACATTTACCGTGTACGAGCTAGTCAATTAGCATTGGCCGTATTCTTAAGCTCATTTCAGCAATAACCTGAAAATCCTTTCATGGCATTTCCCGGCTGTCACCATGGAAATACCATTTCGAGCAAAAGTGCTATCACAGTGTTCTTCAAATAGCATGGCAACCATGAAACATCATTTCATTGAGAGAATGGCAGACGGAATTGGAAGCAAAGAAGTACCGCAGGTGGCGTAAACGGCGGTGGCAGCAACGCCAGTGAAAGCGGCGACTAGGCTGTACTTGAGAAAGTTCCACGATCTCTTCCCCTGGGCAGGAGGAGCCGGCTCTTCCGGCGGCGGTGGCGGCGCCTGTTCGGAAATGAGAGACTGCGACGCGATGATGGACTCCTTGTGTGAGTTGATTGAAACGTCCGAACTCAGGAACCGCCGATTGTGCTTCGCCAGCAATGAGCTAACGCGAGATCGAGCGATCATCGACGACATGGTTCTCGTTCTGACCTGTGCAGGTCTGACTGGAATGGGTTGAAGTAGGGTTTTGCAGAGAACAGAAGACCGGGGAAGAGAGAGTGAGAGCGTTTGGGAGCTTGGATATGCTATACCGCGTTTGGATTAACTACCCGGAGTCAAAATGGGGGCTGTTTGGATGTCGGTGTAGGCTAAGCCCGCCCTGGTTCTACAAGGAACCAGAAAGGAAACTGTTTGGTCACCGACTTAACGGACTTCAAAGGTCAACTCTAAAGCCCATCAAAGGCATTTGAGAGGAACCAAACGTCCCAACAAAAATTAATTTGAGCGAAATGAAAATTTTGGGCCCAAGCCCATCAAATTCGGCGAGAAGTCGACGAGGAGACAAATGCTTCGCTCGGACATAAACGTATGACCAGACAACGACAGGCCAGCGCATGGAATTCTTTGACATAACCAAAAAAAAAAAAAGGCCATAACACAAAAGTTTATCGGTGACTAATTTGTCCAAGAGGAAGATAGTTTTATGTTCTTTTTTTCATTTGCAATTTGTGTTGGATATCTATTTTTGTACTTTTACAATTATGGGAGATCACCTTGTTCATACGATAGAATAGGTTCTATACTAGTATTGTGAAGATAATGAGAGCATATAGCTACAATCAACGAGTTTTTCTTTTATATAAATATATATATATATATAAAAGATTCTTCGACTTTTGTAACAGAAAAACTTTAGAAGTTGTATGAGTGATGTGGTGAGATTATAATATGCTAATTGTTGCGTTATGATTAGTGGAAATCTCAAAAGTCATTTAAGTATGAGCTATCTACACCCTATGTGTCATGATCCGGTGAATTGTTTTAGCTTTTATCATTGTATATAGATTATACATAGGAAAATTCTATAATGTATACATGTATGTGACATCGGTATTGCTCACAAGGGTATGCAAGTGGCATTCGTATCGAAATATGACGGCATCACATACGCGCGTTTACTGTATATCTTGCAAATACATGGGATTAAGTAGTACGTGTGCAATATGCCTTTATATAAAGGTATTTCATCTTAATAGTTTAATTATTCTCTTTATTTTTGTTTTTCCAAAAGTTTGTTGTTAGGCAGGCAACATTGCTTTCAAATGCTACCATCCAAAAGAAGAATCTAATTAGTACCATAAAGTTTAGGAAGCGACAAAATGGGGGGTCAATAAAAGTTCCAAGCAAAGAAGTAAAATAGAATAAATAAAATAAAATGTATAACCAAGACGAGTATTTGTCAAGTGCTTTTGCCTTCCCTTTTATACATGGAAAATATTCCATAACCATTAGTTTGTGATATAATGCATATATATTTTTGCGAGATATGATGCAGTTGACAAATTACATAATTAGTTGTCGATCCGTAGGTTCAAATATGATTATAACATTATGTGGCATCACCACAAGAAAATATATAGAATACTTTGCCATAAAATATCTCATGTGTAGTAGATCTAAAGTTTCCATCATGAATAAGGGAAGAAGATAGACAAACGTAAAAATCGATAAATCTTATCTCTCAAGCTTAAGGCAAACATATTCAAACCAAGCAATTGAATGTTTTAGTTAGTTATTTTCCTATTATTAGCATGTCGTCATAATTGGATCTATAGCTAACTTCTTTTCACTCAATCATGGAGCCATAAGAAACATTCCATCCAATGTGAAGATAAACTCCTACCTAATGGAATGTACACAAATATAAATGGGAACTTGTGAGGGTAAATGAAAATAGGCAAAACTCCCACCAAATGGCTTTCTTCTTTTTATTATCTCATTTGGTATATAAGATCACCGTGTTTCGAGTTTTCTCGCCAGTTTGATTCTTCCATGAATCAAAATAATCAGGCATCTGCATTAATTTTCATGGATTGGCAATATATTAAGATCCAAACTAGAGACATATTTGGGTCCATACAAGCAGTTTCATGAGTCGATTAATCAATGCCCAATTGCCAGTATAAATCTGATGGCTAGTCCATGAGATGCTCCTGGATTACGTGGAGCCAGGGATAATGCACTACGTACTGATCGAATAAATAGATAAGGCCCACCGGCATCAATGCATCAGGAAACCACTTCTTTTTCTGATGAATTTACGCATCGTGACAAGGAGATTCACGTAACGTTAATTCGGCCAGATCCATCTGGAACCTGAAAGAGACATCGATCGTAACGTCACTATATTGGTATCTCATCCTCTACTCAACATGAGCAATTTTGCAAATTAAACTGACTATATCCAACCTCCCAACTCCTATATAAGGAGCCCTCCATAGGCTTTTGTTCATGCACTAAACCCTTTTGCACTTTGGACCCTCTCCATTCAATTTCCTCTCAATTTTCAATTTTCACCACTCTGAGATCCCAAACTTCTGCAACTATAGCCTCCATTATTAGTACACAGCAGCATCATCAACCTCTCCAAATTCCACCAAGGAAGAAGAAGAGACATAAAACATGGAGCAGACCAATGTATTCAGCAGCCTCAAACTCATTCAGACAGCAAAGCATCAGATCCTAAGGAAAGTGAGCATCAAACAACTGTTCATGTTGCTGTCTGTTTCTCTCTTCTCCCTTGTGTTCTCCAGCTCTAACTGCCCCTCCTTCCTCAAAGCGTTCAATTTCGACATCTCAACCTTCCCATTCAGGCTCTTCACGCACGCGGTCGACAAGAACTGCATATTCCTCATCTGCAATGGGATCCTCGTCTTCCTCGCCAAGAGCTCGGGCCTCATCAAGGGCAGCAGGACGTTCAGAAAGGGTAGAAAGCAAGCCGAATCACTATCTTTTGACATGAAAGCTGCACAAGCATTCGAATACACGGATGAACATTTGTCAGGTGGTCTGAGAGGTTCGGATGATTTGGTACCAGTAAATACAGACAGGTATTCGGTCAAAGAAGTGAAAAGAGAAAATGAGGACGACTTGGATGAAGCTTCCGAAGTATCGAAAGCAGAAGAAGAGGCAAGTGCTGTAGTGGCCAGTGGAGAAGAGCATCATTCGATCGAAGAACATGAAAATTGTGCAGTGTCAATAGAGGAAGACTACGGATTTGATGACCAAATCGGAGATGATCATCGTGATGATGATCAGATGGAAGAGCAAGGAGAAGAAGAAGAAGACGACGTATTTGGAAATAAGACGACGAATTTGAGTATGGAAGAATTGAACAAGAAGTTCGAAGAGTTCATAAGAAGGATGAAGGAAGAAATTAAGATCGAGGACCAGCAGCAACTCGCCGCGGTCTAGTCTACCAACGTACACATGTTTAATACAAATACATATATAGAGTTATATATTATATTTTGAACATATATATCCTCAGTTTGCATGTGGATTATATATGTTACGTCCCTTAAAATATTTCGCGAGTTCATTCAGATTATTATGTTCCTTAATAATTTCTCGTCTTCGTTCTATGTGAATAGTAATATATAAGTTTTCCCATGTTTTATCCACTAAAACACGTACATTAATAATAGGAGACCCTTAATTTAGCTAATATCTATCTGATGATATCTATACCATTGATATACAATGAAAATGTGTACTTGGTCGGAATAATAAATCTTTGAATTTCTTCTGGTTAATGGGTACGTAATATGCCTGAAGGACATATATTTTGGGGAGAAAAAGATACAGAGGGAGAGGTTGAATAAATCCAATTAATACGTAGTTTATGCTTCGTCTAAATCGATCAAAAATGATTCCTCGTTACGTTGGACCAGAATTTCTCAATCCAAATGGAGCAATATATATAATACCATTGTCCTCCCGAATCATTCCCCTTTAAATTTCATCCATTGAAATAATAAAGTCAAAAGAAGACATCGAGAATATTAATTTTAGGCCGTGCGAGAGAGAATCACGAATCTTAGCTAACATGTGGTTCGTGTGCATGAACACATCGGGAGTATGAGCAAAAGCGGCTCAAACTTATAATTGGACTCTAATTATGAATTCAATTTTCACGCAAAGAAATTTAATTTATGAATTCAAATCTCCACACAGAAATAATACATTCACCAAAATATCTAGTCCAATTAATTAAGGTTACGAGTTTGTTCCCCGCCATGGCAGAAAGGTACGTAGAAGAAATGCATAAATCCACACATATTTCAATATATATACCCTCAACATCATCTGCTTAATCAAAACTTTAAAACAAAGCTCATGATCGAGGCATGCTTAATTGTTCCTACCATTAACTTACATGGCATATTCAGTAAAGTGCTCGATTTAAAGCGTAAACCATGCGCGTATATGATTATTGGCGATAGTAATCAGATCTAATACGCCGATCCATCGGGAATCAGTTTTAAATGATTAGGAAAAGTGATGCGGCAGAAGAGGTGACAAATCGGTATTTTGAGAAAAATATGTTATGACGACCATGTCTCGAGGAAAACGGCTTCCTAAGCAAAACTCACAGCCTTTGGCTATGAAAAGACAAGATTTTGACCGAATTCCATCGTTTATGATTTCAAACGGGCATTTTTATGTTATTTGGGCATTTTTTACAATTTTAGGAAAAGTTTGTTTTTCATGCAATTTATGTGTTTTTAATTCTATTTAAGCATTGTAAAACCCTAGGGTTAGAGGGGTTGTCTTTCGATCAGTGTATAAAGTTCAGAGCTTTCGTGCTCTTTGTTCAATCTCGGAGTCGATTCTAGTTTGATGCATATTTTCTGATATTCGTAGAATCAACATGTAGTAGAAGGTCGTAGTTCCGGTATTCATGCGCAAATCAACGGGTCGGTGACGGGTTACTTGTGTGTACGCTGCGTCAGTTGGTATTAGAGCTGCGTTCGTTCTTGGATCAACGATGTCGCCCCGAAGAGCAGTTAATCAACGTCATGCTGCAGAGGAGGACGAGTTGGATCGAAGGATCGATTAGGCCATGAATACCCGATTGGGGGTCGAGTTGGATCGTAGGTTTGATGAGGTAGTGGATCGCCTAAATAAGAGGATGGGAACGCTGTTGGAGGCCTGGCATGAGGTCAACCAGAGGCGTAACCAAATCCCTAATCCGACTGTCGATTTGGAGGATGTCAAGTATGATATCTATTTTGAATGGGACGCGAATATATTTATCAAAGAGAATTCGTCTGATGACGCATTTTTTTTAGCGGGAGGCAATGGAGAGCTCAATTTCGACAAGGATGATGAGGGAGATGACATGGGTTATGACGAGAACTGAAAATTCGATGAATTTGAGGGGAATGATGTGGGGTTTTTTGCTTCTGCAGAGTATGATGAGGACGACAAGGAGGCTGATGCAGTCTGGGAGGCCATCGACCAGAGGATGGACTCGCGAAGAAAAGATAGGAGGGAGGCAAGGCTGGAGCAGGAAATTGAGAAGTACCATGCCCCGAATCAACAGATGAGCACGAGGATGTCAGATGTCTCTATCGAACCAATCACTGCGGCAGAGTATTTTGAGTCGGGATTTTTTCCAATCATCCGTTCTGAAGCATGGGCTGACATCGGTTTTCGATCAAGTATGGAAGATGTGTATGTTTGTGTGGATAATTTTATCTCTGAACTCCTAAGGCGAATTCGAGGATGAATTCTCTCTACTCTGGGAAGAATGATGCGGCAAAAGAGGTGGCAAATTGGTATTTCGAGAAAAATAGGTTATGATGACCTTGTTTTGAGGAAAACGGCCTCCAGAGCAAAACTCACAGCCTATTACTATAAAAATACGAGATTTTGGCCGAATTCCATCATTTATGGCCTCAAACGGGCATTTTTATGTTATTTAAGCATTTTTTTACAATTTTAGGAAAAGTTTACGTCTTTCGTGCAATTTAGGCGTTTTTAATTCTATTTAAGCATTGTAAAACCCTAGGATTAAGGGAGTTGTCTTTCGATCAGTGAATAAAGTTCAGAGCTTTCGTGCTCTTTGTCCAATTTTGGAGTCGATTCGAGTTTGATGCATATTTCCTGGTATTCGTAAAACTAGAAGGTCGTAGTTCCAGTATTCATGCGCGAATTAACGGGTCTTTGACGGGTTACTTACGTGTACGCTACATCAAAAAGCTCTATCAGTAAGGGCGCACACGCACATAGATATACACACATGAAGAAAAATTGAGGAACTGTGGTTTTTGGTTATTGAAAGCGACTGAATCGGCCACCTGAACTGATATATACCCCCGTACCGGTGACCCAAAAGTCAAACTCCCCTTGACACCCCATATGGCTTATAACCTAGTAGATTTCAGTTTCATATATATCATATCCAAATTTCATGGACAGCTATAACGTGTCACACACATACATTTTCCTTGTTTTTCTAGATGAGGGGATTTTAAGAAGAAGAAGGGGACCGAGACGACTCGCGGGAGAAAACGTTATTCCTTCAAATCCGGCATCCATTTATATCGGAAATTTCGCCATCCCTTTTATTAGGATTCAAGCAGACAATAACTCCCTTTAATTGGAGAAAATAATACTCCTTATTTCCAGAAATCTGACTCCATTTTTTTCCTTCGAATCCCTCCAAACAGATGTACCAGACAGAGAACAAGTTCGTCGAGTTGAGTGGTTTCTCCTTTTTCTCCAAAGCTAAAGAAAAAGCGCCAATTATTCTATGCTTCAATCCATGATGAAAATGTTACATGTGAATGGATGAATCTGTCGTGCAGTAGAACTCCAAAAAGAAGAATAACTTTATTGGGTTATTTTTCCCTTGGGGTGGAAGGAAGGAATGAAAGCCATCGGCATGCCTTTTTTGTGATAAATAAAATTTACAAAAGATATTGCTATCATAATATTAAGAGATTAAATATTAAAAATTATCCTTTTTTCTTTCAATTAATACGTTTTCGAGATTCAAATTTGAATTCTTCCTTTCATCACTGAATCAATATTTTATTGGTAGCTTATCTACATAGCTTTCGTTTATGCTTTGCTTTCCCAATTTTTGTCTTATATAGAAAATCAAATATATGTGGGATTGGACCACATACTACCGTGAAAATCCAAACGCCAAAGGAATTTATGTGTCGATCGCCTCCCACATGGAAAGTTCTTGAGAAAATATCTTCATGTCGTACCTAGGAGCATAGGGGGCAAAAAAAAAAAAGGAAAATCATTTTATTTATCGGTGAGATGAGAGATTCATGAGCTTTGTAAAGGAACAACAAAATAGAAAAGAAAATTCTCAAATAACTGACTAGCTATTTAATTTGATTAGGATAACACATATGGAAACATGGGTTAATTTGTCGTCGATTAGGTGGCAGTTGATATGGGGACTATGATATGTGTGTGTTCACATGAGTGAAAGGTCTAGACAAAGTGCGAAACAACATTATGTTTAGGGGGGCTAGACTTCCATAAATAACAATGCACAACTTCTCGGATTTGATAGTCGATGAATGGACTTGAGTTTGGTACAGAGTATTTAATTGATAATTCAGTCGGGCGTACGTGTTCATCAGTTATTCCGAAAACAACCCGATAATCTACCATTTAAATAAGGCCTCGTATCATATGGACCTCTAATTTTAATTGATGATGCTGCATGATCATGAGACGAGATAAGGTGCCATATCCATAAAATTGACTATATATATATATATGTATGTATGTATATTATTTATCAAAAACAGAAAACATCTTATATATATGAATATGTACGTGTATATATATATATATATATCCTTATTGTGGATTGAATATCTTCCAAAAAAAAAATCTTGGGGACTGAATTAACTGATGTGAGATTAGACATATAGATATATATAGACAACCACAGAAAAATTTCTAAGTACCGTTGCCCTGTTTAGTAAGATGGAGTTGTTATATTAACACATCGGCATCATCAGTTAATATTCGCGGGCCTCATCTTGCATAGGCATGAACAATCGGCATGTCAAGTTATGTCAATTTCTGTGTATTGGTAGCATATCTCGCTAGCTAGACGGTTTTGCATAAGCCTTTCCTTTAAACATACGGCCAGAAGCTTAATATGATATTGGAGCAAGCAAGTATTAGGATTCAAATTCAGTAATCCTATTCAGGATCCGTTCAAACGTGTCGAGTCCGAGTCATTCTCGATCAAGGCTCCTGATTTCTTCCTCCTTCATCCCTACGGACTTTACGTTACTTCAATTACCCGCTAGATGGTCACATGGTCTATGGTTCTTGTTGAGGACAAGTATTACCGTACAGAATCCGCTTCCTAGGACGATCTCAAAATAATTCCAAGTCTCGGCTCGGTTTCAGACCACAGAGGAGAGCCCATGCAACAAGCCCACCACAACGGGAGCCATCAGTTGAAGCTGAAGGCTTCAACTGGGCCCAAAGAAGCCCAGCGAGTAGAATTAGGTCCAGCCCAAAATTACGGGCCTCTTAGAGGCCCAAGAGTAATGTTTCTGTCAATCAAATCATGATCGAGGAATCTTTGCTCGCGGGCTCCACAAACGTAAGCTCAACGGCAAAATCCCTTGACTACGCGTAAACTCCACGAGTCTGTGGGCCCCCGGCCCAACTTTTTCCCGAATCGATGCCACATGCGTACGTATCGGGTCATTCAATACCCCAGGGATAGTTCGGTCGATTTCGAGCCATCGAGATGGACGCTGTTATCCCGTGTTTAGTAGAATAAACGAGAAGAGCACTTGAATCCACGAATTTATCATTCGTGTATTATTTGTCGATTTCGTGTCCTCGAATAAGAGGCTACGAGCCTATAACGGCTCCAATCAATTGGCCTTTTCTCTCGTCAAAACATTACTAATCACCAAATTAGTGCGATGGACTGTGAAAGGTTAAAAAACTGGTCGGTGGGTGGGCCTTGTCGCGAATTCTCAGTCAGGAATCTTTGTACGAAACTGCCAATTTAAAAAAAAATTAATAAAGATAAAAATAATAAAAAGATAAGATAAGATAAAAATTTTGCGGGAAGACAGCATTTCAACGCTTACGTGGAATTCCATTTCCAATTTACTAGCCCAAGTAAAGTTTTTGGCCTAACACGGCAGGTAATTCAAATGGGTTCGACCTAATGATTAATGTGTATTCAAGTTTGCACCGAGATTCGAGTTTGAATCTTTTTGGGATCATCGGAGCACTTTTGGTGTAATTATCCGTTTCATGTGCCGCCGGGGATTCACGGAGTCCCGGGAATTAATCGGACGAAATCCAGACACTCCGAGTTGGTAAAAAAAAAAACAGAGATAGCACGGCAGGGTTTCGACACCGAATTACAGTATCTTGGCCAAGTCTTGGCATGCCGTGCTGTTAGTAGATCGGCTAGTGCAGTGCCTGGGTGATAGTCCTTGTTGGGTTAAGGCAAATTAGTGTATATAATATTTCAGACTTAAATTATACAGTAGACTAGGTAATTAATGATCCGTGAATTGCGCGGGTTTATATTTATACATCTCCATATTATTTTTATAGTAATTATTTAAATTTTTAAACTGAAATTTTCTTATACAAAATTATAACCATTTTTAATTTCAAAAATTTAATATTCAAATAATAATAACAATAATAATTTCTATTTCAATTAATATGCATCATATATATTTTAAGTTAACTATTAATATAATCTTATCATATATATTGAGTTTTGTAATTAGAATATAAACTTGTTTTCTAAATATTGTTTATAACATTTTTATCTTTAAATTCTACTTTTTATTTTTATAAGCTAATAGCGTTTTGTTATAATCTTTTTCTTTTATATGTTTTCTAAAATATTGTCACTTGTTTTTTAAATTGAATCTTTTCTAATAAGTCGAGAAGGTATTGAATTTTCATAATTGAACTTGACTTGATTAAATTAATTCTCTTAATTTTTAATATATTATTTTAATAACTTTTTCCTATGAATACGAGAGTATTTATTACAATAGAATATAATTTTACTTATATAAATATATATATATATATGTGGATTAATCGATAAAGAAACAAAATGATTTTTCTTTTTTTCCCCCAATAGATTCTCTGGATGTGCCGTAAGCTTCCAAAAGATGAAGGTGTGCGCATTATGCATCAGGCGTATTTTAGGCAAACCGTCAATGTCCCATCCGACTTCACCTGCTATCAGCATTGAATTGATGAATTTACATTATCATTATCACCTCATTAATTCATCAAAAAAAAAGAATAAAAGAAATTATTTCCAACAGCTACAGAAAATCAAGAAATTAACATAATAATATTTATAAATTCATTAAAAAAACTAAATTAAGGGGAAAAGAAAAAGGGACGGATCTTGACCATGAGATGACCTAAGCATGCCATCAAATGATTTTTATTCCTTGCCCACTTTTATTACATTTCAATTTCTGTCAGCTACAAAATTAAAGAAACAGCAAAAAAAAAAAAAAGAGAGAGAGAGACATGGTTACAGAGTACACAAGTTCACTTCTAACCTCGGATTCCTCGGAAAAAAAATTGTCAATTACTTGGATACCGATTTGGATATTCGGGAACACCTAATAATTATCCTCGGCGGGGACGGCGGCGGCTTCGTCTTGTTGGTGTTGGCCCAGGTCGTCGGGCTTGAGGTTGTGTACTATTGGTTCGGCGACTACGGGGTCGGGATCCCCGGCGACGTAGTCGAGGAGGCCCTCGCCGGCCTTGTCGGGAGTCGGGGGCGAGGTCTTGCCGAAGAAGACGACGGCGACGAGGAAGAGGGCGGTGGAGAGGAAGAGGGGCCAGAAGTAGGCGAGGAGGGTGACGAATCTGGGGGCCAGGAGGACGAGGCCGAGGAGCGAGAGGGAGAGGATGACCGCGACGAGGATGTGGAGCCTGTACTTGAGGATGGCCGCCGGGATCGCCATGGGAGGTGTTCTCGGTGAAAGAGCTCCGGCGAGGTTTTCTAGAGAGAGATGGAAACGTTTTGATCTTCTCTCTCTCACTCACTCACTCGCACTCTGCTTCTGTGCAGAGATTCTCTGTGAAATGGCCGGTCTTTCTTTTGGGGGTGGAGTGAGGACTGTAACGTTTTGAAGAATAATAATTGTAGGTTTATCTTGTCATTTGTCAATGACAAAAAGTTTTAAATCTCGAGTTGCGGTGGAATTGGCATATTTTGTTTTATATGCATCGACTTTATTGTAATACAAGATTTGAAATTCACGACAAGTATTCCGTGATCATTTTTAACGACGTTGTGTGAGTCAGGATTAGTCTTAGTCGATAAAATAAAATTAGAAAAAGAGATTTAGCATAGTGAGACGGACTAAAAGATTTTCATATTCCTATATTTAACCTCTTTTTTATTTTTTATCTCTTTCTATATCCATAAACCTTCTCCATAGTCCAAATTTAAGAATACCCCCATTAATTATTAATTATTATTTATCAATTTTTTTAAAAAAAAATTTACCATGCCATGATTTTTATTTTGGTATGTAATTATAGCTTTAGCGAGAACGAAGAATCTCGATTAAACTAGAAAACTTATACAGGCGCGTTTCGATCACAGAATGACAAAATCGAATTCGAGCTTTTATCGAGTAGACTCTAGCTAACTCATCACGATTAGTAACAAGTGCGAATCTTCGTGCACCCATATGTGAATCTATAATTGGCCTTGCAATTTCGGCCTTATGTTTATCTTTTGGGCTTTTTTCCTTTGGCCCACTGATGATGACATAAGATAAAACACGGTGCCGTAATCAAAACGGAAGCCGCCCGGACCGAATACTATTTCTCGCGAAACTGGTTTTTCCAGGTGGGAAGTCGGAACTGCCACGGATGGCGGCGGCCAGAGCCACGGTCGCCGTCGTGGCCACCGTCTCCGTGGCTGCTCTCTCGTACTTCCTCTGCGACTTCCTCTCCCAGAAGACCCAGCTGCCACGATCGACAAAGAAGAAGAAGAAGAGGCAGCTCGGCACCAGAAGTGGGGTCATTGGCGCCATTGGGAACACTCCGTTGATTCGCATCAACAGCCTCTCCGACGCCACCGGCTGCGAGGTACGCCACCGGCAGCGTTACCTCTTCTTGGTTATGGGGTATTTCTGTTCTGCAAATTCTCTCTTTCCTGACAGTCTTTACATGGATAGCTCAGTTTTCATAGATTTCTTCGGAATCATCAGCGAGCTTATGTCTTTGTTGATCCATTCCGTGCATTTGACTGCTCTCTCCGTGCAATACATTGATATCACGATGGATACTCAATGCTTATCATTAGATTCTTGGGAAGTGCGAGTTCTTGAACCCAGGGGGCAGTGTGAAAGATAGAGTTGCTGTGAAGATTATTGAAGAGGTAAAGTTGCTGTAACTTCGTCAATAGCCGCTAATTGGGTTGAAATTGCAATGTTTAATCTGCAGAAGCTAATTGCGTGATGCCCGGTATTCATGCTAAATTCTTCCAATTATTCTTGGGGTCAGCCGACATTATAGATGAATTTCAAAAATTTTGTTTTTGGCAGCAATTCATGGCTTCGGCCTTTGTTTATACATGTCATATGTTGAATGGTGTAGATTCTGAATTCTGCTTCAACTCTATCCAGGTTTGTGCATCGGTTTCTTTTTCAAGTTGTAGACTTTCCTATCTAGTTGGTTGTGCAGGCTTTGGAATCGGGGAAGCTAGTTAGAGGGGGAGTGGTCACTGAAGGAAGTGCTGGAAGCACAGCTATTAGCCTCGCAACAGTGGCTCCTGCCTACGGGTGCAAATGCCATGTGGTTATTCCAGATGATGCTGCCATTGAAAAGGTTTGCATTGTTATTTTTATTGGCAATCTTATTCCCTTAGGATGGTGCATGCGGTTTTCACTGATTAAATGGTCTTCTTTGTTTTCCAGTCTCAAATTCTCGAAGCCCTCGGAGCTACAGTCGAAAAGGTAAGGCCGGTCTCAATCACACATAGAGATCACTATGTCAACATTGCAAGGAGATGGGCAGCGGAAGCTAATGAACTGGCAGCAAAGCATCCAAAAATCAATCAGGGGAATGGTGAAATGTCAGAGGAGGTCAATGGGTTTCATCCTGATGAAGGAAGGCCGGCTGCTGTCATCTTGAATGATTGTAAAGGTGGATTATTTGCCGATCAATTTGAAAACCTAGCGAACTTCAGGGCCCACTACGAAGGCACCGGGCCTGAGATATGGGAACAGACAGATGGTAGTCTAGATGCATTTGTGGCTGCTGCAGGCACTGGTGGGACTGTTGCAGGTGTTTCGAGATTTCTGCAGGTTAATATCTTCCCCTCCTACAACTTTGGTGAGGTAGTACCAAATGTTGTAGGAGTCTAGGAGAAGTTGCGGTTATATATTTATAATCTAGCGCTCCCCCTCGTGCAAGCTATAAAAATGTCAAAGCTCTATAAGTTTTTAATTTGCCAACTAATTGAAGTCTTAAGCTTGTTAGAGGAAAGCTAGAATTTTATAAAAATGATCTCTCCGTCTTGTTTTGTACAGGATAAAAACCCAAACATCAAGTGCTACCTTGTAGATCCGCCAGGTTCTAGTCTCTTTAACAAGGTGACAAGGGGAGTGATGTACACTAAAGAGGAGGCAGAGGGAAAAAGGCTCAAGAACCCTTTTGATACCGTGACTGAAGGAATAGGAATTAACAGGCTCACGGAGAACTTCTCAATGGCGACACTTGATGGGGCTTTTCGTGGGACGGACATGGAGGCTGTTGAGATGTCGAGGTCAGTGGTAGTCCGTCTTGTTTTGTAATGGGAGCGTGTGTTGAGTGACACTTTAAATTATATGATTTCTATGTAAGCGTAGAAGAATTTTTGTTCTCTTAATGAAGATAAATGGGAGTCAATGTGCCTGTCACGCAAGAAATCGTAGGAGTCATTCATTTTATGCGACTTTTGAGGAGGTGAATTTACTCGAAGCTTTTAAGGAGAATTGATCCCTTCTTTCTACTCCCAAAATATCCTTTGATATGCACAGTATGTTAACTTGTTTGGAGGTTTAATGCCGACATCTGCTGCTATTTTGTCGCAGGTATCTGTTGAAGAATGATGGACTCTTCCTCGGGAGTTCTTCAGCAATGAACTGTGTTGGAGCTGTGAGGATGGCACAGTTGCTGGGCCCAGGCCATACGATTGTTACCATTCTGTGTGACAACGGAATGAGGCATCTGAGCAAGTTCTACAATGATGAATACTTATCGAGGTTCAATTTGAAACCAAGTGCAGTTGGGTTAGAGTTTCTCGGCATCAAATAAGAAGAGGGTCTGCACCAATCTTCAGGTCCGCTTATAATTATGAGTGTGAAGTCCTTCATGCCAGTGAATATCATCCAAGTATATTTGGATTCAGAATGAACGATTGCCGATCTATATGGAGCAGAGCCAGCTATTACATTTTTTTGACATTCAAATTCTTTCAGCAGGTTATAGGGGGAGGGAATTTTTTGAGAATCCCATTATTTAGATTGGGAGTTACACTGATTAATGTATAGACGCCCTGTTCATTGAACTCAGATGTTTGTTTGATCATAGAGAAAGTAACATTAAAAAACCAGACCGAGTTTGGTCCTAAGTAGTTCATGGAGTTCGATTTATAATCTTTCTTCTTGTAGCATATTAGTTCGATTGTAATCTTCTAATGAACTGCATGTTGCATACGAACGGATGTCCGAATTTTAAGAAGATGAACCTTCAAAAACAAGCACAGTTCATCATGGAAAATCTAAAGCAAAATCTATGTTATCGTTAAACACTGGAGCTTCTGAAGTTTTGCTCAGATCTCTTATAATTGCTCATGCTTGGTTCCCGAACTTCGGAAGCTTGATCGACCCCATAGAGATGTCCAGCTCGATGAGGTTGTCTTCTTCATCCATTTCATCTTCTGTCAAAACTCCATTGTCGGAGAGAACATCGGGAGGCTTCGATACCTCCACTGGTTTCTGACTCTTCTCCTCGCAGATCAGAGAAATGGGCTCACCCTCTTGGAAGGCAATCTCGATTAGGCCATCATCTTCATCATCAGTGAGCGAACCATCAGAACCCACTTGACTCTGACTCGCACTGCTTGAACTCATGAACTCGAAATCGCATGCCGCTGCACCTTCGGGCTCAACCTCACTTGCTGGGCCTTCGTCTTCGACGGCATCCGGGTCCAATCCTTCCTTCGCCGTCTCCTCCTCCTTTGCGAACACAACCAGGAATGCAGTCGATGCAACCAAAACCAGAACCGCAACTAGGAGAGATGGCGACCCGAAACTCGAAAAACATGTCAAGAGCAGTGGAGGGACAAGGACTGCGAAGCTGAGGAGCGTGAGTGATGGCTTCCTCATCCTCGAGAGAGCTGAACAGATCAAGAACGCAACAAAAGCAAAAAAGGAACCTTTGTCGCAGCAAAGTGGTCTTTTTATCACTTTTCTGGGCGGAGAGATAGTTTGAACAGAAGACTTCGCAAGAGGAAGAACAGGAGGAGGCTCAAAGGGTCGTGAAGAAATGGAAGCAAAAGCATGAAAGCTTTGAACTTTCAGCCTACACCGATCAAAAACTGCCAAAAATGGCAGCTCTTGGTTGTGTTCTAACAGTGAACAGTACGTTCTTGTCGTTATTCTGCAGAAATGGCGGGTGAGCGGGCCGATGGATTGGGATTCTCCACTCCTTGAAAGAACCAAACAGAGAATTAGATTAAAGATGAAAGGCTTTCCCTCTCTCTCTGGTGCCGTTCAGAGCAGAGATTATTGGAGTTGCTGAAGACCACGTGCCGAGCATCAAATGTCTTGTCGGCCTCCACGTGGCACGAGGTTGCCTCCCCTGACAGAAATTCAACCCACCCACCCTACCATCATCAGGAAACCACCCCTCTAATTTCACAGCTGCTTGCTCCCTCTCTCTCTCCCGTTACCATTCTTCATCTCCTCATCAACCAAACCAAACGCCATTGCTGAAACTTGCAGACCGTTTACAGACATAATCACTACCACCAATATATATACCTACAAACATGTTAATGTAAACATATATGTATCTTGTGGAGAGGTTTGAATGGATCGGTGGGCAACATTAAAGCGGCTCTGTATGTCAGGCAGGCTGCATAATGATGATGATCAGAGGTCCCAGTGTCTGAAACGGGTATGGCAAAATGGGAACCGAACAATTTTTAAATTTCTTTCTTTTTTTCCGGAAATGGAAAAGTAATTTCCACTGCTCGCGCTTCGGTTTTGATATGCGTGAATGGTCGAAGCCTAGCGGCTAGCGGTTGAAGAAGTAGTTTGATACGGGGTCCGAGTGTCTCGACCCGTGATACCGAGGACGGAGAGGATTATCGATAAGGAAACGTGATGGAGGATGCGGATGATTATGGATATCGGAAAATCCGAGTTTTTCATGGAAGGCATCATGGTGTCTCCAATGATGAATGTCTGCCAGACCTTTTTGCCTAATGCATGCTGGGAGGAAAGGTGCGTGCATGGGCCGTGGCCTAGTCATGATTAGCGTTATCGTGGTTAGACAGTAATCATAATTAGTTTTCGTATGAGGACAACCAAGATCTCTAATGAAAAATGACTAGATATCTACTAATCTTTCAAATTTTGAACTCTAATTTTCGAATTTTGTATCATCTAGTATCGTCTAATAAATATTCGAGATGAATGTCTTTCTCCGATCATACTTTAGCATGCTCGCTTTAATTCATACTTCAACGTGCTCGCTTTTATGGACTGTCTGACACACGATCGAAGGCACCAACAATCCAAGTTAATTCCCTTAACAAACGCGCTAGACCTGGTGATGCGAGCTCAATCGCACGTGCAAGAATGCAAGGACCCCGATCAACCTACATTCACCTCATCATTTTCGGATATTGGTTCCTCTCTCTTATCTTAGTTCTCTGCATCCGATTTAAGCATTGGATGGTCGAATTAAATCGCAATCACGGCATAAGACTTCCTCGAATAAAATTCTGAAAATTTTTTAGGGCCAGAGGTAGGCCATTTATCAATGGGCCTGACCGTGAGCTGAGCTGAACTTTCGGACTATGACACTTCCCGTGTACGACTTTAAACCTCAGCCGCACATCTGTTAAAGGCATGGAAAGTTAAAATGACAATTTCACCCCTACCTCGTACCCGCCCAATCACGGAAATGGAGGACATGTTGGGCAGAAAAAGGATCAACGGACGGTCTCCGTCATCTTCCTCGCTCTGTTCGTCGCGGCTGTTAGGGTTTTATTAGGGTTAGGGAGGTCTGGTGGTTTCTGATTTCTGATTCCAAATCAAAAAGGCAAAGTAATAATTTTTTTCCTCAAAGGGAATCGATTCTCCTCCGCTCGGAGTATAAATACAGTGGGAAAGGATTGTATCGTTCGATCACGACGATCGAGAAATTTTCTCGCACTGTCGCCGCGTGATTCTCTCTCCGTCCCTCTCTCTCTCTCTATCTGGGCTTCATTGCCCTGTGGCCGTACAAATCCATGATCGTCTGCGCTGCTGCTCCATGGACCCTTCTCCAGCTCACACTACCCCAGACCATGAAGAGGATGAGTGGGGTACTGTTCTTTCTCTCCGTAATTCAGCTCCTTCACTCTTGTGGCTTGTTTGATTATCGGGAATTTGATTGGTTGCGACCGAAAAGCTTAAATTTTGGAGGTTGCGGCGGGCCTAGAATGATTGGGAGTGTGCTGGGTTGTTGAATTCTTGTTTGCAGTGCTTAGTTAATCTGGCATTGGGACGTATCAATGAAGTCTTTACTGGAAACCCGGCATCAAAATTGTATAAATTACCCAAATTTTTATTTTTGCCGCTCTTGCTTTCCCGTGGATTGTTGGTGGTGAAAATCTTGATTGTGTGTTTATGTGATAATGTAGGAATTCTTATCCATGGCTGATTTTTGTAGAGAGATTAACTGTTCAGATTACTTAGGTTTGAATTGTATCTGCCTGCATTGCGGGACTGAGGTTGATTCTTGTCTAATGTAGCGGAAATTCTCTTGTAGTTGAAGATTTCCAGGCTAATTGATGTTCGGGTTTGTGATTTTTCTTATCCATGTATCCTTTCAACTAGGAGATTGAGACTTTTCCAAAACTCGAAGCAGTAGATTATATTATTTACCTTGTTTGCAAGGAGCTGATTGGTTTCTGCATTCTTCACAGACAATGATGGGTTCGTGATTCCGAGTTTGGAAATAGGCGAGACGGTTCCGGAGGAACGCGATGATCCCCATTTAGAAACCTCGACAGCCACTTCTCCAAAGGTCAGTTTCTAGAGCCCCTTTAAGCATTGACTGCGTAGTGGAAATGCTTCGGGTTGGTTGCAAGGAATAATATCAGTGTGCAGGTTTTATTTCTAGCCGATAAAGGAAATGTCAGTGAGAGATGGGGAGTGCTATTTACCAACCGATAGGAGAAACTGAAGTCTCATATAGAATTTTAGAGAGTTTTAATGGGTTCACGTCGTTCGTTTTAACACGGATGTCCTGTTTACTAATACTGACTTATTGAGGTCTGTGGATGGTTTTTATAAAATCGAAAACTGGGAAGACAAAATTTTCTTGGAGGCAGAGGCTAGCGAATATCTATCCCAAGGAAACTCTGAATTTTTGTTTATGGCGTTTATTGGATTTTCAGCAGGCAAAGAAAGAAGAGAACATATACCTGGGACCCCATGGGGCGCCTCCTTCACAGTCAAAGCAGCAAGTTGCGAACTCATCAAATAACCGAAAGCAGCGGTTCAAGCAGAAACTGAAGGAAGCAGATGGGAGGATCAAAGGGTCGAGGCGAGAGAACAAGGTGGAGAGTCTGAGAGAGCTTGTGGGAAGTGGACCGAGATTGAATCCTAACATGTCGAAGGGCTCTTCCCGGGACTGGCTCGACTCGCATTGTCAGGAATCTCAGTTTGAGAAGAAGTGGCATCCTCAGTGAGGCATTGCTCATATCATTATGATCCTTGATATCTTATGAAATCTTTTATCGAGGGAGTCGACTGTGCAGGCGAATCTCATCGTATACATTGAGCTCTGTATTTGGTTATTTGGGGTCCTTTCGGGATTTAGACCTTCATAAACGACATACTAAGCTATGTTAGCTCCGTTCGTTGGGGCTGGAAATTTCCCATTTACTGGTGTATTTCCTCTTAAATACACGAATCTACTCAGTTTCGGTGATCTGTTCACACAATAAAATGATAGCAGTAGTACAATAAGTATGCATTGATATAATATCGTGAAACTGCATCTCTTTACCAAGCAGCCTAGCAAAGAAGCTGTTTCGGTCTCCTCTGGTCCGACCACTTTCAATATATCTTCGACGGGGCGCAAAAATATAATCCGATAGTACAGGCATCAATAACTCATGCAGCGGTAAACTTCCAATGTACATCGGAAATGTATTAGGTGAGTCTATTCAAACCGATGTATTAGGTGAGCCAATTCAAGTGATTTTATTCATGTTTGCGAGCTCATCATTATTATTGTCGTCGTCGTCGTGGCTATTATTGTTGTAGCCATATGTTTCACGGTTGCGGGATTGCTGTCACGATATACGATAAGCAGATCACTTTTTTTTTTTTTTTCTTTTTATGAATATAAATAATCACTTTACTATGATTGCTATAGGATTGGATTGCCAAAAATAAATTACTAATATTGAATTAATATATTATATTTATATGACAATTTTCTTACAAAAATAAATTATTAATTATTAAAAAGAAAAGAGAGAGGGAGAACCTATTCCCAAATAATGAAATAAAGAATTGCTGAGTGGGCCCACCCACGACCCGTTGGGAAGCCCACGCAGCCCAATACCGCTCCCCACGTAAATAACACGAGGACGGGAATAACGAATCCCAGCCGTCGGAATTCCAAAGGTATCCCTCAGGCAACAGATCTGGACCGCCCGTCCCCATCGCGGATTTAATCTTGCATTTAAAATCCGGATTTGAAATCCGACTTATTCAATAGCTCCGCTCAGTCGTTCGTTCGGATGCCAAATTCGCAGAAGAGAGAGAGAGAGAGAGAGAGGGAAGCTGAGAAATGGAGTGTGAGAGTGGAAGCTGAGGACTTCTCCCACCCCCGCCCGTGCCCTAATTCCTCGAATAACCACTGCGTAAGTCCTCGTCTCCTCGCCTTATCTCTACCCTCAATTTGTCTGCTTCAGGCTCGCATGGCAATTTGCAGCTCTCCTGCTAGCTTCGTTCGGCTAGGGTTTTAGTTTCGGTTGTGCAAAAAGGCTGTGAATTTTGCTCGAGCACTCGAATTTCGGGCCCTGCTGGTAACCGCTGCTTGGCGTGTGGTTGACGATGAATTCTTGTTGGGATATGGAAACCCCGAGTTTTGCATTTCAAAAAATTTGTTACTTTCTATTGGGCTGTCAGGAGTTTTCGAGCGAACCCAGAAATGAGCTTCTTTTTGCGGAATGGAGCTGCAGCGCCGCTCGAGCCTTTTCTCGAGTGTTGTAGCTGTTGCTTGCGTTGCAACCAAGAAGCCTCATGTCGGAAAGTTTCGTTCTTTCTCCTGTATGAAGCTATTCTGGACTCTTTTGTGGTCTTCCCAGGCGGATGAGCCGTTACAATGTGATCTTGTTTTTTTTTTTTTTTTTTAGTATGCAGAAGCTCATGCTGTGGCAATTGTGTAGAGTCTGAATTCTCGAGCTTTTTTCCCTGAATTTGATAAGCTGAAGAGTGCTGCTTGCATGTTTTCTCGCATACTTGAATACAGCTGAAACTTAATTTGATGCTTATAATATTTGTCCTTTCCTTTCAGGATAATTTTCTCCTGTGAGAAAGAGAACTTTTTCCATAAATATTTTCTAAATTTCAATAAAAATGCCCGAGGAGACTTCGGCGAGTGAAGTTGCCGAGAAAGAGGCGCCGGTTGCTAATGGGGATGTTCCTCATAAAAGCAGCGAGCCTGTGATTGAGAAGAAAGACAATGGGATCAATGGAGTCGATAAAATGGAAGTAGATAGTAAGGATGAAGAGAAGGCTGATCCTGAGAACGTTGATGCAGAGGCAAAGGTAGACAAGGATAACAAGGAAGAAAAAGAGGAGGAGGAATCTATGGATGCAGCTGAACAAGAAGATGATAAGGGTGACCAAGAAGAAAAAGAAGAGGATGCATCTAAATGTGCACCTACGGATTTAGACAAGGATAGTAAGGAAGTCAAAAGACAGGAAGAACCTAGAAGGGAAGCAGCTGAAGAGAAGCCTGTTTTGGAAGTGGAAGAGGATAACAATGAAGAGAACAATGAAGCTGAACAAACTAACGAAACTTCGGAGGAGGTTGACAAGACGGATGCAGAATTAGAAAAGGCAGAAGCGAGCAAAGAGAATAACGAAGAAGAGAAGGCTGAACAGGAAAAAGGGAATGATGATGAGGAGATGGCTGAAGAGAGTAATGAGAAAAAGGATGAAAAGCAGAAGGCCGAAGAGAAAGAAGAAGATAAGGGGGGTGTAGAGAAGGGAGAAGAGATTAAAGAAGAGAAGTCTGAAGAACATAAAGAGGAGAAAGGGCCAAAGAGAAGCAGATCAAAGAAAGTTCAAGTGAAGAAGCAAGCAAAGCAGGAGGTGGAGCAGAGGACTCCTCTCACTGACCGTCCTGTACGCGAGCGAAAATCAGTAGAAAGACTAGTGGCGACCATTGACAAGGACGCCAACAAGGAGATTCATATTGAAAAGGTGCTTATCATCCTTGAGTGCACTATATAACTCATGCTGTATTCTGTTAATAGTGCAATAGGAAAGTGGATCTAACTGGCTTCCGATTTACTTTTCTTTGTATGGTAGGGCCGTGGCACACCACTGAAGGATATACCTAATGGTATTGTTGTTCTCTTTACCTTCATTTGCTAAGTTCAGCAGTGCATTCTGGTTTGCCTTTATAGAAGCTTGCGTGACGACTTCATACTGATCAGTAATGAGATAGTGGATCAACTATCATTTTGTGGAGAATTTATGGGACGATTAGAAAGACTGCATCCTGCTATTCCTTTGTTTGTGTTGATCTTTGTGCTAATTGCCATTTTTAAAGCATGGGATCAACATTAGGAAGTATGTTTCTTTTCTTTCTGCTTTTGCTTCTGTAATCTTAGCAGTCATTTCTAATTGAAGTTAGTAGCAATCTGCAATGCTTAGTATGGGGACTGCAGCTTATATGGGATTGAAGTATTGAAGTACTTTTTCGCAAAATATCATAAATTCCAATGTTTACCACTCTTTCTTCATAGTGCAGATGCTGTAGTTTTCAACTTTTTGTGATCTGTGAATCTTGGTTAAAAAATGATGTGATTTTATCTGATGCTGTGGTCTTGCCTCCCAGCGTTATACTCTTTTTTATTGCAGATTTTGTCTAGTGCCCACTGAATTGTATAAATCATCCCCTCTTTACATGCAAGATATGAATTGCAGTTAGTGAACTTCATGTATTTTTTTCTCCAGTGGCATATAAACTGGCAAGGAGGAAGCCTGATGACACCTGCAAATTGCTCCATACTGTTCTGTTTGGGAGGAGAGGAAAGGTAAAAATCATCATATCTCGAGAGTGAATTCATTACATTGAATTTTTTCCAACTTCCTTGCTGTCTGGCTCAGGTTAGAATGTGAAGGTTCAAGCTTATTGTCCTTTCCAGGGATTCCATGATATGATCTTATATTTCAATTGACATTCTTCTGTGCTTTGGCAGGCCTTCCAGATCAAGGGTAACTTATCCAGGTTTTCTGGTTTTGTGTGGCATGATAATGAGGTAACTAGATGTTCCTTGAAGAGTGTGTGTTTTCATATGAAATGAGCTTGCTCATTCCATTATGATCAGTTTGTGAAAGATTGATCATATATGCATGTGCATCTACTTTTATAATCATTAATTGTGAAACCCACTGATGCAAAATGGACTGCGATAAAAGTCTAGGAGCCAGCGTCATTACCTCTATGTGCTCGGCGTTTGTAGGAAAAGCACAGGAATAAAGTGAAGGAAAAGCTTGACAAGTGGACCAAGGAAAAGTTGCTGGAAGTATGTGATATACTTGACATACCTATTGCCAAGGCTACCACTAGGAAGGTTTGTTGACTCATAGGGCTCATTGCTTTGTATTTATTTTGACAAATAAGGCTTGTTGATTTAGTTGTGCTGTGTTATATTCCTAAGCAGAAGTCTCCTTTTGCATCTCTTAACTACTTTTGGTTTACTCTAAGTTAAATAGAGGGGAAGAGGATAAGAGAGGAGGGGGGGTGGGTTTACTGTGACATTCTAGTATGGCCTTCTTTGCAGAGTCGCAAAAAGCTCGTTTATGTAATTCTCTCTAGTAAATGCTCATGGGGTTATCTTTGGATCTGCTTTCAGGAAGATATTATCGTGAAACTTATAGACTTTTTGGTGGCTCCCCATGCTACAACTACAGTGCTGCTTGCTGAGAAAGAGGTATATTTTTCCTGTATCTGAAATATTTTGTTCTTTACTTATTCGTTCCACCCCTTCTGTTCTGATTTGTTTCGGGGATCAGTCTGGTAAGGGCCAGAAGCGAAAGAGGGGTGTTAAACGGAGTTCATCAACACCGAGGAGTGGGTCTTCAAGTCGATCAGCAAAGGTATCATTAGTTTTGTTTCTTATGGGATTTGGTCGATGAAAACAGAGTATCTGAGCTTTTGAAACTTTTCTGGTGAAAGGAAGGTCAGTTGTTTGATGGCATTTCTTGAAGCTCTGTCTGTGACGACATCTTTTTTAAGATTGTTGGATAAACCCTTAAAACGAAAAGGGCACTGAGGGAATGGTACACCTTCCGTGCATACATAAGGATAAGCAAAATGTAAAAAAGTGTTTCAAGAATGTGAGAGAGAATCAAAACGCCTGTGTATTCAGTGAATGGATCCTTTTTACAACTGAATTTAATCTTACTTTTCCCCCAAAAAAAAGAGAATTCGATCTTGTTGTCTATCTTTTCTCTCTATAAATTATGGGATACTGATATGTTCTGTAGTGTTATTTATTTATTTATTTTGAAGTTATGGTGGTCCATCTGTCGTTATCTTTCTTCTTTAGGTTGTTTACATTTTTTGGAGGGCATCTTTTGGGTTTACAGAATTAAAAACAGAAACTTCACTTAACTTGATTGCTTTTAGGGTTCTTGTATTAATTGGATTTATTTAGGTTTGAAAAGTCATTTAGTCTTGCCGGAGGCTTGTGAATTGGCATCGCTGAAGGTTGTCGCCTATTCTAACCATAAAATGGATTCAAATTGGAATAAGCTGGGAGACAATCTTTCAATAAACTCCATTTTGGCCATTTTGAGGTTCCTTACTGTCAATGGCCTCCTACTGAATGCTTTCTGCTTCTCATTTTCTTTATGGCCACGAGTCTATGCAGGGCCGAACAAAGAGCGAGGATGCTTCCAAGAGAGGAAGTAAGAAGGCTAGTTCTGATTCTGATGATGATTCAGAAGATGAGAAAGAAGAAAAGGAGCATGAGACCGATGATGAGAAAACGGAAAATGGTGTTTCAGAAGAATCTGATCATGAGATGCAGGATCGATCTGAAAGCGAGGAAGAAAGTAAAAGTAGTTCTGAAGCTGAATCAGATGAAGATGCAGGGAAAAAGAAGAAACAGAAATTGTCCGGCAAAAAGCAATCTGCTGGAAAGGCTAAAAGCAAGGATATCGAGGCATTGAAGAAGTCTAGTCCACCACGTAAAATGACAAAGAAATTGTCAGCATCAAAACGTTCAAAGGTTGATGATGATAGTGATGCCAGTCCAACTCCAAGGAAGAAAAATGATTCAGCAGTTAGCAAGTTTCCAACTCCAGCAAAATCTGCTTCCAAGGAGAAGACTGGTAAAATTACTTCTTCAGCTCTACTTTTTGAAGTGATTGTGATTGTTTGGAGTGGCTTCTACACTTCTTTTCCTTTTAAAATCCTGACTTTTCCTGCAGCTATGTAAAGCTTTTAAGGTTCAACTCTTACGAGTTATGATAAGAAACTATGTTCTTTCCCTCAATGAATTACAAGCATAAGTAAATTGGCTTTTGTATAGCTCTCCTCAATGCATGCATGATGCTGAATTTTGCTTTGTGTTTCCCAGGTAAGAAAGCTGCAAAAGGAAGGGACAAGAAAGCCCCAAGCAATGATGAGCTAAGAGATGCAATCTGTGAAATCCTTAAGGAGGTCGACTTTAATACGGTGCAGTTCCTATCTTTTCTCATTTTTTTTTTTATAAATTTAAAGTTTCTTTTGTTGATCACATATTTTCCGTTCTAATTTGATCTGGGGTGTGCAATTTTGCAGGCTACATTCACTGACATCCTGAAGCAACTCGGTATGTGTATATTTAGTATGATGAAAGAAGTCTTCTATTGCATCGGCGACTTGCATGTTAAAACACATCTCCGTCCCCATCTTCTGTTCCCATCTAGGATGCGATGCATCAGCTTGTTTTTAATTCTTCATGGAATGTATGCTGCGAGAAATTGTTTGTCCTGATTGGATATATAAAATAGAAGTTTCCCTTAAGAGTGCCTAATGCAATTTATATTTCCCCTTCGCAGCCAAACAATTCGACACGGATCTCACCCCGAGGAAGTCGGCGATAAAGCTTATGATCCAGGACGAGCTCACAAAGCTTGCTGACGAGGCCGATGATGAAGAGGAAGAGGCAGATGGCGGTGCCGGGAAAGATGAGATGGCTGTTGATGGCACGGAGGTGAAAGCTTGAAGATAAGTCTTGTGGAAGAACCTCGTGTGAATGGTCATCGTCTTCCTCCCCTCTTCGCCTCTTCACTGTCCTGCTCCTTGTTCCCTGTTTCATCTTGTTGTTCTACTAGAGCTCGCTCGCTTGTTAATACTCGGTTAAGCCTCTTATATGTGCTGGGAAAACTAACTTATTTTTTCTTTTTTCTTTTTTCCTTCTTATTGTCGAATAGCGAGAGAATTATGTATTTAATAACCGTGCTAGTTATGTTCAATTAGGACTAGTATGCCAGGACTCCTCTGCATATACAGTGTCGCAGTTTGTGGAATGAACTGTGCAGAGCTTTTACATTATCCCTTTTATTAATGCCCCCGGCGCAATTTCAAATCAATGCTTCTCGACCGAGTCCATTGTTGTTGGTGATGTGGGGCTCCTCTCTTCACGCTTGGTCGGGCCATGGACTACGATTGCTATCTGCTATATAGCCTATTATGTTAACGAGATCCGTGAATATCAGGGAATTAAGGGTGCCCTAGGAAGCACGATACCTTTGGATCGACTGTTTCAGCCTATTTGATCTGAACCGGTTGAGTCTATTTAAGTATTTGGTAAATGGATCATGCAGAGATTAAGTTAATAGATTGACGACAGGGAAGAATAATGTGTCGGTGATTGTTTACTCGTATGAACCTGTCGTGATCAATGTTTCATGATTCCAACTGGGACTAAAAGAAAAAGTCACGAAAGATAAACAAACGCACTATCATTGAACTAAAGAGTGATTTTCTTTTCCTCATTAGAAAGTGATGTTCATTGAACCCCCAATTGGCTTTGACTACGTCCATGTCCAATTAGAAATGACACGTCAAGTCATTGGGTGGCCTTTTCTTTTCTCGACCCGCAATACGATTCGTAGTTGGTTGCTCATCACGAATCAACTCGTTCAACCGAGATAGAACGTCGAGTCTCATTCTATTGGTTTGTAAAAGAGCTTGCCTGACACGTGGCGATTGGTTGGAACCTCGTGACGATCAAGATCTCGGAGGCTCGAGAAGTGATGAATTTGCCTGTAACCCGACCAGGAAGGTGGATTTGGTTCGATGCGAGATTCGGGAGCCATCACCTTAACAGTCTACATTGATTGGCAAACCGGTCAGTGAAGATGCATAGGATACTTCGAAAATACTAAAATGGGGGCCGCACATATTCAAAGAACAAAATGCTCAATCCAACCGGCCACGTGGCAGATGCCGAATCAACGGCACGGATGACTCCGCCTCCCAGCCAATCGGATTTGCTCAAACTCTTCCTGTGCCAAATATTACAACTTATCGACAGGCAACGACCCACATCTCGCCACGTGTCCATTTTCTCGTCGTTATTTATTCTCACGATCCGACGGACGGACCCGACTCACTCTCCTTCCCCCCATAATCTCTCCACTCCACCCTCTCTCTCTCTCTCTCTCTCTCTCTGTACACCTTCTCCCTCCTCCTCTTCCCGGCGCCGCCATCTCCGCCGGCGGCGGCCTGCCGAGCTTCGACGCCGTCTCTGTCGATTCTCTCTCCTCAGCTAAACTTCCCTCTCGCTCTTCATAGATACTTCCGCCAGGAACAATACGTCCTCGACATTTGAGTCAACGGACCGAACCTCGTTGACGTACGAGCAATATTTACTCCGAATCAATCGGAATTTGATTTCGATAGTACCGGAGACGTCCATATATTCCGCCGGCGTTCACAGCTCCGAGCGGAGAGGAGTTGACGTGGATTCGGACATTGCGAGCCTGATAAACTGTACGGTGCGACGGTGTGACTGGCATGGTGGACACGGACTCCGAGTCGCCGCCGCAAGGAAGCCGAGGCGGCGGGGAGAACTCTGGGGGGGCTGGGGACCTGTCGTCGCCGAGGGAGCAGGACCGGTTCCTGCCGATAGCGAACGTGAGCAGGATCATGAAGAAGGCGCTGCCGGCGAACGCGAAGATCTCCAAGGACGCGAAGGAGACGGTCCAGGAGTGCGTGTCGGAGTTCATCAGCTTCGTCACCGGCGAGGCCTCCGACAAGTGCCAGCGGGAGAAGCGGAAGACTATCAACGGGGACGACCTGCTGTGGGCCATGACGACGCTCGGGTTCGAGGACTACGTGGAGCCGCTGAAGGTGTACCTCCACCGCTTCAGGGAGCTCGAGGGGGAGAAGACGGGCCGCGACAGGGACGGCGGCGGGGGCGGAGGGGACGGGGAGAGTGTCGGCGGAGTGGCCGGGAGTGGCACTGGGGGTTACGGGATGGTGATGATGATGGGCCAGGCCCAGCAGCATCAGGGACACGTGTACGGCTCGGGGGTTTTCCATCACCAGATGGGTCTTGGTGGGCCTGGCTCTGCCTTGACCCGGCCCAGATAATTAATGGGCCTCCATGTAGGTCCAGAACTGACTTTTCTTCGGGCCCACTTGAGCTGTAACGGAGCAGAATGTTGGGCCCCACTGGGCCAATAGATGGAGACATTACGGCTCATTAATTAGATCATGTGGGATGCTTTAAGCTTTATTAGTTGTTGTAAAAAGACAGTACATAGATCTAATCAGAATGCCTTTTAAGTTTCTTTTCTCGGTTCTTCGGTGTAGCTTGATGTATGTATTCGGAAAACGGACTATTAGAGATGCAATCTTCATTACCCCAAACTCCTTTTGAGTTTCCGACTTTCTAACGCCGTGATAAAATATTACAAGTTGTGGATGGACAGAATCAAACGGTCATATCTAAATTATTAGTTCATTCAAACAATTTTCGACATGACTTGTTGAACTATAGCGTATGCCGCTTGAGCAGGCATTTTCCGGCTATGTCGTTTCTCTGAAGAAGCCATTGGATCTGCAGCTTTTTGTGTGAATGCATTAGTATATGGATTCAATCAGTAGAATGATTGAATGTAAGAATATGGCCATGAGGAGTTTTTGGCTGTTGACTCCTCCATCAATCAACAGTGTAGCTGAAAGGATTGGCTACCACCACCATCAACAGTGCACCGGTCAACCCCCCCCCCACAGTCTCGGCCTCTATGATCACTGCCAAAGGTGCTATCAAGGGTCACCCATTGATCCGGACCCGATTCAACGATCTACGTTTCAGTGGCCTATATCCGATATTTGTGGAGTACACCTGTGTAGTGACTCAGTGATCTACACCCAATATCGTACAATGCATCTCTTTAGCACTAAACGGTAGATCAAAATGACGAAAGAGCTCAAAATTGTAGAGTACATAAAACCAACACAGCAATATAACTCGCAACAAGAGCAAGACTAATACCACGTACAAGTTAATCGACTCAGTTCGCATTCCACCAGAAACAAGCCAGATTTTAAGGCTGAAACCTTACCAGGATGGAGGAACAGAGCACAGGAAGATCGACAAACACTAGGAACAAGCAAAGAGAGCACAGATTAGAAAGAGGTTCCAACGTCGATTTGATCCAAGAAGCTTTAAATAAGGCCTTCAGGAAGAAGAACAGAACAGCAAAGTCGGAACACCAAAATTCAATGCCACAGGACCAGTAAGTAAAAAGAATTGGTAATTGGATTAATCGGATAACAACAATGAAGATACATATACAAGATTTCCTCGGACTCCATAACATTATATACAGAACCCAAGAAGAAGATACAAAACTTACAGTAACTATTAACACGAGCGACTAATGCGAGAAGGGTAGGCTTTCCCACCGCACATATGACCTAGGAAGAATTCTCAGAGACGACAACAGCGGTATGAACAAAAGCGGTTATAGAATACAAGGAATAGCAATAAAGGGAAGGCTCATAAGCTATTGCCCGTTCCCCACACTACGACCTATTACACAGGCAGGAAGATGAGTTACACATGGAAAAAGAAAAAAAGAGAAAAATCCCAAATACAATCGCATCCATGAGTTAGCAGTTTCAAGCTACTACAAATATCACCACCACCATCGTTTCTCTAGTCTCAAGCATTATATCATCTAGAAACAGTTCGGTTTCAAAAGGAAGTCTTAAAACTCGGAAATGGAAAAGTTATGGTTCTGATTAGTCGGGGGAACGCCGCGCATTCTCCACCAGTGCAGTGCCGGTGGTCTTTGTCTCCAAGAATCACATAATGGCTTCAGTTCGCATCTCTGCTGTCTCTAGCTACAAGAAGTCAGAAAGAGAGACCGATTGGGGCAATCGTAAACTTCATAAATAGTTGGTAAATTGAGGATGATAGGAAATAGGGTTTTTATCTAAGAAAGCAGTTTCAAGTGAAGGACATATAGTATACCTCAATCCACAGGCATACAACAACATAAGGAAATAAGATTAACAGGTTCTTCCACACAGGACACACATCTACTTGGCCTTTGGAAAACACATCTATTCATCAACTATTTAAGCGCACCTTCTCTTCTCTACAATTCCTTGGCATTTGCAAAACACATCTACTTGAAATTAAACCAGAAATGCAACTAATGGGCACCAAAGGTCGATTTCAATTGAAAATCCAAAATGAATTTGTCCTATTTTGCTCATCCAATATTGTCCTACATGTGTCCTTATTAACTAAATGCAATAAATAATATAGCCAAATAATGGAAAAATAGGACAGTTGCTAACATAGGCGGACGAATGAAATGCAATATCTACAGCCGAGGTTTAAGAATAGAAAACAAGCAAATTCAGATGTCGGAGATTGCACATGGCCTTATATTCCAGTCCATGGTTTCTTTTAGCTACAAGTTTATGATAAAATGGTGCACGAAAAATTATCTAATAATTTGATTAACCACATACTACTCCAAGAATGATTTGCAGATGTACATGCACATGAGATGGACCTAAAAAAGAAAAACCAACTTAAAATGTAAAATCTGTCATAAAACAGCGGCAGGTCGAAGCAATCCCTTTGTTTAATAGCAAACCTATAGCTCTTATTCATAACACAAGCGAAAACCAAGATTGCAAGTGAAAAAACAAGGCCATGGTTCCAGACACTTACTGATTCAGGAAGAAAACTTATGCTCCTGAGCCAAAAGAAGACAGCCAAGATGTTCAATAACTGAAGACAAAGGTGCAGTTCAATGGATAGAAATCCGATCAGACCACTGCTAGAGAATCTGGTTTGAACTTTGATAGTCCCATTCCCCAAGTTTGTTCCCAAAAGTAAATGAAGATGTAACGATTCGATCACTCCGAAGTAAGGCGTCGCCTCTTCCCATAATCAGCCTCCCTCGATCTCGAGCGATGATCATCCTCTTGGGACAACTTCAACTTGCTGTGAGTCCTCGATGACCGTCCCCTTTCATAGACATCATCAGGCTCTTGGTCATGGTCCCTGTATCGATAATGATCGGAGTATCTGTCCCTATCCTCCTTGTGTCGATCCCGGTCCCTATCTCTGTCCCGTTCACGGTCCCTGTCTCGCTCACGATCCCGATCACGTGATCGTTCCCTATCTCGATCATGATCCCTATCCCTTTCCCTAACACTATCCCTGTCATCACGAGGCCTCCTCTCAGACCACTCACGATCATGACTAATCTCTTTCTCTCTAGGGACATTTCTGTCATATGCCATTTCTC
Organism: Punica granatum; assembly: GCF_007655135.1. Lineage (NCBI taxonomy): Eukaryota > Viridiplantae > Streptophyta > Magnoliopsida > Myrtales > Lythraceae > Punica > Punica granatum. The sequence continues at coordinate 26,865,449 of NC_045133.1, forward strand.
TGTCATCGTGGTACCTTCTATCAGAAGATCCCGACCAGTCTCTCTCTGAGCCTCTTTCCTTTTCTTTTGACAAATTCGGCCAGCCTCCTCTATCATGAGTGACCTCACCATAAGGATGCTCAGATACCGCTTCCTCCCCATAACTAGATTCCCCTGCTCTGCCAGGAGCGTGATCCTCACCTCCCCATCCACCCATGCTATTATCAGACCACATCCCCATGTTTGGGCCCTCAACTCCAGAACCGGGCATCATCCCCATTCCATTCATCGGCATCCCTCTCCCAAAGATCGCAGGATTCACATGAGGAGCCACCCCAGGCAAGCCAACACCCCCTACAGGTGGAAACGAGGGCAATAAACCAGAAAATGGAGGGCCGGGAGCACCTGGGAAGCCCCCATAACCACCTAGCCTTCCCATAGGGCCACCGAAAGCTGGGTCGAATCCCTGACCCATCATCTGGGGATGCATCAAAGGAGGGCCACCGCCCATTCCTTGACCAAATCCATTTCCACCATTACCCATTATACCTCTTCCACCCATGCCAGCGCCCCTGTTCCTCATGGGACCAATGGGACCTCTATTCCCAATTCCTTGTCCATTACCTCTTCCCCAATTACCTCTCCCAAAACCTCGGTTATTATCTCCCCCTTGAAAGTTGCCACCAGTGGTAATATTATTCCCACCAGTCTTGGGCCCCACATCGTTTGGCCCTCTCCTCCCCTGACCAGCAACCGCAGATTGAGACATCTGCTGGTTCCTATTCATTTGAGCTTCTCCCATCCTCTTGATGCTGTAAGGGGACGCGAACGCCACAACACATGGCTTTCCATTAAACACATGCCCATTCATTCCCTCTTTACAGGTGGTTGCAGCTGCAGGATTGAAGAACTCAACCTGGCAGTAACCCTTTGATTTCCCACTCGCTTTCTCTTCAAAAAACTTCACCTCCTTCACCTGCCCATACCTGCAGAGCTCAGCCTCCAGCTCGGCATCAGTGGTCCACCAATGTAAATCCCCAACAAACAACATGGTCCCACCTCCTCCTCCAGCCCCAGCTCCAGAACCGGAGACAGCAACAGCACCACTACTGCCACCGGCATTCACCACTCCATTTCCACCTACGGGATTCATGTTCCTTATTCCACTTTGTGAGGGCAAACCATCATTCCCCATGCCCCCAACCGGCCCGACATTTCCTGGGTTCGCCCCAGCAACGCCATTTGATTGAGGTGCAAGTCCCTGCAGGCCACTGGGAATGCTATTATTTGCACTCCGCTCCTCCATCTCATTAACCTTATTCGGCCGCTGCTGAGTTAACTCGACCCTCATTCCGCCACCACCTGCCATCACTGGCCCTGATCCACCCGGTCCCTTCACTGCAGCTCCTCTAACCCCGTCAATCGGATATCCAGAATCCCCACCTACACTACTCTCACCCACAGCGATGCTCCGGGGAGGAGGAGCCCGAGCATCCGCAGCAGGGGGCAGCAGTGGCTGCTCATTCTTCCTCTCCTCCACAGGCTCAATCCTGAGACCCGCATCCTCATTCTTCCTCATCGACTGCAGGAAATTCTCCCCGACATTAACATCATTATAGAGGTCCTCGTAGTCGTCGTCCTCGTCTCCCAAGAACCCCTCGTCAGCTACGGCCGAGATGGCCTCGTTCCGGTGGAAGTGATCCACCTGATCACCGACCTCTCCGTACGCTCCCTCGCCGTCATCCATATCTTTATCTCTCCTAGGGTTTTGTTGCACTCACTAACTCTCTTCTTCCACAGCCGGTTCTCACGAATCGGCAAGCATTCCAGCGAGCAGCTGAAGTGAAATCACTCAGATTAGGGTTTCCAGATCTTACCAAGGGAAGGAGGAAGACGATCGAATTATCTCCGAGCAGGGCCGAAAGAGTAAATGGTGGGAAAGCCGAAGCTAAAACGAAACCCTAATCATAGAAACCCATTTCCAGATGACAGAATCATTCCCGCCACGCTAAAATACGCTGCCGGTGTATTATGCGCACATTGCTCTCGAGTGGGCCGGGCGTATTATTGGCCTGGATAAAGTTCGATCTACGAAATTCATCGAGTTGCTCCGAAGGGTCAATCGTCAAAACGGCTACATATTGAAGTCCAAGTACGACGGACTAAATATTTTAATGGTTGTTTTAGTGATTGGGTACTTATTTCTCCTTAATAATATCTCGATTCGAGTATAGTCAATAAAAAAATCTTAATAGAGAGAGTTTTAACTCTAATGGATTGATCCAACTCAAACTATATTAATCGAAACATATTAGACTTTTGAATATCAATATAATCTAATATATATATATATATATTAATCGCAGAGTCCGTGCATTGCAGGGGATACAAGGTGATCTTATTTATAATTGGATAATTAATACAAAATGTCATGTGTGATAAAAGTAAAAACTTGAAGAATTTACATAAGTATGAAAAAATTGAAAATCGCACGTTTAGAGGTGGCAATATCTTTTCAAAACCGAAACAGTCATAATTTAATTATGCGTGATACTTTCTCTATTTTTGACGTATCATATAGTATATATAGATAACATTATAACATATCATATCTATGAACGATATAATCTGCTTTGTTTTTTAAAAAGTAAATATGATCTCATATTATTCGTTTTATTTAGTTCATAAAATTATTTTTTAAAAAAATTCAAAACATCTAAAAATTAATTACATGTCCCTTAAATCTATATCTAAATGTTTTGAAAAATTAAAATGGGATTAATCACGCAAAAAAGCTATACCTTTACTTGAATTTCCAATTCTAATATGATCTTTCGAAAATGGTATAGAAAGGCATCATCACCTTTCGTTTTAGTCTCAAGTCCATTACGGCATTAAATTTTTCGTCAATTTTGACGATAGCGACTGACTAGGCATAAGTGGCAATATGTGGAATTAAGTAAAATTATTTAGGTCCACTTATCGTGTTAGATTTGATATTAAAACGAAAGGTCGTGCATTTCTGTACTATTTCAGAAAGATCGTGTCAGGATTGGGAACTCTACAAAAAATTGTGTTAAATTTGATACTAAAACGAAAGGTAGTACCTTTCTTTGCAATTTTTGAAATGTCGTGCTAGAATTGAAAATTCGAACAAAAATCATACCTTCATACATGATTAGCCCATTAAAATACTCATTTTATAAAAAAACTCAAAAAATCAAAAGACATAACGATCAATTCTATAAATCTATATTTACATATTTCAAAAAAAATTACAATAAACATTTGTTTCTTAAGAAAAGCTCAAGATCGAAAATAATTATCAATTCCATAAATCTATATTTATATGTTTTGAAAAAAAAATCAAAAATCAAAAATCAATGATTAAAATATTTTGTAAGAAAGCTCATAAAATAAAAGAAACAATGACTAACCCGACAAATCCATAAGACTATATCTTATATTTTAAAAACATTTAAAAGTTCGTTTTAAAAAGCTCAAAAAAATCAATAAAACTCCACCTAGTAATCTTGGCCTTCTAAAGCAATCTACATAATATTATTTATGTTCTAAAATATTCAAAAAATAAGAAAATAAATTAAATAATAGCTTGTCCCATGAATCTATACCATATGTTATAAAAATTAAAAATTCATTTTCTAATAGAAAAGGTCAAAACGAGAAAATAACAATCGATCTCAAAAATTTATATTCATATATTTTAAAAAAATAATTTAAAAAAAGCTAAAAATTGAGAAAATAACTTATAATCCTACAAATCTATATTTATATGTTTTTAACAATTAAAAATTTTCACAAAAAATATTTTTTAAAGAAAGCTCCAAATACTGAAAAACTAATGGCTAGTTTCACAATTTTATTTTATTTTTAAAAAAATTAAAAATTTTGATTTAAATAAATGCAAAAAATGAAGAAAATCCCATTGAGCAACCTAGTGCAATCGAGTCTTTTGGCCAGGCCTCACCATGTTCTTAATTTCAAATGTATACACCTCTTTAGTACTAAAGAGTAGATCAAAATGACTAACGAGCTCAAAATTGTAGAGTAACCAAAAAAAAAGACACAGCAAAGGAAGATCGAAAAAAATCTCGAACAGGCAAAGAGAGGGAACACTTGAAAGAGGTTCTGTCATTGATTTGATCTAGGAAGCTTTACATAAGGCCTTTGGGAAGAACAGAACAGTAACTCAAGTCGAAAAGCTAAATTCCGACGACCCAAGAACAGGAAGTTTAAAGAATTGGAAATTGGATTAATTGGATAACAACAATCAAGATACATATACAAGATTTCCTCGGACTCCCTAACATTATATACAAAACCTGAGAAGATACAAAACTTACAGGAACTATTAACACGAGTGACCAAAGCGAGCAGGGTAGGCTTCCACTGTACACATGACCTAGTTAGAATTCTCGGAGACAACAGCGGCATCAGCAAAAGCGGTTATAGAATACAAGGAATAGCAATAAAGGGAAGGCTCAGAAGCTATCAACCGTTCCCCGCACTACATCCTACTACAGAGGCAGGAAGATGAGTTACACATGTAAAGAAAAGAGAGGTCCCAAATACAATCACATCATGAGTTAGCAGTTTCAAGCTACTACAAATATCAGTACCACCATCGTTTCTCTAATCACAAGCATTATATCATCTGGAAACAGTTTGGTTTCAAAAGGAAGTCTTAAAACTTGGAAATGGAAAAGCTGTGGTTCTGAAAAGTCGGGGGAGCGACGCACATTTTCCTCCAATGCAGTGCTGGTGGTCTTCCTCTCCAAGAATCACACAATGGCTTCAGTTCACATCTCTGCTGTCTCTAGCTACAATAAGTCAGAACAAGAGACCGACTGGGGCAATCAGAAATCTCATAAATAGTTGGTAAACTGAGGACAAGAGGAAATGCTGTTTTTTTATCGAAGAGAGCTGTTTCAAGTGAAGGACAAAACAGTATAGCTTAACCAAGAGGGCAGAGATCAGCACAAGGAAATAAGACAACAGGTACTTCCACACAGGACACACATCTACTTGGCATTTGGAACACAAATCTACTCGGCAACTATTTAAAATTAAGCGTACCTTCTCTTCTCTACAATTCCTTGGCATTTGCAACACACATCTACTTGAAATTAAAACCAGAAATGCAACTAATGGGGTACCAAAAGTCGACTTCAATTGAAAATCCAAAATAAATTTGTCCTATTGTACTTATCCAATTATGTCCTACATGTGTCCTTATTATCTAAATGCTATAAATCCTCTAGCCAAATAATGGAAAAAATTGGACAGTTACTAACATTAGTGGACAAATGAAATGCAATATCTACCACCAAGGTTTAAAAATAGAAAACAAGCAAATTCAGACGTCAGAGATTGCACATGGCCTTCCAGTCCATGGTTACTCTTAGCTAGAAGTTTATGATTACATGGTGCACACAAGATCATCTACTAATTTGATTATCCATATATTACTCCAAGGATGATTTGCATCTGTCCATGCACATGAAACGGACGTAATGAAGAAAACCGACTTAAAATGTAAAATCAGTCATAAGGCGCAAATTGTATAGGCAGAATCCGATTGACAATTAAACTGCATGCACATTCTAAGTAGTAAAAGAAACCCTTCAAGCACATTTTGAAAGAATAGACTGGTTGGTTAGACATTTAAGAACCTATGAGAATACGCAGAGGCAGACCGAAGTAATTCCTTTGTTTACTAGCAAATCAGTAACTCTTATTCATAATACAAACTAAAAACAAGATTAAAAGTTAAAAGAAGGCCATGGTTCAGACACTTACCGATTCCAGAAGAAAATCCATGCTCCTTAGCCAAAAGAAGACAGCCAAGATGTTTAATAACTGAATCCAAAGCTGCTGTTCAATGGATAAAAATCCCATCAGAGCCACTGCTAGAGAATCTGGTTTGAAATTCGATAGTCCCATTCCCCAAGTTTGTTTCCAAAAGTAAACGAAGATGTAACGATTCGATCACTCCGAAGTAAGGCGTCGCCTCTTCCCATAATCAGCCTCCCTCGATCTCGAGCGATGATCATCCCCTTGGGACAACCTCGACTTGCTGTGAGTCCTTGATGACCGCCCCCTTTCATAGTCATCATCATGCTCTTGGTCATGGTCCCTGTATCGATAGTGATCAGAGTATCTGTCCTTATCCTCCCTGTGTCGGTCACGGTCCCTATCTCTGTCCCGTTCACGGTCCCTGTCTCGCTCACGATCCCGATCACGTGATCGTTCCCTATCTCGATCATGATCCCTATCCCTTTCCCTAACACTATCCCTGTCATCACGATGCCTCCTCTCAGACCACTCACGATCATGACTAATCTCCTTCTCTCTAGGGACATCTCTGTCGTATGCCATTTCTCTATCATCGTGGTACCTTCTTTCGGAAGATCCCGACCAGTCTCTCTCTGAGCCTCTTTCCTTTTCTTTTGAGGAATTCAGCCAGCCTCCTCTATCATGAGTGACCTCACCATATTGATGCTCAGAAGCCGCTTCCTCCCCATAACTAGACTCCCCTCCTCTGCCAGCAACATGATCCTCACCTCCCCATCCACCCATGTTACTATCAGACCACATCCCCATGTTTGGCCCCTCAACCCCAGAACCGGGCATCATCCCCATTCCATTCATGGGCATCCCCCTCCCAAAAATCGCAGGATTCACATGGGGAGCCACCCCAGGCAAGCCAACACCCCCTACAGGTGGAAACGAGGGCAATAAACCAGAAAATGGAGGGCCAGGAGCACCTGGGAAGCCCCCATAACCACCTAGCCTTCCCATAGGGCCACCGAAAGCTGGGTCGAATCCCTGACCCATCATCTGGGGATGCATCAAAGGAGGGCCACCGCCCATTCCTTGGCTAAATCCATTTCCACCATTACCCATTATACCTCTTCCACCCATGCCAGCACCCCTGTTCCTCATGGGACCAATGGCACCTCTATTCCCAATTCCTTGTCCATTACCTCTTCCCCAATTGCCTCTCCCAAAACCTCGGCTATTATCTCCCCCCTGGAAGTTGCCACCAGTGGTAATATTATTCCCACCAGTCTTGGGACCCACATCGTTTGGCCCTCTCCTCCCCTGACCAGCAACCGCAGACTGGGACATCTGCTGGTTCCTATTCATTTGAGCTTCTCCCATCCTCTTGATGCTGTAAGGGGACGCGAAAGCCACAACACATGCCTTTCCATTAAACACATGCCCATTCATTCCCTCTTTACAGGCGGTTGCAGCCGCAGGATCAAAGAACTCAACCTGGCAGTAACCCTTTGATTTCCCACTCGCTTTCTCATCAAAAAACTTCACCTCCTTCACCTGCCCATACTTGCATAGCTCAGCCTCCAACTCGGTATCAGTGGTCCACCAATGCAAATCCCCGACAAACAACATGGTCCCACCTCCTCCTCCAGCCCCAGCTCCAGAACCAGAGACAACAACAGCAATGGCACTGCTACTGCTACCGGCATTCACAACTCCATTTCCACCTACAGGATTCATGTTCCTCACTTCGCTTTGTGAGGGCAAAGCATCGTTCCCCATAACCCCAACCGGTCCGACATTTCCTGGGTTCGCCCCAGCTACACCATTTGATTGAGGTGTAAATCCCTGCGGCCCACTGGGAATGCTATTATTTGCAACCCGCTCCTCCATCTCATTAACCTTATTCGGCCGCTGCTGCGTTAACTCGACCCTCATTCCGCCACCACCTCCCATCACTGGCCCTGTTCCACTCGGTCCCTTCACCTCAGCTCCTCTAAACCCCTGATTCGGATACCCAGAATCCCCACCGACACTACTCTCACCCATACGGATGCCCCCGGGAGGAGGAGCCCGAGCAACCGCAGCTGGTGGCGGCAGGGGCTGCTCATTCTTCCTCTCCTCCACAGGCTCACTCCTGAAACCTGCATCCTCATTCTTCCTCATCGACTGCAGGAAATTCTCCCCAACATTAACATCATTATAGAGGTCCTCGTAGTCGTCGTCCTCGTCTCCCAATAACCCCTCGTCAGCTACGGCCGAGATGGCCTCGTTCCGGTGGAAGTGATCCACCTGATCCCCGACTTCGCCGTACGCTCCCTCACCGTCATCCATATCTTTATCTCACCTAGGGTTTTGTGGCACTCACTACCTCTGGTCTTCCACCGCCGGTTCTCACGAATCGACAACTTTTCCGGCGAGCAGCAGAAGTTAAATCTCTCAGATTAGGGTTTCCAGATCTTACCAGCGGGAGGAGGAGGAAGACAATCGATTATCCCCGAGCTGGACCGAGAGAGTAAAAGCTCAGGAAGTCAAAGCTAAAACGAAACTCTGTTCATAGAAATCCATTTTCAAATGATAAAATCGTGCCCGCCATGCTAAAATGCGCCAGTTGCATACTGCGCACACTACTCTCGAGTGGGCCGGGCCTATTATGGGCCTGGACAAGTTCGATCTACTGCGAAGTTCATCGAGTTGCTTTAAAGGGTCAAAACGGCTAGATATTGAAGTCGAAGTACGATGGACTACTCTGTGGTCATCGATCATGCGTATTCTCGAAAATTCGCGGTGACGAAATACAGTCGAGTGTCTGGATTTGGGATGACAATACGTGATAACTTAGACACTGTGCAATGCTTCGGATTGGCCCGGTGCTGGAGTTGGTTCTGCATCAATCCTGTTTAACGGACCCGATGAAAGATTGATGGTGCACACTCGATTTCTGGCAAAAATTAAGACCAGAATTTCATGATGAATCCAATTTCTTTTCGCATAAGATTTTATGTTTGACGTTGTCATTGAAGGATTATCACTTCCTTGCGCAAGAGTTCTAGACGAGTACGCAGTTTTACTATCTCTTTAAACAACAGTTCGATGGTCGAATGAATTAGTTTTCTGAACCTGTGTACAGTGACAGTCGACCAACCGAACTTACGAAACGTTTTAGTCTCTTCATATCAAGGATCATCAGTTCACTCTTGTTTCTTCAGGGAATTTTTGGTCTCTCAGTATCATTAACTTTTGACGAGCAACGATTCGGATGAGGCGTCGAACGTAAAAATTAAACAATTTTACTTCATTTGAATACAAGACGGAACCAGCAGAAATACATTCCCATCAGAATGGGGAAGAGAAAACTTTTGTTGGCTTTGCGGGGTGCTATATCAGCATTTTTCGCTAATCTGACAATCGAGAGCACCAGCGGTCGGGTTAGTAGTCGCAAAGAGAGAAGCAGGTCTTGCGACCATGCTTGACGCTTTGAGATAACTCGAGGCAGTTTCTTGTCCTGATGGTGTAAAGTAGGCACCGTTCAGCATCAGGTCCCGGTCCGATCTCCAGTTCCAGTCCTTCCACTCGTCAGATCCCGCGCTCTCCCTCTTAGTCACCTAGACGACAGTACAAAACTCGGGTTTAAGACTTATTTGCCAATCTTTAGCCCCTGCCTCAAGTTGCAATCCTCAGCGTGCATTTTAGTTTGGTTTTTATGAAGGCATCTCACCTCTTTCAAATGTTCGTTATCCGACGCAATGAAGACGTTCCCCTGGCTGTTGATAGTCGGATTCGCGCTTCCACCTATTGCATACATCTCCCAACCAGTATATACATTATTTACAATGTGGAAGTACCCGTGCCTGCACCTGCGAATTTACCAGCTCGTGTTAGCTTCATCTACCAGCACATTACGGGATCGTCTTTCCATGACATTTCTTACCTAGGCATCCTCTGAATTAGGCCTTCCCCGAAGAAGTTGAATGCGATGGTCACCTGCATGGCTTTGTCCTGGACGAAATCGTCGCTGTGACCCATCAGCATGACCTCGTTGTGGTGCAGCATGTAGTTGTTCGAGATCGTGATGGCTGTGGACCCGAACACCGCGTCAATGAGCCCATCTCGGCAGTTTGCCAGGGTGCAGTGGTCGATCCAGATCTCCCTGGCTGCAAATATAGATATACCATCGCCATCGGATCTGCCCCGCATCCCCACGTGCTCCTGGGAGCTCCTAACAGGGGCGTTCCCCGCGGGAACGCAATCATGTATGTACACATTATGTATAATGATATTCGTAACATTCTGGATGGCGATGCACGGCCCGTCGGATATTTGTATGTTGCGCCCTCTTCCGTCTATGGTCTTGTACGAGTTCAAGAGCAGTTCCTGCTTAAGGTTGATGACCATGTCATGGTCGAAGATGATCCATAGAGGTTCATCCCTTGTGGCACCATACCTCAGAGTGCCCGGGGTGGGGTTCACAGGGTCATCATCGGGATCAGTGACGGTGTAGATCTTCCCATCTCGGCCTCCCACAGCGTTCCGCCCAAACCCGATCACACAGTCTGCCAGGATTTTCCGGTTCGATTCCCATTCGGGATCGCACCTCCAACAGTCGTCGATGGGGTTCCCCGTCCTGCACTGCCCTGTCGTCGACCCTTCGAGTTGTCTTCTCGTGATGTTCCTACTCATGTTCATTTCAACACACACAAAATAATCAAAATCTTCAGAAAACATTCGAAAGTGGTCAAGACGGCGAAGTCGGAACAGGTAGGAAGTTGCACGGACCATTTATCAGCGAGTTTCGGTGCTTGCATGAATTTACGAGCCGAGGACGATGCTTCGGCTGTGTATAGCAGCACAGCAACTGAGAAAATCAAGATGGAGACCAGGACGGAGACATGGTAAGGTGACATAATCCCCAGGATCGGGAAGTGTATGGGTAAAGGTAGTACTGAAACTAAGCTAGCTAAGGCATGGATGTTGAATTTAGTGACCAACCAAGAACATGAGGGAGAGGAGAGTTTATGACTATAAATAGAAATAAAGAAACTGGTTGAAGAAAATTTATGGAAATAATAAATTAAAGTAACTCAAAATGGAATATGTTGCCTGCTGAGGATAATGTGACTATTGAAATTTTTATTTGGAGAGCCATTGCCACATTGCCGAGAAAAGTCGTTGGGCATTGAAGAAAATGTTCTTTTTATCCCTTAATTTTCCAATCCAAGAGATAGTGAAAGGAGTCTCGTTGGGCATTGAAGAAAATGTTCTTTTTTTTTCCTTAATTTTCCAATCCAAGAGATAGTGAAAGGAGTCTTGTTGATCAAGATGGGGACTGAATATATTGGGCAATTTAATAGCCAGCCAAAAGAAAATCAAGAACTAGAATCATGCGAAACAAGTTTGCATCCAACGGAATTTTTGTGTAATAATGATGAATAGGTAGCGGTCCTGCATTGCACACCTTATTCGGTGTGATCGTGTTAGATTTGATCTTCTTGGACCAACCTTTGCCTGGGAAGTCCAGGATCCATGGGTCTTGTGTAAGGATTTTCGAACGAGTATATACCATTTATCATGTAATATAAGAAAGCACACTCCGTTAAAATTTCAAAAAACAATAATGTGCTATGATTAGAACTTGTTCTTATTGGGATGAGCTAATGTGAGGAACAAGTTCAGCATACATCCCAAATGCATAACTTATGATATCATCTTCTGAAATATACGGTGAGTTATGGTCTCTTCTTAACGACACGAACATCATCATATTTTCGTTCTTCCTCAGTAAGCATATCATAGCCTAGGCATCCCTTTTGATACCGGGAATTGGAAAGGGAACCGAAGTGGGAATCGTCGCGCCGAGAGAGTCCCTGTTCCGATGGCAATCCAGCATCAAGTACTTTATATCCAGATCCCATCGCGAGGAGATGAAGTAAGAGGCCGAAAAATTAGCTTATAAAAGTGGGGTTGAGTGGGGGCCGTGATGAATGGAATCGATGGCCAGAGAGCACTTTTTGTGGGCCCGCATTAAAGAAGTGATCAGACGGGGTCCAGCCCACTAAGATGTACATTTACATGCCGCCATAAATAAGGTGAAAATTTATGGTCTCATTAATCTTCTGTACAAGATATGCAGACAAGGATGGACCCTTTTTTCTTTTTTAATCTTTCAGTAACTTTTAGGTTTTTTTTTTGGCTTAATTAAAGGTGACAATATGTGCCACGCTGTATTTAAACAGGTCGTATCTAAATCAAAACACGACACGTTTAACAAACATATCAAGATTTTCAAACACGAACACGACAAGTTTAATTACAGGTTGATATTAATACAACAAGCCTAATCTATTTAATTTAGCGTGTCTAAATATATATGTATACTTATCGACACGATATAACATTTTTACCTTTATGTATATATTATACCTACATAATATGACACTATTAACTTTAATTATATGTTACTACAAGATTAACATGGTAAAAGAACCATAAATGGGTAATTTATATAAACAAATTTAGATGATTTTAGTGTACTTTCATCTATAAATTGATACAATATGCGAAACAAATTTATTAACACGATAACACATAATAAAAACTGGTCTCATCGTTTCTAAACATATTACAACTTACAAGGGTTGAACCGTTTAAACACGTTTATTTATTATGTCTAAACCAGTCAAATCCGTTGAGACATGAAACACATTTAGCCTTAACCCAAACCGGTTTAACTCCGTGTCGTACCCATATTGTGTTATCTTGTCGTGTCAAATTCTGCCGACTCTAAGCTTAATCACACAAAAAATCATGAACTTTCACCAAATTTCCAAATTTAACATCAACTTTATTTTTTTTAAATCTAGTAGCAACTTGTCGAGGTCATACCAAATCTAACATATGTCTACAAGTCTGTCAATTTTGTTAATGTGGCAAGGTAACGGCAGTGACGAGGCAAACAAAATCCAACGGGGTGACTCTCTCATCCACAACCTACAGACAAATAGCCATGTATGTTCTCTCCCTTTTCTGTCTCCATCAATCTATTACCAGCACCTTCACTAACTTCATCGTCATCCTCGGATCCCCCTCTCTCTCTCTACTCTCCTCTCTTTTCATCTTCTTCAGTACCTCTATCATCATCTTTTGACCTCCTTCCATCACCATCCTCTACCATTAACTACCTTTCATCCTCATCTCTTTCCTCTCCACTTTCCTCCGCTCTCCTCAGCCTTTCCTTCCTCAGCTTCCGGCCGTTACCATTATAGCCCTTATCACCATCTCCATCTTCCTGTTCATCACCATCGCCACATCACAACTTCCCTTTCCTCATCTCTCCATCTCTTCCTCTTCTTTCCTTTCTGATCCTCTCGACCATTTGCCCAACTCCTTCATCATCACCACAACTCTCTTACCTCAATCTTCGCTTCATCTTCATCATCACCAGCTCTCTTCCCGCTTAATGTATCTCCTCCATCCGAAACCATCACCTTCATCATCGACAGCATCATCTTCTTTCTTCTTCTTCTATTGCTTATTTCTCTCATCCTCGTAGTTATCCATATCTCCCTCATAGCTTACTACATCCTCTCCATAACCTTTTATTTTTCTTTTATAACTATCTCTACATTATCATCATCTCCATTTCTCTTCTTTGTTTGTTGGTCCACTCATCTCCATGGCCGGCCCTACTTGAAGCTCCTCTTGAGCTATTATTTTGTTCGGTACAACCCCTATAAGCTCCCTTATCTCTTCCTTTTTGCACAACTCTCTCTCTCTTTTTCACTCCTCCCTATTTCTCGGGCTCTTCATTTGGTAATACACAAATCATATATTTCCTTCATCTTCCCTCCTCTGTCATCTTTATCACCGCAGCCTTCCCTCTCCTTCCATCTCCTTCCTCAGCCACCTCATTCCTCATCATCTTCTCCATCATCATCTCTGTCACCATCCTTCTCCTTCTTTTCATCTTAGCTACAACCCTCACCATCCTTATCATCATCTTCATCTTAGCCAAAACCATATCCTTTACCTCTCTCCCTTTCTCTCGACCCTTGGAGATTCACAAATAGCCACATACACACGCACAAACCCTTTGTTTCCCTCATCGTCATGCTACCAACACCAGCACCTTCCCCTCCTCTATTTTCTGCTTCTCTCATCTCCATCACCTCGGCTATCTCCTCTTCTCGATCACCCACCAGCATCACTGCCATCTATCATCACCATTAGCATTCTCTTCCTTTGTCACTCATCAGCATATACTATCACCTCTCACTCCTCCATCTCTCTTGGCTCCTCTTGACAGACACATTCTCGACCTTAACACACAGCAACCTATAGCCCTTTCTCGAGCTTCTCGAGCTGCTGCCATTGTTTTTTCCATGTCTCAAGCATCCTCGAGTTGTTTGTGGCTGACCTCGTGCCCTGTTACAGCTCATCTACTTCACGCCGCTATTGTGCTATCACTCCATCTTCCTTCACACCACTTCTAGCAACTTGATGAAGTCGATGATGGCCGTGGCAGCGAGCTAAGGAGGAAGTAGTAGTGTTGGTGGAAGGAGCAGAAGAAGAGGTAAATGAGATGATGGTGGCGATTATGGAAAGAGGAGGAGGAGATGGAGATGATTGTGATATGGTGAGGAAGGAAAGAGCTGGGGAATGTGGTGAAGAGAGAAGGAGGCAGCTGAGATGATGATAGAGGAAGGGGGAGGGGAGAGGAAGAGAGAGGAAGATGGTTGTGGAGGAATAACAAAAAATTGAAGGAAAATGCTCTGTCACTACCACATCGGATTTTGTTTGCCCGTCACCGCCATTACCCAGCCATGTCAGCAAAATTGACAGACTTGTGGATGGATGTTATATTTGGTTTAACGTCAATAAGTTACAACTAGATTTGGAAAAAATAAAAGTTAATACTAGATTTGAAAATTTGGTGAATGTTAATGATTTTTGGTGTGATTAACTTTTTTTTTTAATAATATTGAAGTATGGCGGACATTTATATCTACGTTTTATGACTCGATATACGTATCAATATTTGTTAGTTGAAGTCTCTACAGAGCTTGAATGTTTTATGAGATCGTGAAAAAGCAATTCTGACCTTAAAGTAGAACTCGTTTGTAATGCCACACTATCGTGATGCTGCTGAGTGGTTCATGAACAATCTTATTAGTATATGTACCATTCGAGGTTATTAAATTCGATTTTACGCATGCAACAATGCCACTATCCTTCCAACGACACCATTGTCGTGGGCCTGTTGAACCGCATGGACACAACCTATTCACCAGAGAATTGACTTTTCATCATAGCGATGGGGCACTTGGCAGTTAGCCTTCCCCGTCGTTTGGATTTTCAGCTGGTGCTCAAATGCACATTCGCCGGAAAGTTTTCCTCCAGCACATGATCTCACAATCTTCGGGTTCCTCTTGACATGTATTGACAACACATGTATGTATTAGTAGGCAAAGGTTGTCTGATCGCTTGTATAGTATACCTCATGACTCGAGTTGTTTTCATATCGTTTCTCTACTTCACATCGCTACTGTGCTATCACTCCATCTTCCTTTACACCACTTCTAGCAACTTGATGAAGTCGATGATGGCTATGGCAGCGGGCTAAGAAGGAAGTGGTCATGTTTGTGGAAGGAGCAGAGGAAGAGGTGAAAGAGATGATGATGGTGGCGGTTATGGAAAGAGGAGGAGGAGATGGAGATGGCTGTGATGTGGTGAGGAAGGAAGGAGCCAAGGAATGTAGTGAGGAAAGAAGGAGGTGGCTGAGGCAGTGATAGAGGAAGAAGAAGAGGAAGGGGAAGAGGAAGAAAGAGCAAGATGGTTGTGAAGGAATAACAAAAAATTGAAGGAAAATACTCTGTCACTACCACATCGGATTCCATTTGCCCGTCACCGTTGTTACCCAACCATGTCAGAAAAATTGATGGACTTGTGAACGGACGTTATATTTGGTTTAACATTGGTAAGTTACTGCTAGATTTGAGAAAAATAAAAGTTAAGGCTAGATTTGAAAATTTGGTGAATGTTCATGATTTTTGGTGTGATTAAGGTTGTGTTTGATATTAGAATTGAGTTGAGTTGAATTTTGATTTTAATTTATTTATAATAATTGTGTTGTTGAATTACGAAAAGAAGTATGAAAAACTAATAAATAGTTGAGAGGAAGGAAATAATTGTGTTATTGAATTGTGGAAAAAGTAATGAATAGTCGTGAGAATTTAATATTAAAAATTAAATTGAATTGTTAAAAAATTGAAGGAAAAAAAGTAATCATTGTGTTGTTGAATTAAAGATAAGTGAAGTTGAGTTAAAAAAAAATTCTAAAGCCAAACAAGGTAATCTTTTTTTATTTTATAATATTGAAGTATGGAGAACATTTATATTTGCGTTTTATGACTCCATGTGCGTACCAATATTTGTTAGTTGAGGTCACTACAGAGTTTGCATTATGTGTTTTATAAGATCGCGAAAAGGCAATTCTGACCATATAGTAGAGCTCGTTTGTAATGCCATGCTATTGTGATTTTGCTGAGTGGTTCGGGAACAATATTATTAGTATATATACCATTCGAGGTTATTAAATTCGATTTTATGCATGGAACAATGCCAATGTCCTTCCAACGAGACTAGTGTTGTGGGCCTATTGAACCGCATGGACACAACTCGCTCACCAGAGAATTGACTTCTCGTCCTGGCCATAGGGCACTCGACAGTTAGCTTGCCTCGTCGCTTGGATTTTCAGTCGGTGCTCGAATGCACATTTACCAAAATGTATTTCTTCAGCACATGATCTCTCAATCTTCGGGTTCCTCTTGACATGGATTGACAACACATGTATGTATTAGCAGGCAAAGGTTGTTTGATCGCCTGTATAATGTACCCCATGACTCGAGTTGTTCTCATATCGTTTCTGACCATTCAACCTCCGCAGACATAACGACATGACCGAGTATGAGACAAAGATCGATAATATAAGTGACATGTTATCAAAACGAAAACTAAATCAAAAAGTAAGAAAGCAGATTGGGCCACAGGCTGTAGTTTCGGAAGATGAACGCAATATATGTTACTGGGTCTTCGGATTGCAAAGTTTGCATTGACTAGTTTCTATATCGGCCTCTGTTGATAAGGATTCACGAGTGCGTATCAGGCTCTTTTAAAGCACATGCTCTTTTAAAGACCGAAGTACGCCGCATCTCTGTAACGCAACGACTTTGTACTTACAAACGGGAAGGGAATGAAAGGGATTCTTCTCTTTATCTTTCAACTATACCGAGTGTCAGCAGATGCTTAAAATTAAACTGTGAGAACATCAAAAATCCGTTAGCTATTGAAACCTCTCTCGGTATATTCGTGAAAAATTATTAAAACTTTGACAGTTAATTTTAACTTTACAAGCTCCAATGCTTAAATTGGCAATATACTAATGTTTGAAACTTAAAAAAAGAAAAGAAAAGAAAAGAAAGCAAAGGCATGGGAGAGTGAGCTTAACCGAGCTTACAGCAGAAGAATCTCAACGTTACCACGCAACCTCACCTCGTGCTTGCACCGCCCAATCAGGGCTGTTTCTAATTGTTACAGGTCGAAGTTTGAGTTAACTAGCAAACTGGACTATCACTTAGTCAAGTCACATCAAGTTCGTTCCCGAAAGTAATTTTACATCATTTTAGTCCTGAGTTGATAAGTTACATCAATCGAATCCTTTTTTACATAAATTTAGCCCTTTGTAACATCTATTTGGTCCTTCTAACATTAATTTGGTCTCTGTTAACATCAATTTTGTCCTTTGTAACTACCGTTATAATGTCTTCAATGATTTAACTGTGTTGAAATGTGTTATAAGGATTTTAATTTCATTGTACTATAACTATAGTCTCTTTTTAATCCAAAAAATTAAAAAATTAAAAAAGAAATTAAAAACAAAGAATGACAACTAAAATTATTTAATAAGGAAAGTAATTGAGACCTGATTTACAAAATTAATGAAAGGTTGTAATTTATTTTTAAGTAAAATTATTATAAATGAACATTAAAAATTACAATTGGAAGCACAAAAAATTTTAAAAGAAACGATTTACCACGAAAAAAAAAGACATACTTAAAAGAATATGAAAAAAGATCAGTTCATACAACATGTAATTACAATTGGGTTGAAAATTTAAAAGGAAGAGTCAATTACAATAGTAATTAATTATAAGATATAATCAATAAATAAAATCGGATTTATAAAATTAGTTTTTTTTCGCTTTATAAACTGTCACAAAATTAGTTTCGTTTATATTGAAAATGTTATAAATCGAGAACAAATTACATAGGAATTGAACTATTAAAAGTAAAAGCCGCCTCAAAGTATGAACCAAAGTCTTAGTTTTTTATTTTTTTAATACCATATGAATTTTACTTTCTTTGGATAAATTGCTTCCAATAATAATACATGGCAGTATATATTTTAAAATAAAAATGTTAATTCCTCCTAAAGATATGCCAAGTAATCCTCATAATACTCACATATATCAATTAACCCTTTGGATGTAGAGTAGATTATGAAAATTACAACTCGTGCTAAAATTAGAAGGATATAGCAATACTCAATTCAAAATTCAAAAATCTTATGTTTATCCTTCCGATTTGATGTCATTAATCAATTTTAATTAGATAGATATATTCAACTTCTTATAATAAGCAATGAGTTACTAAATTATCGAGTTCAAAATGATAGAGTCTTATTATAATTACCTTTATGACTAGATGGTAACTTACCCTGAAATCTTAATTCTCAATTTCAGTTTCCAAAGACAGCAATATAGAAAAAAAAACTAATTAATTGATGGTCAGCGTCTCCATTGTCGAGAGGCTCCTACCACGTAACACTAAGGGTACGTTTGGTTCGTATGATTAGAATAGACATGGAATAGAATAGATATGGATTAGAATAGATGAGGAATAGAATGTAAATTCTGATGAAATTTTTTTGTTTGGCTTGAGGGAATAGCAAAAGTGAGAGTTATAATTCTGATGTTTGGTTGACTGGAATAAAGAATGGAATATAACATAAATATGATAAAATTATAGATATGCCCTTCGTGCTAAATTTAATGGGTTTTATAAGATAAATAGATAACTTTAATGGTAATTTTTATAATTAATAAAAAATAAACATTTTAAATAATTTTAAAGTGAATAATTTTTAAAATTTAATTATTTTAATTAAATTACTAAAAATTATGATTATTAATAAAATTAATTATTTTAATAATTTAACATGCATAATTATCTAAAGAATAAAAAAAATTCTTAATAAAAACATATTATCTTACAATAAAAAAATTATCGTACATTATAATTTATTTATTAATTAAATAATTATCGAAGAATAGCCAATTTTTTCTTAGGATTTTTTATTCCTTACTATAATTTTCTTTTTACAATAATTTTATTTTTCCGGGGACTGAGACTAATCCCATTCAGATTTGTAGTTTTTCACATGCTCATCTTTTTTTAAATCCATTTTTCATAAGTCCTTGATGAGAATTTATTTGTAACTCTATTTTCACGTTAAGAAATGAAAAATAAATCGTTATCGATCAAAATTACTTTGTTCGAATTTCATAGATTTTTCGGAGAACAACACCATTACACCAGAACAAGTTTCGCTCCCTGGACCAACAAATTTCGTAATTAAATGCTCAAGGTAGAATGTGATAAGAACAATAAAAGAAATTTTACGCTTTACTTGACAATTAACATATACAGTACAACATTCATCCCAAAATAAAAGGACATACGCAGTACATATTGAACAATAGAAGAAGGAAAACATACACGCAAACGTCTTATTACATCCAAACACGATATATCTACATATCAATTAGGAGCCTTCTTCTTCCTGGCAATAGCCACACGCTTGCCCTTCAATGTCAGGCAATTGTTCTTAATCCTCTGGCCTCTGCACGGGAGCCCTGTATGTGTCTTACACCTCTGTAACACTGTATTTCTTTAAGCCTCCTTATCGCGGGTGCGCTAAATCGTCTCTGCAAACCCCCAAAATTATGACCAACTACTCGGAAGAAACCCAACGCAAGGCATAGGATCACTCGTGAAAGAATCAACAAACAAAGTTAACACATGGTGGCTAAAATCTGATCAATTTCCATGAATCTATCACTCAAGTTTATGAACAACAGATGTTCTTGTTTTATGGACAATTCTATAAAATCAAGGCGAAAGATATGGATAACACCAAAAACCCAAACAATGTCAATATGGTCCAACTCGTTATACCAATAATGTACCACATAAATACCAATTAATTTACAGTAAGAGCACCGACTATGGCAAACAATGCACCTTGTCCTTAGATAGGAAAATCTTCTATTCACACTAAGCAATATCTGCAGCCAGACACCAGAAAAACAACGCAACAATGAGCTAATTCAAAAAAACTTATAGACTGACCCTGTTTAATCCATCTCAGAATGGAACTCCAAGTATATGCCTCATGTAAAACTAAACATCAAATGGACCAAACCGACTAAGAACCCTCAAACTCAATTATGCAGGTCGGGCTTGAGCATAACACCTTTCAAGTTCACATCCCTCCATTCCTTTGTGATAAGCAAAAGAGCATAGGAGTGGCGAAATCAAGAATGAAAGATAAAAATCAGTCTGCACTAGCATATCAGTAACGCCATAACCCATTTATCATTTCTTGCTAGCAATCAAGGTCAACCGACAATTTTCATTTCTACTCCCCGCTACCACATAATTTACAAGAACTAAAGTCAGCAACAAACAACACATTGTTGTGTTTAGACTTGGAGATGAAAACTGAAATTTTTCCCCAGTTGAATCAGCGGGTATTCGGGGTAGATGAAAACCGAATTTTTTTCCCCAAATCAGCCCCTCAGAAGAATCAAAACCGAAGCAATGTCTTCAAGACAACCTAAAACGGCAAAACCGAATCAAAACCTACCAGAAATTCGAAAACCATAACCTGAAAATCACTAGCTTGAACTTGAAATTGAAAACCCTAACTTGATAATCGACTAGCAAACCGAATATCTAGCACCTCAGTCACACCAGAATTGGCTTTACAAGCAAAGACTGTCGTCAACATACCTCTGAGCTTCCGACGACCACAGAACAGAGCGGACTAACACGGCGACATGGAGGGGAGCGAGAGAGGGAGAAGGGAGCTTAGAGGTGGAAACCTTAGCGCTTACGGGCTGATGAGAAGACCTGAGGGAAAGACGTTGTCCGCCGCTTGCGTCGAGTCCGCGAAGGCCAACGAAGAGGGAAAGATCCAATAGCTCGATTGCTCTGGTTAGGGTTTATGCGAAGCCTTCCCAATTCAATTTGGGGCTTTCTGCAGGAAAATAGGACGATGGCATACAATTATAATAATTCAAAGAAATTGAGGGCATTTTTGACTTTTCGCTCGAAATTCCGGATGGGGAACCGCTAATCCGGACACTCACGGGAGGCTTCACCATTCCTCATGCAATCCGGATAGGACAGCCCGATCGGAATACTTATTCCGCATTCCGGTAAACCAAACGCCAGACAACTTATTACGTACGGTATAATTAATCCCTTTCTTACTTAATTTTGCGAACCAAACATGCCCTAAGGAACCAAACCGGCCTAACTACTCACATCTTTATTCACCATATTATCTCTCATTGCATATTTTTTTTGTTATTTCTTCTTGTTGTATCATGTGGTCCACTAGTGACTCGAACACATACATCTTGTATATGCTCCATAGTCCACGAGCTTCCTCTGTCGAGCTGGATCTACTAAATGATTTCTCGATAATCTCCGAGTTATCCATCACCAAACAAAAACGGGTCGATAAACGGTTAACGTTGGACGTTGTAGAACTTGCATGGTTGATGGGTTTTCTTTTATGGCCGGGGATCCTTGCCGCTTCGCGCAGTTAACAGGATTCCGAGAATGGGCCTAAGATGGAGCAGATGCAAGTTATGACCCGCCAAAAGTCGGGTCAAACCCGTATACATATTCGGGTGCTCCATGATCTTCGACGACTTCCAGCTATGAGCTTTTGAGACCCCTCTCTCTCTCTCTGAGGGTTTTGAATCTTGTCGTGCTTGGAATCGGACCGGCCAAGAGCCATGGATCTCGAGGTGGTAGGACGCCACGCGCTCTTCTTCGACGATGACGCCATGGCGGCGTTCGTGAACTCGCCTGACGCCCTCGTCGACTGGAACTCCCTGTCCATCGATCGCTACGACGTGCGCCACCTCCTCTCCGCTCCCCCGCCGCCTCGCAGCAGGCGGCGCCACCAGTCCGCGCCGCTCCTTCACCCCGACTCCTCCCTAGAGTCCGAGCTGGATTACGAGAGATACCTCGACCTGCCGCTGCCTTCCGATGATGAAGGTAAAATGAACACTATCCAATCCTCATGCTCTTCTTCCAAAATCTCATTTTTCCGTTATTGATGCAGTTTCATTGTTCACTAGTAGGCCTCTGAGCATCTTTTCTCAGCTGAGCTCAGCTTTTCAGCTTGTAATGCTTTTTGCTCAATGAAACACCTCTCTGTGAACATTCTGTTTAGCTTCAGGAAAGATCAAAAGTGATAAAAGAATTCCATAAATTGTTAATCTTTCTTTTCTATATGTTATCACGTCGGCAACAGATGATTCTTAAGAGCAAGTATGGCTTTCTGAACCGAAGTTTGAATGTTGGGCTATCTGTTAGGAAGTGAATAGGAACAAAGAGGAAAACCGGGGCTTCTTTATGGCTTTCTAGTTGCTTTGCATATCTTCCTTGAGATGTGTATCGGCAGCCATATTACTTGCTTCTCATTTTATTGAACTGCCGGATTGGAAATTTATATATTTTCTTATCCAAACTTTTCTGAGTTTATGCTCGGTATATAAGTGTTGCCGTGTACACGGAAAGCCAATGTACTCAGAGGAAAGGACTAATGAATTATTAATCGAGTAGATATGTGAACATACTTCGTGTAAAAACTGATTCATCTCGAATACGGCAATTGCCCAGAGTTTTTGGTTGTTGCTGTGTGAATGTTATACCTTTTTTGCATTAATTTTCCCGGTTGCAGGTACGATTCTTGTTAGCAACAGTTTCGTCTTTCAGAGAGACAAGTAAGAATGTCTATTTTCAATTACTCTAGATTTCTTTTTGTAGAGTTTGTTCGCCATGCAATATCAATTGGGTCGATCCTGATGAGCCTGTTCACTGTTATACGGGAAAACTTCATATCAGTAGGATTCTAAATATGTATTCTCTGCAGATCCATCTATCAGATCTGGGACAACATCAGCGAATGATGGTGGGTTTCGTGCTGTTGGCTTTTCGTACGGAAATGCTGAGGAGTCAATTGATCAGAAAAATGATGATACCGAGTCTGGTTTTCAACCACCCTTCTCTGTACCAGAATGGTTACTCCAGAACCTGGTGAGTAAATGTGTTAGAAGTTTGAATTTCTTCATATTTTATATGAGGGTGTGCAATTGTTTGTTCAGAACTTGATGCAATTTGGTGAAATGGCAATAGTCTGGCATGCCCTTTTATTATTCTAAGCTTACCATGTCTAAGTTTCAGATACCTGGAGCAGGATGCAGTTCTTGTGAGTTGAGGTTGCCATTCATGGCTACCTTGAGCGAAGGGACTCACAGGTGGGATTAGAATGATTGAAACTCATTTTCCTGTCTGGAACCTTAACCACTTGAGCCCTTGCCCGATGAAGCTTATCTTCATAGAGTTTTGTTTCTTGATCTTTGTGGTTACCCGATTATGTGAGATTCAACCGTTAAATCTCTATGATTATTTATATGATCTTATTGTTTACTTCGTTTCCTGTACTTCTCTCTGTTAAGGAATTCTTCTTCTGTATGTTTTCTTTTTTCCAGCCTCCGACAGAAAAGTTGCATCAGATCATTGCCAGGACTGCTACATTTGTGAGCAAGAATGGTGGACAATCGGAAATTGTTTTGAGGGTGAAACAAGGAGATAACCCCACTTTTGGGTTCTTAATGCCAGATCATCATCTTCATCCATACTTCAGGTTTCTTGTTGATCACCAAGAACTCCTGAGATCTGATACTGAAGAAAAGTCTTCAGGCGAATGTGCAGGTGGTGCATTGTCTTTGCTTGGTGCAGTATATGATTCTGGGGAGGAAGAGGAGAATGAAGCTGAAACTTCCCCAGGAAATAATAAATCTAAGAATGCTAAGGAAGGTAGTGATATGCCTTCTTCTCATAAATCAGAAGATACAGCATCTTCTGCAAATCTAGGAGGGAAAGAAGAACCAACTTTGAAGGATCCACTTTCTTCTTTGAAAGAAAAGGCTTCTCTCATAAAGAGAAACCATTCCATTTGTGCTGTCAAGGCTGGATCTGAAGGTGCGCTTAAAAGGGATGGTGAAGCCTCTTCAGTCAGTGCTTCTGCGGAGAAGAAGAGATCCTCTGCTTTTCCCAATTTATTTACAGCCGAGACATCTATCATGGAGCCTCCATTTGAAATGAAGCGGTTAGTTGATAAGATCGTTGAGTTCATCCTGAAAAATGGGAAACAATTTGAATCGGTTCTTGCTGAACAAGATAAAGATCATGGGAGATTTCCATTTCTTCGGCCATCTAACCAGTACCACTTGTACTACTTAAAAGTCCTCGAGGAGGCACAACAGGTGTGAATTTCTTACAACCATGTTGATTGGTGTCTTTATAGATGCATTTTTAACACTAATGGCAATTCCTGTCTTGCTGATCTTTTTTCGTCGCTTCTTTTGCAGGCAAAATTCCCTGGAAAGAAAAATGACGCATCAATTCATGGGGCGGAAAAGAAATCCGTTCATAAGGATAGTGATAGCCTATCATTGGGGTCTGATATACCCGATGACTTGAATAAGAAAGAGAAATTTAAGATGGTGATAGGAAGGATGAAAAAAGACGGGCAGGAGCAGCCCCCGAAGGAATCTCGAGAGGAGCTTGGAGTTTGTGTGGACGCAGCAGCAGCTGCTGCTATACTTCAGGCTGCTCGTAGAGGTATTAAGAATCCCAACCTTGAAGTACTCCCAAGGACCCAGTCACTTAATGGAGGACAGAGCCTTGGAAGTGAGTCCTCGAAGCCTCTAGGTGGGCCTCTACCCCCTGCCACAGCCATTGCAGAGACTGCCGCTGCTGTGACTGCTTCTGAAGCCGATTCTTCAGAGGCGGGGTTGACTAAAGACCAGAAGCTGAAGGCTGAGAGGCTGAAACGGGCAAAGATGTTCACTTCAACGCTGAAAAGTGGAGCTGTTCCATCGAAATCTCCTCCTTCAGAGTCGGTGATCTCGGGTTTGGGTGTGGATGTGGAGCCTCCAAGGGAAAGGGAAGGCAGTTCGGTGCCACCTGATTCTGATGCCATAGAGAGAACTGGGCGGTGGCTGAAGAGGAGTTACCGCTCAAGAAGTAAAAAGCAGGACGAGGATGATGAAGAAGAAGAGGAGGAGGAAGAAGAAAGGGATGGAGATGGAGAAGAAAACACAGAGAGAGACCATAAGCACTCGAGGAAGAAGAAGCACAAATCTCATCTATCATCTCATCATAGCAAGGAGGGGCACAAAAAGCATAGGAAGAAGCATTCCTCTTCCTCCTCAAAGGACAAAGACTCGAGACACCAGAGACATAGGCATGAGGATGATATAGCTAGCTCATCTGATGATGAGGAGTACAGGCACAGGAGGCATCGAAGGAGGAGGAAGCACAGGTCTGATGATGACGATGAGGAAGACAAGGATGAGCATCACCATAGCAAATCCCGGCGGAGGCACAAGAGAGATCGTAGGGATAGGGAGAATTCAGAGGAAGAAATGCTAGCTGCAAAAGCGGGTGATTCCAAAAGACATAGTGGGGCTGATCGGGATATTTATAGAGAAACATTGGTGGATGCATCGAGTTCTTCTATTAAGGCATCTGAGACCACTGAGGTTCCTGACGATCTGAGGGCGAAGATTCGAGCCATGCTGATGGCTACTATGTAAAGCTATGTTCATCCTATGGTTATCTGATTGGTCTCTCTCTCTCTCTCTCTCCAAGTAAGCTGATCAAAAGAGCGATTCTATTAGATGTTTGTGTCGCTGATAGATAGCTTGTTTTGTACTACAGGAGCAATGCTCTAATGCACCTTGTATGGTTAGGAATACTGATTGTGCATTCTCGAGTTTCAGTCAAATGTGAGTCGCGCCATTTCGAATTCATAATTTCTTTGATTAAGTCGATCTATGGTTAGCATCACAAGTTGGTTGCATCTAGTTATGTCTGTTTCCAGCTTTGATGTTGAGTACGGCAGAACTAGAAATGAGGTGTTTATTGCACTCCCTTGTAGCAACACTTTAAGTTCATCTCCAGTTTCAGGGCCACTTTGACCACTTCAACGCTCATGCTCTGGACTTTTACACGAAGATTCACATCTGTTACAATCTGATCAACCGATGATTCGATCATGTACCTGCTGCCCTCGGGTGGTTTGTTAAGCCTTTTACTTCTGTAACGTTCACAGGACGTGACATTTTTCTAATAACCGGCTCACTGATTGCGCTGTGTTTGAGTTGCTCTGCGTTCCCTCCTTCCCCTCACTTTGCTGCTGATACGAGGTCCTCATATGATTAAGGTCACCGACTCTGCATTCTCAGGTCCTAATCAAATGCGAGATGCGCCATCACATGATAATATTCTTCGAGACAATCTGATTAAATCGATACCTAAGATCATGTTTCCAACCTTGTACAGTCCAACAACATCTTGTATCTGTTCCGTCTTTTCCTTATAATTTGAAGGTAAAATTTTGAAAAACAATAAGCTTAAAACGTTCTTCGAGTTCGAGCCGTTAAATTTAAAGGTCCGGTTGTTGGGCCGAGCCGGCTCTTCCACAAACAGGCCGAAAAGAGCCGATTATCGGGCCGACCGGCTCTCCCATAAAGGGCGTCCTAACGTGACGGAAAGTCAAACTTTGCGATCGCCGACGCCGACGGCGTCTAGTCAACCCTGCTGCTCTTTCATTTCTCACGGGAACTTCCATAGTGGAGCAGAGCTGAGCTGAGCTGAGCTCGGGATTTGCCTCTCTCTCTCTCTCTCTCTCTACCTCCCCTTCCGGCGGCGGCCCTGCAACAATGGAGGCGGCGCCATTTGGTTCCTCTTTGTTCACTCCGACGTCGCTCTCTTTCTCCTCTTCCACTTCACAGTCCCTCCTCTTCCTCCGCTCAGGAAATGACACCGTAGGGCTCAAATTCAAGCCGCGTGGGAGTAGAAGTTTCGCTGTCCGCGCCTCCTCCAATGGTGATTCTGGTACTCCTGCCGTGACAGACACTCGTACTATGGTTCTCTTGAATGCGGAGATAACCAGACAATCTTGTGCATTGCTTTCCACTTTTATGATTTCGTTGGTATTTGTTTGCTCAGTGGTGACGTTGCTCGATTATGGAGCCGGCAATGTGCGGAGCGTGAGGAACGCGATTCGGCACCTCGGCTTCGACATTAAAGATGTAAGTTGTCTCCCCTTTTGTGTAATACTATGCTATAATTAACCGAAGCGAAAAGAATCTGCAGCTGAAAACACCTGAAGATCATTTTTTTTTTCAAATACATTTTAGGTGCAAACTGCTGAAGATATATTGACTGCGAACCGCCTCATCTTCCCGGGTGTTGGGGCGTTCGCGTCCATGATGGATGTCCTGAATGAGAAAGGGTGCGTACGGTAGACTTAGTATATCTTTCTTCACTCTTGTCTTGTGTGCGTGGCATGGAGGTTGAGGTAGAGTCCGAGAAGTTGAAAGCATTATTAGGTTATGGAGGTTCTAATCGAGGGTCATTTGTCTTTTTATTCTTTGTTAGTTGGATGGATCATGAAATGACATGCTTTTAGCAGTGTGAGCAGTTTGAGCTTTTAGTTCACGTTGCCCTGCTAATGTGATAAATCCATAAACATGTCAATCATTGGGCTCTGTATATTTGAATTTTGATCCTCCCTCATGGGTTAGGTGTACCCTTTGCGAGGGACGAGCCTTTGACTTGTATGGTGATTAGCTGTTTTTACCGGCAATATCAGAAGATTATTTTGACGCATAAACATTTTCAGGATGACTGAAGCTCTCCGAACTTATATCAAGGAAGATCGCCCTTTCCTCGGCATTTGTTTAGGCCTGCAGCTACTTTTTGAGTGCAGTACAGAGAATGGACAAGGTCAGTGATTGGAGTCGTTCTATTACTCCCTTCTTTTTTTTGGATGAAATCACTGGCAATTCCTTGCTCTGCACTACTCAACGTTAGATTTTTTTGAATTAAAATAAATTCCTGAGCCCTGTTTATAATAACTGTCAAACTAGGTATTACTCAGTTATGGTCTTATTGGATAGAACTAGGGACAAAGTTTGATTTTCTGATGTAATTTGAGACGTGTTTTTACTTTTTGGTCTATACCTAATTTAACTATATCTATGTGTATGTCAGTTAATGGTCTTGGTGTAATCCCTGGAGTGGTTGATCGTTTTGATTCATCAAATGGCTTGCAAGTTCCTCATATCGGATGGAATGCCTTGAAAGTCAGGGAAGGCTCTGGTATTTTAGATGATATTGGAAATCGTCATGTCTACTTCGTCCATTCCTACCGTGCCGTACCTGTACTGTGCTTCTGACTTCCCTTTTCTTTTTATTTTCCTTCACTTGTCGTTTGTTTTCAGGTAACAATTGCCCGTTCTGCTGTCTAACTTAGTATTTTCTCTTCCTAATTCTTCTGTTTGGAATTTTGATAGTCAATGGACAATGTGGAGTGGGTTTCTTCAACATGCACTTATGGGGATGATTTTATTGCCTCTGTTGGAAGGGGAAATGTGCACGCTGTTCAGTTTCACCCAGAGAAGAGTGGAGGTAAGATATATATGTTTTGCTTGTTCTGTACAAGAACTCTCATTTAGTCAGTAAGGAAATAGGGTTAAAATATTATTTGGTATTCCTTGTTTCCATTTACAAGTTGTATCCTGGATAGGGTGGGTGGCATGAGCCAGAACCCAGCTTTCACTAGGAAGCAAGTTATGGCATGTTAAGGAGACAGCCGAGATATTTATGAAGAACTTTAAAAGTCCTTTGGGGTTTCTGTGGAAGTTGGGAAACTCGTGAAACTGCCATAGTTGGTCATTTTATTGTTCGTAATGCATTGCTAGTAATAGATAGTGTTTTTTTTAATAATTCATAAAATCATGCAGTTAACTTATTCAATCACCTTTACATGAATTATTATAGATGTTGGACTGTCGGTATTGAGAAGGTTCTTGTCCCCAAAGTCAAGCATGTTAAAGGTATTCCTTATACCTCGGCACTCAGATTCAGTAACGTGCATGTTATAAGTTTTTAATCATCTAATATCTCAAACTTTTTATGAAGACAGAAGCCTGCTGAAGGGAAGGCCTCAAAACTCGCAAAGAGGGTAATTGTACTTTTAACATTGAAGTTGAACTGCCTTTTGTTTTTCATGATGATGATTATCTTTCCTTAATTATCAGTTTTAATCATTTGGTTTTGTAGAGATGATAATGTGTGCTCCTTAATTACTGATTGATTGGCCGATCGAGGGTCTGAACTAAAGGTTGCCCTCTCTTTTCAGGTTATTGCTTGCCTAGATGTGAGAACGAATGATAAAGGAGATCTTGTCGTAACTAAAGGAGACCAATATGATGTAAGAGAGAACACAGAGGAGAATGAGGTACAAAAACTGAATCATGTTGAGCATGGTACGGTGGATCCTCCTGAAGAGAGTTTGTTATGGTTGAGCTGAAAGTTCATATGGTGGTGGGAGTCACCTCATTTTCTGCTGCCCATAACATTTTATGTTTTCCAATTTTTTTCATGGTGGTTGTGAGGCTATGCTTCCCTCTCCCCCCTCCTCTTCCTCTGTAGTGATGGTTTTAATTTTCTCATATTCTTTTAGGTGAGGAACCTGGGCAAACCTGTTGACCTTGCTGGACAGTACTACAAGGATGGAGCTGATGAAGTAGAATTGCTTTACTTATGTTGCGTTTTTAGTGCTTATGCTTTCTTTAACTACTATTGTAATCTGATCCATCTTTTCATGTTTATTTGCAGATCAGTTTTCTGAACATTACTGGTTTCCGGGACTTTCCTTTAGGCGACTTACCAATGCTGCAGGTTCGTAATTTTGTATGAATTCCTTAAGGTCACTTGCCAATTGGACATTTTAGAGTTATATTTGTTAACTGATAGTGTTTTCCGGTCTATTCTCTGACTTGATGCAACATACTTTTTCTTCAGGTGTTGAGATACACATCAGAAAATGTTTTTGTACCATTAACAGTTGGAGGTGGAATTAGGGATTTTACCGATGCAAATGGCAGGCAGGCATACTGGCTCTTCAATGACTTTGAGAAACCTTCCTTGTCATTACTACGATTTCAGTAAATTGTGATAACTTTTGACTGAGGGATGAATCGATATTAATGATGGGGTCACTAATTAGTTTGTACAATGATGAGTATACAGCTTATTTGCATTCATTCTTTTATTTTAAAATTACAGAATTGTTTTTTCAGGTACTATTCTAGTCTGGGGGTAGCTGCAGAATATTTTAGATCTGGAGCTGATAAGGTTTCTATAGGAAGTGATGCTGTATACGCTGCAGAGGAATATCTAAGGACAGGAGTATGTTATTAACTAATATACCACATGTACTGGCATATGCCTAATGTTTCTTCCTGTTCATAAAAATCAGACTGTCGTTTGCAGGTAAAGACTGGAAAGAGCAGCTTGGAACAGATATCTAGAGTTTATGGAAACCAGGTAATATGCTACATTTTAGATGGAAGCATATGTAACCTTCTAAGGATGTTTTATCTGACGCAAGATATGTGTACGCCCTTGAAAGGGTGTTCAAGTTACTACCTGATGGCGTCTGAAATTTTTTTCGCGAGCATCATCATAAACTTGGGCTGGAAACTCTTGTTGGAACAGTGCTTTCCATCCATATTTGTTGTTTTTGAGAAATAATAAGCGTTCTCTACTACCTGACCTTTCTATTGGATGGTCTTTGTCGCATTTCCAGGCTGTGGTTGTTAGTATTGATCCGCGTAGAGTTTACATTAATAGTCCCAATGATGTGGAGTTCAAAGCAACATGGGTAACAAACCCAGGTATAGGCATCTTGTACTTTTACTTTTCTAGTTGACTATTTAGATTTTTTCTTTATGTGCTTGTGTTTACCTCATCAAGGAAGAAAAAGCCGTTTCTGACTGAATTTCTCATCATTCTGCATGTTAAATTACTGGCATGAGATCATTTAATGAGATGAAGTTGAGCAGACATGAATTTGGAATTTGTTGTAAGCTTTGCTTTTTTATTTTCAGGTCCCAATGGAGAGGAATATGCGTGGTATCAGTGTACGGTGAGCATCATTTACCACTGAGTGGAATTTTCTTTGTGCTTAATTAAATTGTTTGTTTTAGAATCTGTTTAGAGAGGATTTAGCTGTCGATTGTGGACGAGTTGGTGGAATTGAGTAAGTTATGTGATTTTGGAAATGTTGATACACTAGTAAATAAAAGGCATTACTATAGTCATTAGCCTTTGCAATTTTTTGAAGTGATCTCTAAATTTTAGATTGAATAGTTTTAGTTGTTTCCTCAAGGTAAATGGTGGACGAGAAGGTCGACCCATTGGAGCTTATGAGCTTGCGAAGGCTGTTGAAGCGTTGGGTGCTGGAGAAATTTTATTGAACTGTATCGATTGCGATGGTAACGAATCCTCATGTTCATTAAGTTTTCTTCGATCAAATATTAGGCCTATATGTTTTCTGTGTTTATCAAAACGCAGTTAACCTTAAGACATTTGTCATGGTTTTGTTATTTATTCTACAGTGCAAATAGCTGTTTTTTTACCCCTAAATGTTTGCATAGTTAGTCTTTCCTACGCGAACAGCGTATTTTCCTTTATTATCCTTTTTTTGTGAATCAGCTCCATTGAAATATATTTCGATAAATTTATTTTGTTGTTATGTTGTTATTGCTCTTGTGGAACAGTTCCCACAATTAAGTGTCTTGATTGCTTGCAGGTCAAGGGAAGGGATTTGACATCGATTTAATAAAATTGATCTCCAACGCTGTGAGCATCCCTGTGATTGCAAGCAGTGGAGCAGGTGCAGTTGAGCATTTCTCTGAGGTATTCGAGAAGACAAATGCTTCTGCAGCTCTTGCAGCTGGAATTTTCCACCGGAAGGAGGTACGGCCCGATGAACTTATACGCACTAAAAACCCAACAAACTTCTGAATCTGTAAGATTGATGAAGTAGCAACCAATACAGATGCCAATTGGAAAGCAATAGTCATCTTTCTAATCCCCAAAGTTCTAATAAAAAGCATCATATTATAGTTTCTGCAATCATTTCATGATTGAAAGTAGCTATTATAATTGAACAACTCACTCCGACCTCTTCAATGTATTCGGCTACAGGTTCCCATTCAATCCGTAAAGGAGCACCTACTGAAGGAAGGGTTTGAAGTCAGAGTCTGAAGGAACAGAGTTAGCTGTCCGGAAGCACCCCCGGATTAGGATAACCTGGAGTAGGCATGCTTTCGTTTTGTCATTTCTATGTACGTACTCAATCAGAAAGCCTCACATGTACTTACGGAAGTGTTTATTGAATATTGTTTCTAAATGTGGCATTTTCAAGGAGTCTTTGATACAACGTCAACAAGATGAGTTTTCAAATATCATCATTCTTTGTAAATCATCTCTGATCCGCCAAGTTTTCTTTGATGAATTTTGTTTAGCTGTTCTGCTCTTCTTGCTCTTGATTTATTTTGATACCTATTATACACAATTTCATGATAAATGGTAATCCGAGGTATATAGGAAACACTCTAGTCCCATTATTTCCAGGCAATTTATCATGCTTATTAATTAAAGCCACAAGGCCAAATAATTCTATTTTTTTTCCTTCTTCTGTTTGATGTTTAATTAATTGGATTTTGATTTTTTTGTTCTAATGAATCTGATTTGTTTGGTCTGGAAATACAAATGAACCGGTATCAGTTCATCCTCAGATGCGAGATAAAGCATCACATACAAGAAATATCCGTGTTTGTGTAACCATACATCTTTGTTACAGTGAATACGGTGAATGCGTACTTTCACAATTACAAATCCTGACAAAAGTTCCAACTTCACCCCGTGCTTTTCCGAAAAGACATCTTTGTCTTTATATTCCGAACAAAGCTTCATCAAGTTACAAGTCCTCTGTGACCCGAGTATCATGATAGAAGATGTGGCCCAAATTATAAGAACCAACATGAGTAAATATTGCAAGCCAGAACAATTAGTTGCTAAGACTGAAACAACGAAGCAGATACAAAATGATACATGCAGATGGGACTGCAATTGTTTAACAACAAGATGCAGCCATTAAAACAGCTAGAAGGAAATGGGCTTAGCACGTATCAACTTCAATAAATGCTGTCAGCATAAGCAAATGTGTTCTGCAAGTCCTTCAATCTCGTAGCAACCCGCTTCCGGAGCCTTGTCATGGGAATCTGCATTTATAAGGATCCAGATAAAGCATATCACTAAGTTGGAGAAGCTTGGCAGATCGCTCGGAAGAAGGAGGAGGGTTTTTTTTAGGCTTTTCCACAGCTGGAGCAGATTCAGCTTTCGGTGTCTGCTTTCTCTTCGGCAGGAGGAGATGGCTCAGCATCATCTTTCTCGGTCACCTTCTCGGATGGAGCAACCCCTTCACCGGATTTTGCCATTGACGGGTAATCTTGGTTCCTGGTTCTACGGTCTCCCCTTCCTTGGCTTACCAATGCTTCAGGTTTATTTGCAGATCCGGTTTTCTTAACATTACTGGTTTCTGGGACTTTCCTTTAGGTGACTTACCAATGCTTCAGGTTCGTAATTTTGTAATTAAATGAGTTCCCTTACGTTACTTGCCAATTGGACATTCAGAGTTATATATGTTCAGTGATATTGTTTTCTTGTCCATTCTCTAAATTGATGCAGCATTCATTTTCTTCAGGTACACATCGTACCGTTAACGGTTGGAGGTGGTTAGAGATTTTACAGATGCTAATGGCAGGTAGGCATATCGGCTCTCCATCGACTTTGAGAGACATGTCCTTGTCAATATTACGATTTCAGTGAACTTCGATAATTTTGACGGAGGGATCTATCGATGGTAATTAATGATGGGGTCACTAATTAGTATTATACCATTTGATTGATTGATTGATTGATTGATTTATTCCCCTATCATCCAAACAATTTCTAAGGAAAATGTATCGTATCGTATCATATCATAGTTTCTGCTGGTATCATTTCGTGTTTCTTAGGAACTAATAATTGTTAATTATTGATTACTCCCACCTCTTTAACATATTTGGCTACGCTACAGGTTCCCATTCAATCCGTAAAAGGAGCACCTACTGAAGGAAAGCATAGAAGTCGGAATCTGACTTCAGGAACAGAATTAACTGGACGAAATTGCGCCCCGACTATTTTTCCCTTTTTTTTTTTTTTTTTTCCAAGTCATTTCGTTTCTACGTACGTAATCAATTGGAAAGCCTTGTCGCGCCATACATGTCATTTTTTGTTTCTACTCGTGGCATTTTCAAGGGAGGGCAGTCTTTGATACTATGCGAACTAGATGGTTGAATTTTCGGATATCGATCATCGATCATTTTTCGTAAATCAGCGCAGAGCCACCAAACCTTTAATTCGATAAATTGTGTTCTTAATTAGCCCCTCTTGCAACCTTTTGGTTGCTCATCTCGTCTCCTTTTGCGTGTACAGTTTGTCTTTCCCGCGTGCTAACCTTGCTCAGCCCAAAATCCTCCGCATGACCAAAAATAAAATGAGAAATTCAATCCGCCAGTCCTTTGGCAAATCGCATTGCTCAGCAAGTTATTGATCCCAATCAACCTCAGTAAAAAAATTAATAAGTTTTGATAGTCTGTAAAAGCGTATTATACACCCTCTAGGTAAAAGGAAGAGAGGTTATAATTAATGTCATAGGCTACATACAATTAGCGAAGGTGACTCTAAATTTTCTCAAGTTCCCGATTCTGCGATTGCTTCGACGATTGATATATAGCTCCTATCACGATATGACCGACCCAACGAGAGCCACTATCAAAAATTGGATTTTCAGCATTGTATTGTGTAATGCGTTCCAAGTGTCGCCGCAATAACGAGAAGCACCTAACTACTCGAGTCAGTAACCCCCCACCATACGACGATCCTTTATACAAACATCACATTTACATGTGTCTCCGACTTTCCAGGATTTCAATTCGGAATTGAATTATTGTTCATGTAGATAAGGTAGAAGTCATTTTACGTGTCAATTATTGCTTGAGTTACAGCGACTTGGTTATATATTATTACTAGCGAATATTCTCTCTGATGAGGATGATGCATGCTATGGAGCAAATGATTTGGGTGGGAAAATAGAAAATGGATGTTCAAAAAAAGCCACTACGCCACCACAACGCACTAAAAATTGCCCTTAACAACGTTGTCCCCTTTCGCATTACATTCCCTTCTCTATAATAAGACAGACGCACGTCTGATCAATTCTCCATCAATTTTCATCCAGATATAAGACTTAATTCATCTCGTGGGAGATAAGGAGAGGGAGATGTCGTCGGAGTTCGTTTGTACAAGTATGATTCTGTTTGTATTTGTCATCATTTTGCAGTCTAGTGGCTCGCATGGGCATATGGTGCCCGCGATTTTCGTGTTGGGTGACTCATTCGTCGATGTTGGGAACAACAATTACCTCCCGCTTACATTAGCAAGAGCAGATTTCCCACATAATGGAATCGACTTCCCTGGGAGGAATGCGACAGGAAGGTTTAGCAATGGCAAGAATGCCGTTGATTGGCTAGGTATATATGCTCTCTCAACTGAAAAGTTCCATCAGCTAGCTCCTAGCTCCATGCATTATGTACGTACATGGCACATTCATCCGAAGTCGTGTTGGATAAACATCGTTCTTCATTGGTTTCTTCTTCGTTGTCGTGTGTAATGCAACAGCCGAGAAGGTGGGGTTACCGAGTCCACCACCTTACCTATCTATCGACTCAAACTCGAGAACATCATACCTGTGTGGTGTCAACTTCGCTTCTGGTGGGGCATCAATCCTCAATGAGACAACGGATCCACAAAATGTACGGAAAACATCTTCTATGATCGATCTCACGATTGAATGATCAAAATATATGTATATATATATGGTACACTACTAGCATAATTAAATCCTATTCAATTTTTTTGGTAAAACTACTATTTGCAGACGCAATCAATAGCTCTATGGCAGCAAGTGGATTACTATCTGAAGGTGCATGAACACCTCATGAAGCGACTGGGATCCAACGGTGCCAAGAAGCATCTATCAAAGTCTCTGTTCTTCATTATGATCGGTAGCAATGACATCCTTCGCTACTCCCGATCATCTGATCCCAAAAAGCCCACCCCGAAACGGTACGTCAACCAGATGACCACCTTGCTCAAGGCCAAGTTAAAGGTACATGATGATACCACTGATACCGATGCATGACTTAACACACGTGATGGGTGCACTGGAGACTACACATTGTGGGATTTTTATTTTTATTTTTATTTTTTTCCTGAGCAGATACTACATACTTATGGTGCACGTAAATTCATGGTGGTTGGACTGCCTCCGGTGGGGTGTTGCCCATCGCAGAGGATTCAGAATGTGACCAGAGGCTGCAGGGAGGACACAAATACCTGGACTATCATGTACAACAAGGCACTGGCATCGATGTCACGCAAGCTGAAGTCGGAGCTGAAAGGCATGAGCTACTCCTATAGCCGCACTTATCCTCTCATATATGGCGTCATCCAGGATCCTGCTTCTCGTGGTACATCGTTCTTTCCTTAGCCATATGCCAAGCTTTTTCAGTACGTCGTTGTTCTTATACTTCAACAACGTCAAATGCCGATGAATTTCTCCCTTTTCCTGGTTGTTTTTCAGGGTTTAAGGAGGTGAAAGCAGCCTGTTGTGGGATGGGAGACCTAAATGCCGAAATCCCATGCCTGTCCATTTCAAAGCATTGCTCCAACAGGACAGACCACTTGTTCTGGGATCTATACCACCCCACTGAAGCAGCCAGTCGACTGTTCATAGACAATGTCTTCGATGGCCCTCCACAGTACAGTTCCCCGATAAATGTACGGCAGCTAATTCATTGCCCTTGAAGTTTTAGTTGATCAACACACTGGTACTTATCACCTGTAAGATTGTGTCGTCGTAAAAAAGAGATGCAAAACTCAATAAATGTCGATCTTCTTACATTACTGCAGTTTCTTAACTAAACATTCCTAGACCTGTGCATGCATAGCGTTATTCCCGACTTCCCATGAAAGTAAAGCTTCCTTATTTTCTTCTAAGAGGAAAAATATGGAAACTAAAATATCTAACTAGCTACCCCTGGAAGCAGCTGCAAATAGTCCCCTAGGGCCTTGGCCGGGTGCGTAGGAGTCATATATCCCTCATCTTCCTTGATAAATGCACATCCAGTTCTTGAGAACAAAATGTATATACTGTAGCCAAAGAGAGACACGTACTCCATACCTCAGATACTACGAAGGTAATATTTCATCGAAGAAGTTTTTGAGGTTGCCACAAATAGTATCGAAAGCCAGCATCTTCTCCAATACATTCTGCAAAAATCCCAGAAGATGGATAATTTGTGATGTAGGAGAAGGAGGAGGGGGGGGGTGGCGGCGGCGGAATTCTGTATCACACTCACGCACGTCTTATTTACGAGAACTACCCAGTATTGCTGATCTTGAGCTAATATTCTCTCATTGTGCATGAGCTCAATGGCCTGATTGTTCCCCATTGGCTACTTAGAAACGATGCAGCTCTGTCAATCACTTCTTTGGGAACACATGCGCAAGCAGGGCATCAAAGTGAACTTCTCGGGGAAACTGCTGATCCAAAAGAGATGCAGAAGTGAGATGTGCAGCAGCCATGAATATACAAATCTAGTAGTGAGTTTAGAAACCGAATACTCTGCAAATGCCCCCCAAAGAAAAAAAATAAAAATGAAATGAATACAAGGTCGCTTCAAATTCCATCTTATTTGCCCCATCTTTTTAAAGAGGCCTTAATGACGGATTTTCCATCTTTACAAAACTGTACGCTCAAACGCCACATTCATAACTTTTAAACCATGGGAAATTCTCGCACGACTCCGTCACCCCATGACATGGGGTCTCCCCACAGTTGGATGCTTAATGTGCAGTGGGGCCCACGTGCATCCAATGTGGGAGAAGCCGTGTCCCCATAACACGAAGCCATGCTAGCAGGGCCTGTTAAACCATATATAGAATGCACTTAATTCCATACATTTTGATGAGACATGATTGATAGTTCGTCTGAAAGAATCTGTATTAGAAAGGAACCCTCATGATGAAAGCACCATCTCATGACAGTTGATAGTCTTCAATTAGCATCTGCAAGTGTTTTCAGAATTTATTTTTTTTTAAAAATCCAGCTTTCAGTATCCTTAAATGATCATCATCAGTCACATAGTGCAGGAAAAGCACTAATCTCATTATAAAATTGAGTCTATGGCTTGCATGTACTGATTTGAAATTTTGAAGTAACATACAGTTTTATTATTCAAAGGACCGATAAATACAGCATCAAGACAGCCATTCAAACTTTCAAGGTCCAGTATAAGACTTTCGAGATCCAGTATGAGCCTCAAACACTTGATTTAGAACGGAATTAGTCAAACATGCAGAGAGACCTCCAGTTGGTGAAACATTTGAAACTAACTTCTGCAAACATTATTCATCATGCCAAAAAACAGAGGACCTGTCATAAGAGATATCATCGCAGACACTTTGCAAGAAAAAAAGGTCCAGCGTATAGCTTGACATTTACCCTACTTTAGCTCTTAAAATACCCCATATGTCGACTAGGATGACTATCTATCTTATATATTTTGCAATGCTTCATGAGCTGCTGTGCTCCATCAAGTTTGAGAAATTTGTTTCTAACAAGGTCATTAAGGAACTCCATAGCTTTATACCGTGAATGATGTGCTATATTTAAGGTCATGGACGAGCAAGCGAGAGTTAGCATAAGCAAAATAATAGAATTAGAAACAGCACGGATATGTGATTTGTAACTGAATACAATGAAATCTCAATCACAGAATCAACAGAGATGGATGCATTCCCCCCCTCCTTATGTGCAAGGGTGTCAACAATCCGTGCATTCTCCAATATCTCCAGAAGGTCTCCACTGGCTCGAACTTCGACATCACTTCCCACATCCATCAGAGGATTCAACTGAGAGTTGAAATGGAGAAAGACCTTCACTTAGATCAAGACAATTGTAAATATACATACCAGCAAGGCAGATATATAGTTGCCGGTGGATGTGGATTCTACCAATTCCTAGCTTTCTAGTGAAAATTAATTTACTCAAAGAAGGCTGATCAAAAACTAAGTAAGTGTCAGTATAGGCAGTTTGTTCCGTTTAAAAAAAAAAGTACAATGAACTGGAAAATCATAAATAATAAAAATGAAATCCATGACAAATTTCATGAAACGATTCCCAAAATATAAACTCTTACACCTTTCTCGATTCATTGATCAATTTGACCTGACTCATCATTGTCATATTGACAGCATGCATATTCACAGACAGCATAAGATAATGTTAGATAGATGAGAGTCGGTCAGACTGGTAACTTCAGACACAACCATACCAGTACAATGGAGGTGCATAATTTAGCTATAAATTTCTAGATGTTGCAAAAGAGCAGAATGGGAAGGATGAAGTGTGACGTATTGAAGCAGGATTCAATATACCATTTAGATGCTTGATGGAAGAACAAAAAGCAATCAGTTTTTGCAATGTTAGTCCATCGATGATGACCTCTCAAAGTCGCATGGAGCCTTTCTATCGAAAAAGAAAGTGAAACTTAACTGCCATTGTTTATCTTAAACTCACAGACAGCAAGCAGAGCTCGTGAAATTGATGATTTAGCCATGCAATGAGACAGTTATAACAACAGACTATGACGACCTTTTAGGATTTTCAGAAACTTAACTTAACATATAAGTTAAATGCTCATAGACTCTGCGATCAGACCTCTGGGGGATAACATTCCGGCATGGAGAGAGAGAGAGAGGGAGCTATCAATTGTTCTGGGCAGTTTATTCACAACAAATGGG
Source organism: Punica granatum (assembly GCF_007655135.1). Lineage (NCBI taxonomy): Eukaryota > Viridiplantae > Streptophyta > Magnoliopsida > Myrtales > Lythraceae > Punica > Punica granatum. The sequence goes on from NC_045133.1 coordinate 26,905,487, forward strand.
AACAGCCTACCTAATATGAGAAGAGATGGCAGCGGGTATCTTCTACATATGTTTTCATACCTGTGCCCGTGCTTGTTCATAGCTAAATAATTAACTTTTTACGAGTTTCACAGTAGGAGCGTCCTCGCCGATTCCATCTGCACCTTACCTTGCCAAAGAGTAAGCAATATGTCAAAATTCAAACTGCTTATTATAGAAATTTGGCAGGCCCGCAATCACATAATGATAATTTCAAGGGAAAGTACGTAAGAGCTCACCATTTCTTTACACCATTTCTCTGTAAAGCAGCTAAGAAAGAACGATACAACACATACAGTGCTTGTATATATTACGAGGGGCTTTGCTTGATATTTAAATGGGGAAAAATTAAGGAACAGAACACGAACAATTTTATCTTCTTTCTATACATCATTTGCAGGAAGTAACAGAGGACTCTGGCGACCGAGTATCTTCATTCCAAAGCCACATAAACAAGGGACCATGTACACTTTTCTTTTAAGGAGCTTGAGAACCAATAGCTCCTCAGACTACAGTATTCCTGCTATGCTAGAAAGATATGTATACAATACAGTATACAATTGCAAATGAGATATTGAATGCATACCGTGATCAATCATGGGAAAATCCAATATTCTATATATCTTCCCAAACTTCTGGCACATTTAGTTGGCGAATACTGGAGTCGTAATATGCAACTCCAATGCTGGAAATGAATGATTCGATACTCTTTAACGTTCAAATTTTCCAATAGAAAATTATGTACTAAGAATGAAATTGCCAAGGAAAAGATAACCGAGGATTATCAATTCCCTTGTCAACCTTAGCTACTTCTCCTCCTCAGAATTAATATTGAAGAGAAAATTAAAAGAACAGAAAAATGAAACAGATCTCAACTTCAGAGGATCCAATCCTTCTCCCCCCCTTCTTACTCCTAAAGAGGAGGCTTCAGCAACAGTACCACAGAATAATGTATTAGCCACAACTTATCTGTTTCTATCCGAGCAATAGGCTCATCAGCTCCAACTTATTCCAGTTCCACCAGCCAAGTTTTGCCATTCGGGGCTTTTAACAAGTATTAAATACGATAGAGCATTTCCCCATTAGTTTCCTCATAATCCTTAACGGAAGTTGAGAAGAGTGGGAGACTGTGCTCACGACCTTTCCTTCTCCGAGTGATTAAATTAGTGCGTCACTTCGAGGAAATGAGGAGTCCATGGTTCATTGTAGCTAGCTATGGTCTGGTACTTCCTCTTCTTCTTCTTCTTCTTCTTCTTCTTCTTCTTCGAGAAGCCATGGTATTGTTTGCTAGAGATATTAATGGCAGATCATTTCCTCAATGGAGAATCAGAATTTCTGGGTCGAATCACATTTTTTTCCCCTTTTTAATTAGCCTTTCAGCTTCCTCATTAATCGACAGCAAAGTAGTCCATGTCTGTTTCTGGAATTCACACCTAAAAATAACAAGCAAGCAGAGTAGTCCTTACCATCCATGTTACTAGACATTTCACTTATCGTTGATGGGGATGTCGAGGAAGAAGTGGAATGTCCAGGAGGTAATACATATTGAGAGGGGAAATTTTGCACTGTCCATTTTCTACGGAACTCTTAGGGCCTACCATAAGTTGGGAAACGAAGAATTGCCCAATTCTTTTCAATCGAATCGCAATAGAACACGATTTGTTAATTGTTATCGGTTTGATGCATGCGCGGACTTCTCATTGAGATATATGCAGATGAAACTAATGGCCATAACACCCTCATCAACATGTACTTTTATATAGATGCACAAGGGGGTCGAACACTTGGAGCTTATAAGCTTGCAAAGGCTGCAAAAGAGTTTATCGTTACGGAGAACTGTTATTGACCAAGTAGAGACCAATAAAATGTGAAACTATTTGTCTGTTGGTTTGATTTATCCATGGAGCTTCTCGATCCCCTGTATTGTGCGATTTCTCAACATGGAATCTGGTATATACATCTTCAACAACAGGTTTCATGAGGGAACCCAGACCTGTTCTGCTATGGAACCAAATCATGGATGGGCAAAATACTAACAGGAAATCCATATGATTCAATTAAAAGAAAAACCAATCAACTATGAAGTATGCAGGTCTTTCCCGTATTCGCTTCACTAAAAGGCGAAATCTGTATGAGCAACAAAATGAAAAACGAACAAACAAGCCGCAATTGTACTGACTCATTCCACGAGAGAGGGACAAAAATATCCGAGTATCTTTTAAGAGATTATTGCTATCTGATGAGCAATAACCAGTTGAAGTATATATTCTAAAGAGAAGACTATGATTCACCCATTTACTGAGCAGAGAAGCTTCTGCAGTGGGGCCTTCATATGTCAAGGAGCAGCCTGCGGGGATCCTCCACGACATCTTTGATGCGGCGCAAGAAGAAGACCGCCTCTCTTCCATCAATCAGCCGGTGGTCATAGGTCAGGGCAATGTACATCATTGGCCTTGGAACGATATTCCCCCCAACAACCATTGGGCGGCTCACGATCGAGTGCATCCCGAGAATTGCCGACTGTTAAAACAACAAGAGACATCCCATTTACACCTCCATTCAAATATGTTGAAAGGTCTGCTAACAGAGAAGACATCTAGAGTTGATCAACAGTTTCGCCCCATGAAAATGCATTTGATGGAGAGACTTCAATATAGGTTTTGCCACCCAGTTAAGCATAAATCCGGTTGTGATTCATAAGCTAGCCCGACCATAGCTCTTCCTTCTTAATTTATTCTTTCACTAAGTAACCCCAAACCAAATAAAAAGGAATGTATGAGTCAGATGAACACGGACCTGGGGCGGATTGATGATAGGAGTACTCAAGAGGCTTCCGTAAACACCACCATTAGATATCGTGAATGTGCCTCCCGCCATTTCATCAATTGATATGGACCCATCATTTGCCTTCTTAGCAAGTGTGTTGATCTCCTTCTCAATATCAGCAAAATTCATTTTCTCTGCATTGCGAATAACTGGAACAACAAGACCCTGCAAGAAAGGACATGTTAATGCGGGAAAAGTAACATACTATGAAGATTGTAACAAAACTACAAGAAACATACACATAATTCTTTTGTAAGTATGACAAGACTAACCTTAGGAGTCCCAACGGCTATACTTATATCTATGTAATCCCTGTATATGATGTCATCACCATCAATTACTGCATTTATAATCGGCTGATTCTGAAGCCCACTCACTGCTGCCTGCATTGCAATATTTAAAGAAGTGTACATTGAGTAACTCTTCATCTTCTTTGTTACTGTAAGTATGGTGAATGCGTACTTTCACAAATCCTGACATGAGTCCCAACTTCACCCCATGCTTCTCCAAAAAGGCATCCTTGTATTCCGAGCGAAGCTTCATCAAGTTAGTCCTACAATGACCAGATTATTATCATTATGGAATGTGGGCCCAAATTATAAGAACCAACATGAGTGAGTCACAACTACTTGCTAAAACTGAAACACTGAAGCAGGTACAATTGAAATATGCAGTTGGGATTGTTTAACAACTAGAGGCAGCCATTAACACACTCAGGAAGAATGAGCTTACATATCAACTTCATTAAATGTAGTCAACATAGCAAATGTGTTTTGCGAGTCCTTCAATCTTGTGGCAACCCGCTTACGAAGCCTTGTCATGGGAATCTGCAATTACATGAATCCAGATAAAGCATATGACTAAGTTGGAGAAGCTATTGATATTTTACAAGAAACTTGTATGGGACAGAAAAGGACATACACGTCTTTCCCTATCCTTTGGGGGGAGTTGGGGTTCAGTGGCAGATCGCTTAGGAGGAGGAGGAGGAGGAGGAGGAGGAGAGGGTGTCTTAGGCTTTTCCACAGCAGGAGCGGATTCAGCTTTCGGTATTTGCTTCTCTTCAGCAGGAGGAGATGGCTCAGGAGCAGCTTTCTCAGCCACCTTCTCTGGTGGAGGAACCCCTTCACCAGATTTCGATATGACAGCAATCTTGGTTCCTGGTTCTACGGTCTCCCCTTCCTTTGCTACAAACTATTGTTCACAGAGAAGGAAGTTAGGAAATGGGAAACTAAATTAGGATGGGAACAATTACTGAAACATAAAGGAAACAATTAATAGCATACCGCATACCTTTTGGATTACTCCTGCTGCTGGACTTGCAACATCAATTGTGACCTGATCAAAGGAGATATCCAAGGATTATTAATTTGCTTCTCAGCCCTGCTTCCCTTCTCCTCAAAAGTAAATTGAAGAGAAAATTGAAAGAACCATCAGGTCACAACTTCTGAGGAACCAATCAATTTTCCTCCTAAAAAGGAGGCTTCGGCGACGCTACCGCAGAACGTATAAATCATACCTTATCTGTTTCTATCTGAGCAATAGCCTCATCAGCTTCAACCCGATCACCAGGCTCTGCACACAAGAAATCAGATCACCACTTAATCAAGCAAATGCAATAATTTATCAATTAAGATGGGGAATTCCATAGAATAATCGATAGTCGTCGATAGAGCAGGAAACTTACTTTTCAAGAAATTCGCCAGAGTTCCATCGGTGATAGACTCCGCCATTAAAGGGACAACAGCATCAACCAGATCCCCTTAAGGATGCAGAAGCAATAGTAAAATTATCAGTTAAAGGTTGAGAAAAACCTAAATAAGTAAAAGCTGATTTTAAAAAGTCATCAGCTTTTCATTTCATTCACTCAACTGTGCAACTGATTATTCCATTGATAACTAATTCTCAAGAAAGACTAAGACGGGCAAGAAAAAAGGCAAAACAAAATCACAGGAAGAAGAAATAAGACATCTTGTTCATAATAGTTACGCACCTATGCATTAAAACAGCCAAACCGATGATTATCCAATAAAAAATTGAACCTGCATACTGATGAGGTATTGAAGGTCGTACCACTTTCAGATGAAAATAGTCTCCATTTTTGCAAGGATGCCTCAGCTTGGACATTGGAAGCAAGTACCCTGCAAAATAGCAAGATGCAGTACAAAATGATCAGCTAACACAACAACTGACAACTTCATCATGCAGGATACCATGTGATTAGCTCAGTATGGCTTGTAAAATGGTTTCATATTGAGGGTCAACTGACCATGCATCTACTTATCCATTAATCCTTGAAAACCGCATATGATTCTCTTTTGAGTTATAAAACTTGTATAAGCAAGCAACTGATTTTATTATGGGTATCTTCCGCTTTTGCTCCGCCCTAAACTACATATTAATAATTAAAAACACCAAGCGGCTAACTAGATCGGTAAATTGATGTTTCACTCACCTCATTGGGCTTAAACTGAACGTGCGTCCTGTCGAAGACAGTGATTTGAAGTCATCAGTCACTACTCGATGTTAACTCCGTACAAATGGCTTGACCGCAATGACTAATATTGAAGTAGACAAACTTACCAAGAAAAGCAAGGCGGTAAACGTTGCGGGCAGATCCACATCCCGGGACAAGAACAACCTCATTTTCAATCAAGAAAGAAACTCTCTGTCTAGATGCAGCAAACCTTGTCTGCAAAGACTTTCCAAGACTCCGTAAAATTGAACGAACCATAATTAAATTCATCCATACAACTGCAAACACTTCGATACAACATATAAATAGACCAACAGCAGAGCAAGAGAGAAAACGAAAGGCTCTTACCAATGAATATGAGCCTCCAGAAGCGAATTTTCGCCTTATAGCGCCCAACATCTTGACCTTAATCTCTACATAGACATGAACACAATATAATATTTTCAATAAAACAAAACTTAAAAGACATGCTCATGTTCCACCCAAACCGACCGGAAACAAACTCATAAACGAACTACCGTCGATTTCCAAGCTAAAGAAGCTAGAAGGAGCTGAAATTTCGCCATAGACATACAAGCGAAAAAAACAAAAGAGATAAGCTCAAGAATATCAAACAGAGGCGTGGCAAAGTGAATCTACGGGAATGAAACGGATACATTCGACATGGCGGTAAGCAATGGACGGGAAGAGCAGGTCTGACCTGATTACAGAGCTGGCAGAACCTTCGACGGAGCGGATCGAGGTGGTAGGGTTTTGGCTCCTTCAGGGTGGCGGCACGGCGAAGGAGGAGGGGAGACGATTCTGCGGAGCAAGTCGGGAAATAGGAGAGAAGAGAACAGGAAAGAACTTTCTTTCCTCCGTAGCGTCCCACTGTTAACCGGTGATGAGGTGGATTCTTTGCGATGCTTACGTGGCAATATTTTATTGGGTCAAATTTCAAGACGGTAACCGTTGATATATTAGACGGTCAGGTCGGAGTCGGAGAGAGGGAAAGAAAGAATTGGCGTGGTGGCGACTGGTGAAATGTTTGGGCTTGACCGAATGGGCCGACGACCACCCAACGTCATATGAGGAGTTGAAGGCCCGACATAATCAAGAGTTCGTGGGTCTTTCTTGATGGGCCCAGGGAGGCCCAATGTCCGGTATACGTGACATATATGCTGCATGGAATAATTTGACCGATGTGACATGCATCATTCATGCATGCATGCGAATCGGTTGGAAAAACCTTTTGGGCTTTTTGATGGAATTTATTTATTTATTATATTTTTTTGGGGACGTCCCGATCAAGTACTATTGCGAAACTTCGGAAAACTGGCACATTTTGGTAAGCAAATGCTATGCTTTCGGAATGAGGTCAACTTGCGAAGAACATCAAATATTGGAGTAAATATGTCATATTGAATGATTGATGAGTGAACTCTTCGGGGGCAATTGTTAATCGAAGAACCATTTCGGAAAATTATAAGGGGAGAGAAAAAGAGAGCAAAAGCAAGAGAAATTTTACATTTATTAAGACACAAGATACAAAGCTCAAATTAATAATAATCTGCTTTTCCTTACCCAAAAAAATAATAATAATTTGCTTTTTTGTATTCATAAACTTGATAGCTTATTTCATATAGAAACATTTGTGGAACGAAGACAACTTTAGACACTTCCTAGTCAATCGAACCACACAATCTCTCTTTATTTTATTTTTTCTTTTTTCTTTTTTCTTTTTTTATATCAAACAACACAATTTCACTGGTTTAAGAAAAGCCAATATAAAACTGAGAAATTTTTACCTCTAATAGGTCGATTCGGCTCAATTAAATTAGTCATAGTCCAATTAAGCTTTCGAATATCATGATTAACACTGAAAAAAAGAAAAGCCAATAGGAATAGCGAAGTAGTTGTCTTTTCAATTAAGTTTGATGATACGGTAGGGGTTTCATGAATCAAAGTTCAAGGGAATCCACCCCCAGTCCCTCCTCCGGCACCACCTCCAGCACCAAATCCACCTCCCGCGCCACCACCAAGTCCCCCACCGCCGCCTCCTCCAAACCCTCCACCGCCGCCACCTCCAGCACCTCCACCAAGTCCTCCGCCAGCTCCGGCTCCACCACCGAACCCTCCCCCAGCACCACCTCCAACGCCGCCTCCACCACCACCACCGAAGCCTCCCCCACCGCCACCACCAAGCCCACCACCTCCACCGAGCCCACCTCCCGCGCCAGCACCGCCACCAAAACCGGATCCACCACCGAGTCCACCACGGCCTCCACCACCAAAACCGCCACCTCCTCCACCACCTAGACCGCCGCCACCAAACTTCGGGTGGTGGTAGAATGTCTTCTCCTCCTCAAAGGAGGCTGAACCCGACACTTTCTCACCCAAAAGCCCCCGGGAGCTGCAGGCGGAGCACACGAGCGCTCCGAGGAGCACGAGAAAGAGCAACTTTGAAGAACTCATCGGTGCACTTTCAATCCTTTCAACCAGCAGTACTTATCGAGAGAGGAGAGAGAGATGAGAATGCAGGTTGTGAGATGAAAGTGGAGGGTGGAGGGGTGGGGAATATATAGGCATGGATGGAGCATGGGAATTCAACGGAAAGCTATAAAAAGCTGTAAATTTCGGATCGTCTCCGCAGCTGAAAACCCTTGTCGAAAGGGCTATAATAGTTAATGTCGATATCTCCCCAACCGTGAAGTTTGAAATAAAGAGACATCTCTCTCTCTCTCTCTGAACAACTGTGTTCTGTCGTCCCCACCTCACACATAGTTGTGAATTAGGGCAAGTGGGAGGGAGGGTTTATTTACTTTGGGTAGCTGCGACAACGAAAAAGATACAGTGGTCGTCGATGCATACAGCTTATATATATATATATAATATATTTTATGAAAAAATACATTTATTTTGCATGGAGAACTTATATATATATATATATATATATATATATATATTATCTTTCTTGTGGGGGTTTCATCACATCGTATCGTTTGCATGGGATTCGAGGGTTTCTCATCTCTGTCTCACTGGCAACTTGGCATTAGGGTTTGGATCACAGGCACTAATGCCTCTGTCTCCCTCCACAAAATTAATTAATTACTCGAACCACTTATCCAATAGACAGACTGCTATATATATATTCTCCCTTCTGATTTCTATGCTCATCGAGCTCGATCGGACAGTACTGTGGCACTGTCAATGTCATTAGGTGACGCGGAATATTATGGTGCGTTTGGTTTCAGAGTTAAAGTAACTTTGATTTTGATTGTAGAAAATGACAAATGTTGTATAGTGTGTTGAGTTAAAGTTAAAGTTAAAATTTTTATTTGGAAAAAGTGTATTTTTGTTGTGTAGTGAGTTGAATTAAAGTTAAAGTTAAAATTTTTATGGTTTTAACCCTGAAAACAAACGGGTCATTAATTTTTCCTGGTTCGGAGAAGAATTAAGCATTATTGACATTATATGTGCAATTATATATACATATGCATATGGATATACCTCCCCGGCTTGGAATGTTATAAATTGCATGCAGCTCGGTGATCTGTTTAATTTCTCTAGGGTGGGCTATGGAAAGAGGCTATCCTAAGTCCTAACTCACTTATTGCGTAATATAATGATGGGAAAATTCCTTTTTTATCCTCAATCTTTAACTTTTTTTTTTCTTGTTTTCGTCCTATATCTTTTTCTTTGTTTATTCTCGTCCTAAACATTACGGGAATTGTTGGTTTTGGTCCTCCAATTACTTTTTCCATCCAACCACAGACTGTCACATGTATGGCCGGTCATTTTATCCGAACCGAATCATGAATCCAAATCCTTAATCAGACCAACCGGACCTCACTCAGCTGAAGACGATCGAAAGGCTACGTTTTCATCTTCTTCTTTCACTATGACTGCACTTAAACCCACGTTTTCGTCTTCCTCTTTCACTGTTGTTCACTACCTCGGATTGCAGTAAAATTCATGATTTCGAAGCTTTGGTTAAAGCTTGAAGTCGAATCACTCGGTGATTCGGAAGCTTCAGGTTCCCCCTGAAGCTCTTCTGGTCGGTCTCGTCTCCGGCTAAGGCTTTGATCAGGAAAATGGTCACGGGGAAGCCTCGAGGCGGATATCAGCAGAGCAGGCATTAAGGGAGTAGCTCATTCATATTTTTGATTCTCTTTAATTTCTGAATCAAATTGAGATCCTGATGGAAGCAAATCGAAATAAAACTTTATTCTCGTCAAAATCGAAGTTTAATTTGTTAGATTCTGATGGGATATATGGTTCTAAATCTCAATGTACCGGAGATTTTATATATCTCTAACAATGGGATTTGTATGCAGCCGGTTTCCTAACTTGCCTATAATCTCTAATATACTGCGCCAAAATGTAATGAGACTGAGATGCTGCATGGGGGGTGTTATTAGAGATTTTTATTTTTATTTTTTGCATTTAGGAAATAAATATAAATATATGGCTGATTTTAGAGAATATATTTTATTTTATATAATAAAACAGGTAGTTGTGACTTAGAGTGTTATCTTTGATTTTATTCAGATTTAGAATAGTACGAGATTATATCAATCTCTTATATTATATTTCAGCAAGCACTCGATCGTTTTTCTCTCCAAAACATCTTCAAGTCATGGGAACAGCGCAAGATCGAGTAAAATTCAATGTAGGTGGCAGGACATTCGAGACAACCATCACCACGCTGACCAGTGCCGAATCCAGCCCCTCTTTTTCCGCTTTGCTAGGAGATAGGTGGAACTTCCACATGCCCAAAAGCATATCAAAGAACTTGCTCTACAAAGAAGCTCGATTTTACGGCCCCGAGGGCCACCTTCGAGCGGCGCTAAGAGGGGATTTGAAGGGTGATTTGCTGCAGCTTTCGCATGAGGTGACAAGCCCTGTCCTGAAAGAGGGAATACTAATTCGTGCTAGCCCTATTGGAGGCTTCTGCATTGCCCGCGGCGACACGGTTCATACATACAACGAATGGAATATGGAGGAGCACCCTCCAATACGTTTCAACAAAAGCTGCGTTTATGATATTCTTTGGCATGATTCACGGAATATTGTCATATCAACATCGAAAAGCATTGGGTTGTTCAACTCAGTAACAGGTAAACTTATAAGCCAGTGGCTTTCACACAAAACCATGTCTGCTTGGCCTGGCTATTTCAAGGCTCTGTGTATGAACTCGAATAACAAGGTGTTCTCGAGCTGTGCATTGAAAAAAACTGGAAAGAAAATAGAAATTATAGAATGGGATCCAGCAACTGGCAAGATGAAAGAGCGTCTTGATTGGGGCTTGGAATCACAAGAAAGCTACAATGGTTAAGCGGGATCAACTGTTTGTTAGGAGTCCTCAATATCGACGGGAAGTTCACCTTAGGCTTTGTAGACCATAGGGTGAAGACAGCTACTACCGGGGACTTCAAATCGTACAAGAATTGGATGGTAGATGCGGTGGCAGATGAGACCAGAAACATGATTTGTTTGATAGATGAGTTCATGAATGTGGACTTCCTTGATCAGAGGCAGCTGCATCAGCCTCTTTTGGGAGAGGTTCTAACATTGTCTGTCAATTCGGCCATCCCTAGAGACGTTAATGATTCACCTCCATCTATCCATTGTCACGAGGGGCAACTGTTTTCAAGTACGAGAAGTAATGTATGCGTCTTCTCCGGTGATGACTGGGTCCTCACTAAGGTTCATACAAGTGATGGTGTAGATTCGATACGCGGTATTTCGATCGGTGGAGATCGCCTTTTTTCCTTACACACTGATCCAGATGTAGTCAAAGTATGGGAAACTCCTCGCCGACTAATTGAATCTTAGTTCCGCTCATACAGTTCTATCCTTTATATGTATAGATGGACTCTACTCTTTTGATTTTCTATTAGGAGCTCTATGATATATGGAACGATATCTTAGCCGAGGAATTTTTCAGGCCTTTTCTAGCCAAAACAAACATGTGCCGACTTTCCTTAGTCATCAATGCTACAATTATGTTTGGGGGCTTTTGTATTATATATACTAGACAAAGACGTATCCGCACTACGTGCGAACAAAAAAAATGATAAAAATTTTCATGTTTTCGAACGATAATTGGACTACACGAAATAATTTATAATAAATTTCACGTGCCGGCATTACTGCACTTAATTTAGAGCAAAAATAATTAATTAAAATAAAAAAGATGAGAGTGGCTTATGTGGAAGTTTTGGTTAGGAGGCTGTTGGCAGTGCTGTGTTACTCCCACATTTTGGATAAAAGTGCGCTTTGCTCTTTCATTTTTCTTTTAAGTTTTGGTATATAATTTGTTTCTTGAAAATTATTACAGGGGCTTTCTTGTAAATTCATCTGAAGTCAGTCTCTCGCCTTATAATATAGAAGATGGATATAGATGTTGATTGAGTAGAATTTCAAGCTTCTTTCTGGTGTGCTTGTGCTTGGGAATGAGTAAGTACACACATTGCTTCCATAGTGGAAATTGAATGTTCAACACATGCTAAATAAAATTTTTCCAAGTAATCTCATGCATGCCCAAGAAGAAAATAACGAAATGAAAGGAGGGAAATTTAATCACATGCTCTCAAAATTGCTCAAACAGTTATGTGGGAAATTTTCGTAAAACGAAAAGGGGCCTCACATTGTACGATGTTGGAGAGCCAACTTTAAATATAGAATATAATAGATTGTGATAAAAATTCCAACAAAGGTCCATTGCAACGTGCAAATATCACACGACAAAATCGTATTTTTTTTTCATTATAAGAGAGGTTTATAATTTAGTACAAAAATAAAAAATGTTAAATATAGGGACATTGATTGATTCAAGTAGTTCGATACTTTAGTCTCGAACTTGACTCTTTTAAATAGGAAAAATCAATGCCGGAAAAGCTTTATCATTTAGTGGGTCGATCCTGCTTAACTGAATTGGTCAGAACTCATTGGATTTTTCGAATACTAAGTTACACACTAAGAAAAAAAGAGAGATATGATACACCCAAAAAAATTAAACAAAAAATAAAGTGGACATGCAATTTCAAATAACGACAATGGAATTTGAAATTTCATGATTCCGAATTAATATTTTTGTCATCGCACTAAATCTCTTTCCTCGAAGTCAAAGTTAATTAGACAGGACCATATCATTTTTCTTGTTGCCTTACCTTTTTGCTAGCTAGTAGCTCCATGATAACCACTCCATCGGCTACTATTAATTTTTTTTTTTGGAAGGAAACATGGTCAATGCCTAAAATTAAAATAGAGCAGAGTTACAGGAGATATGGTAGCTCCTATAAGATTACCTAATAAAAGATGACCTAAACCATTTTGTACCGAAACAAGAGATTCAAACCCAAGCAAAATAGAAATAGCTCTACGAGCAAGCCAATCATCACAAAAATTTCCTTCCCCAAAGGCGTGTTGTACAATCACGTTTCAATCTTTGGCGAGGAGTATTTGGATAATAATCACAAGAGGACGAAGAGCGATCAAACATCTAGTAGAACCTATGATGAGTCCCTTCACAGCCAAGGAGTCGATCTCGAGAATTAGGCGTCGGCAACCGAAAGATCGTGCGAGTCTTAAAACGGATAAAACTCCCCAAAGTTCAGTTGATGTTGAGGAACCGATGCCAATGTTGTGCATGAAACAATTGATCTAGTTCCCATGCTCATCTTATATGATCCCGCTTGCTCCAGCGAGGCCTGCGTTACCACGAGCCGCTCCATCTGAGTTTAGCTTAAGCTAGCCCGCAGGAGACCTTTCCCATCTGATAAATCTCCACTCACGAGCAGCATTAGGTAAGACAGTCCTCACGCACCCGAGCAGAATTGAAATTGGCACTCACATTAAGAATTCGAGTTGCTTCATTATAGGGTATACTAAACTCAGCTTGAAACAAACTCTTGTTCTGCCAATTCCACAAGAGCCAGCACGCGGTTCCGAATTTCAAAGCCCACGAACCCTGAACAAAAGATTGTGGAGTGACCCGCAGATTTGCAGTAAGCCATTCCCGAATCGGTAGTGCAAAGAAGTTCCGGATAGAGGACAGAAGTGCAAGCCTCAACTAGACAGTCCGAATGAATGTGCAATCACGCAAAAAAATGGAGGACAGATTCACCAACAGTTTGACATCGGCTACAGAGTGTCGTGGAAGCCAAGTTACATCTCACCCGAAAATCATTCGTGAAGAGACGATCGTGAGCCACAAGCCATAAAAACTGTCAAATACATGCAGACCTTCCCACCTCCAAATGACTTTCCATACAGTAGCAACACTAATGAGGCTCGATTCGGCAGTAAATTCATGGGCAGAGGCGACCGAATAGTCACCTGTTGAGACAATCTCCAAAAAACTAGTATCATGCACTGCATGAGGAATGGGGGGCCGAGTGCCAGCAAACGTAATAGAATGCTATTATTGATGAGCTAATAGAAATTGGCCCAGTTCCAGCTGCCGACAGAATTGACAAAAGCTCGCACAGGCTGTAGTTGAATCTCCTCTGCGATGTCGCCTAATGCATGGTTAGAAATGGCTGAGATGCCTGACACCCACTGATCTTCCCAAACACAAGCTCTGTTCCCATGGCGTACCATTTAGCCCGCACCATGACTGGCCTCGTTCCATGCTGAAGCGATTGCCTTCCAGAGCCGAGAGTCTGAAGCCCGTGTCTACAGAGAGAGATCATCATCTTCTCGTCCCTGGTATTTCCCTATAAAAAAACGAGCCCATAATTTTGAAGGCCGAGTCATCAAAACCTAGCCAATCTTCCCCAAGAGAGCCGTATTAAAATCAGCTATACGTTGAAGCCCAAGACCACCATGCGCTTTGGGTCGAGTAATAGCATTCTAGTTAACCAAGTGAATTTTACGTTACTCCGCAGAATGACCCCAAATGAAGTCTCTGCAAAGTTTCTCAATGTCTTTGCAAATACCAACAGGGAGCTTCATAATGTGCATAGTAAAAGTGGGAATGGCTAGAAGAACCGATTGAGTAAGGGTTACACGGCCAGCCATAGACAGAGTTGTCGCTGACCATCCATTAAGCCTTGAGCGAATTTGGGCAATCGCAATCTGAAAATGAGACTTTTTAACTTTGTCGTGCACAATGGGGGTGCCTAAGTACTTCCCAAGATCATCCGTCTTCGAGAAGGAACCGCGAGCATAGATACCCAAATCCTTAATCAGACCGACCGACCTCACTCGATTGAAGATGAAAGGCTACGTTTTCATCTTCTTATGACCTCACTCAAACTCACGTTTTCATCTTCCTCTTTCACTGTCGTTCACTACACTGGAGAAAACGAGGAGCAATTGCGGTGAATTCATGGTTTCAAAGCTTTGGTTGAAGCTTTAGGTCAAATCACTTGGTGATTTTGAAGCCTGGTCGAAGCAATCGGATTTGACTTCATCCAAAGCTTCGGCCAGAGTTTCCCGAGTTAGGATAGCCTCTTACCACAGCCCACCCTAGAGAAACTAAACAGATCATCGAGCTGCATGCAATTTATAATATTCCAGTATCTTCAACTGAGTGTGTCGCCTCATTATTGACCTGTAGTTAGTGACAAGACATTCAGCATCCCCATAGATGCACCTATGGCGATGCTTACTTTTTAGCATCGTTGGGTTTATATGACTACGCCGTTAATACTGACGCTTCGTGAAGCGTCACTGCCACGTCGCCTGAGGGTGGTGACACAAATAACTCGTCTCCATTGGCCCTCCATCATGTCACCGTAGGTCCAGTTTGTTGTGGTGTAGTAGTTACATTACTAGTAGTTCACCGTTTACATGTTGTCGTCTGTGATGGCTCCCAATGGAGGTTTCACAATCGAACTCATTCATCGGACTCCCCCAAGTCCCCTTTTTATATAACCCTGCAGAGAGCCCTTTCCTTTGCTTGCATAAAGCTTTAAGGCGTTCCCTTCGAGGTACAGCTGTGTTTCCATAACCAGCAATCCTAATATACGATACGATTACCAGCCCCTCGGTTCTCTCCTGCCAGAGACGGGGAACACCTACTGAACATCTCCGTCGGGACCTGCTGGTCCAACTCATCAGTATCATGGACACTGGTAGTGATATGTCCTCAAGAGTCTTTCTTGAGGATCAAGGGGGTGCAAGTGGGCGCCTGACGGACGCTGTGTCGCTGAGTGTGGTCAAAAAGCTCATGGATGGAGGTGCTCGTACTGGGTCATTTATAATGATGGCGCCTTCTCTAGAGTTCATGTTTCTGCAGAGACGTTTACTTTAGCCTCAAGCACGGGCCGGCCAGTTTCCTTCCCCGGAATGTTACTGGGGTGTGGCTTCCAGAAGATGGAGCAGCACGAAGATATAAGGACCACAATCGTTGGCCTTGGAGGCGGTGCACTCTCATCCGCCACCCAACTGGGCCAATACATCGATAACCGATTCTCATACTGCTTGCTATAAATCTGAGCATGTCACGACCCAAAGATTGAGCGAGTTGAATTTCGGCAGCAGCGCTGTGGTTTCAGGTCTAAGGACGGCCTCTACTCCCCTTCTCGTAATTTGAATTGGGTTCGTAGTATTAACTCTCGAGGGGGTTCACCATCTCTAGCAGAAGGATTGACTTTAAGAGCCCGTCATCAAGCTTGTCGTTAACTCCAGGAAACACAATTATAGATTTAGGCACGGCATCATCTTCGCTATCTGATAACAATATCGAATCCACAACTAAAGCGATAACCAAGTTACGACAAGCGCCCGATCCTCAAGGGTTTGGAAATCTTTGCTTCTGGACCTTGACCGACCTCACAGCACCGATTTTTACCTTTGACTTCAAAGGTGCGGATGTCGACTTAGGTCCTGATACCTTTACTAGGGTTTCAAGAACCATAGTGAGCTTCAACATCGTACCAACGAAAGGACTAGCAACAGTCTATGGCAACACTGCTGCCGCAGTGGAATTTCTTGGTAGGATATGACCTCAAGAGCAAGACCATTCACTTCAAGCCTACTAATTGTGCAAAAGTTTATGCTGCAACAAGCTAATGTATAATTGAGATCAATATCACAATGAGCATAGTTTGGTATGATATCCATACAAAGATGCGCGCATACATGCGGATGCATATGAAAGTGCAAGTTTGACAACTCAAGACTAAACAAAGATTGTGAGGCAGTTATTATAAAAATTGACTTTGATACTTTCGCATAAGAAGAGAAAGCAGTTAACACATCCCGTTGCGACAATAATCCATTGTAACTGACATAAAGTTTTCTTGTGTCAGTTTACCTAATCGAAACAAAATTTGTCGCTATGCATTTTTCAAAGAGTCGACCAAATGGTTTAGGATTAGCAAATTGGGCCCAGGCCCATGAAATGCAACTAAGATGCCCAGCAAGCACCATTGGCCCATAAATCCCATGTTGATCATGGGTTGTCAGCTAATAATAATATATTCATATACATATACATATATATATATATATATATTTATATTATACAACAGGAACGTCACCCGCACCATGCGCATGATAAAAATCTGAAAATTTGTATTGGAGTTAAGTGTATTATATTATTGGATGTATTGTTTTTTTTTACTACTGTGAATTATCATATTTTAGAATATTGATGAATTATTTCAATTTTGAATCATATATGGTGAGCTTTTTCTATTTAGCAAAAAATGGAAAAACAAATGGGATGGAGACAGAAGAAAATTTGAGAGAGTCAACAATTATACAGGAGAGAGAGAGGAGAGGGAGGAGAGAGATAAAAGGGAAGAAGAAGAGAAAATGGGAAATTAGTGGCTGAAGAGATATATCCTTAATTTTTACGTAATCTAGTGATTGCTAATTAATGGAATTATTTTGTTATGGACAAAATTGAAAAACGGATATTACCCCAAGCACTCATGTATTCCCTTTTGCAGTATAGATTATTTAAACGAGAGTTCGATTTTATAAATTACCTCCTCATCTATATGGTGATAAATATCTTTCATTTTTTTTTTCAGGTGTCATATAATTTAAAATAAAATTGTGAAATTGACTAAAAATATTATTTATTTGATATTTTTTCTCACTTATCAATCATATAATTACCGTATCTTTTTTTTTCAAATTTTTTTTCTAACTCTTATTTTTTTCTCATCATTAATTTTGTTTTCCTCTTTCAAATCAACCAATCCATCGATGATCATCATAATTAACATGAATTTTTATAATTGCTACACATGCATAATATGTGCAAGGAGGATCTAGTACAAATAAATATAAATAAGGTGAGATTTTTTAAATTACTTAACTAATTCTTTTTTTCTTTTTATAAGTGATGATGATATAATATTGTTGAGATATGTTGTCCCACATCGAAAAATTGAGAAAGAAACCACAAGTTTATATGAGGCTTGGGTCCAGTAACCTATAAGCTTAAGCTTTTGGGTTGCAGATGGGCTCAAGTCCGTGTAAGCCCAAGTGGATATTTTACATGGTATCAGAGCGGGTTATGTTTCCGCGCGCTCATGTGGGCTCACACCACTCCAGATTCGATTTCGAGGTAGCCAAGAGTGCACCTCATGTTAATCAGGCCCAAGAGTGGCCCGGTCCAATTCCGAGGTAGCTAAAGGTGCACCTCTAGTTAGGCCCGAGTGTGGAGCTCGATGCTAGTTTGGTATTTGTCCCCCCTTACCCGAGCACGGAAGAGAATGCCCGCTCGGGTCAGTTGTTAAGGGCGGGTGTTTAAGGCACGTGGCACGTGTTGGACCACACGTTGCCACGTGAGGGCGGGTGTTGAGATATGTTGTCCCACATCGAAAAATTGAGAAAGAAACTACAAGCTTATATGAGGTTTGGGTGCAGTAACCTATAAGCTTAACCTTTTGGGTTGCAGATGGGCTCAAGTCCGTGTAGGCCCAAGTGGATATTTTACAAATATTAAAGACCAAAACGTAAACGATTACACTTATCTATTACTACTTATACCGGAAAATATATCAGTGGTGTAACTTTTCTTTTTCATTTTACTCATATTTCTATAATTCTATTAATTAGAGCCATTTGATCAAGAATATTAATATCAATTTCAAACATTAACCACCATCTCCAACCCGCCACTTGTCACTCTCTCTCTCTCTCTCTCTCTCTCTCTCCCCCATCCGCCAGCCCTTCTGTCCGTTACCTTTCTTCTCTATTCTTTTTTTTTTCCAAGTTTCAGTTGTAATTATTTTTTCAATTTTATAAATCAATCAAATTATATAGCAATTAGAATAAAAAAAACCAAATGGTTAGACAAATGATGATCATTGAAGGAAGAATATAAAACCAGTTGCACATCGCGCATGTACAAATGTGAGTTTACATAATCTAATTTCTCATGTAACGCGAGTGCATGATCAATTGTTAATTTTATTACTTTTATGTTTAATTAAAAACACATTTTTCTTTATTAAAATTAGCCAACAAATTATGTTAGAAAACATAAAGGAATTATAAAATTACTTGGCATAAATAAATAGAATTAAAACATAAATTCGAGTTGATTCCGAGGTAGGCCGGTTCTCCTCTAATACTACGAGAGAAGCTCGAATCGAGCAAAACTGCTTTACTATTTTTATTGGGACCTCGTCTGTCTGTGGATGCTCTAAAGTTCAACGATTCAACCTTTGCTCGTGTGAAGCTTCCATTGAGCTTGGAGCTTTGGCTATCAGTGGCTAGTAAGGGGAAACCCTGGGTTTCGGTGCATCGGAGAAGGCGACATATCGTAGCAGCGAGGCCGATCTCCAGTTCCCCGTCGGTCGGTCGCATTGCTTGGTTTGCCGGCAGGTACACTAAGCGTGTTGGTGCTGGAGCTTCTGTCTACATCGCTATCGTCCTCGAGTGCCTTGCTGCCGAGGTGGGTTTCTCTCTATTTCGGTCCCGACAGCATTTCTCGAATTCATCCGCATTTCATAGTAAGGAAAATTATTCATTTGGTCCTTTAGTTTGAATACTTTTATGTTTTCATTCATTTTTCTAATTTTTTTATCGTTTAGGTCCTGTACATTTGAATACTTTTCTATTTTAATCCTTTTCTTTTTTTTATTCATTTTCATCCAATACTAGAATTACCTTTCTATTTTCGTCCTTTTATCATATTTTTATTAGAGAATATTTTAATTTTGATCATCAACATTTTAAAGTTATTTTTATCCTAATTCTTTTATTTTGTTCAATTTTTAGGATAAATTACACCATACATAATGGTTTTTGAAATAATTTCACTGCACATCTTATCGTTACTTTTCCATCCGAAATTATATTGAATGGTAACGTTACGACATTTTGAAGAATAATTTTGCACAAAAAAACTTGAGGGATTTAAAACGGATTAAAATGAAAAATGTAAAGGAAAAAAAAATGAGAGGAAGGGTGGGGGGCCTGCCGGCCACCCAATCCCCCAATTGGGGTCGACTGCCGGCGGGGGTGCTCGACCTCCCATCTCGAAATATTTTTCATTTAATTTTGTTTAAATCTCTCGAGTTTTCTTATATGCAATAGTGTCTTTAAAAATATCGTAACGTTACCATTCAATCCAATTTTGAAAAGAAAAGTAATGATATGATATGCGGTGAAAATTTAAAAGGAAATATGTGATATGTCATGAAAATTTTTGAAAATATGATGTGTGGTGAAATTATTTCAGAAAACCATGATGTATGGTGCAATATACTCATTTTTTAATACTAAAATTTTTTTATACTTCTACCCCTTCGTATTCTCATTAAATACCCACACGACATTTTTAAATTTAAAAAGATTATTATTTTAATTTCAAAAATTTAAAAAAAACATCAAAATAATAAAAGAAAAATCGTGAACCTACTCATGAGAATGAGCAAGGGCAAGTATTTAGACCGCAGACAATCTTAGCAGGGGCACGATTGCATTAGAAGAATTGGTACTCAAATTTGCGAGTAAAGAAATAGAAAAATACATGAAAATTAAAGGTTATTGCAGTTCGATAGCTACGAACCACACCTATGAGATTGGTAGCGAAATATTAAGCGAGGATATGGTAAACCTTGATGCAAGGAATAATGTTGTAAAGTGTAATCGTGGATGGAGGTATAGGCCTAAGGCAACCTCTCCTAGGGTGGTAGATTTTATTTTATTTTTAGAATTAAAATAATAATTTTTTAATAAATTTCAAAAATATTGTGTATGCATTTTTAAAGGAATTTGAGGGGCATAAGTATAACAAAAATAAAAAATTTAATATTAAAAATTGAACAAAAAAAAGAATTAGAATAAAAGAATAATTTTAAAAGGTTGAGGGCCAAATTTAAAATTTTCTCCAATAAAAAAATCTAATAAAATGACAAAAATAGAAAAATAATCAAATGTATTGGATGGAAATGTATAAAAAAAAAAGAAAAATGACTGAAATAGAAAAGGATTCAAAATTATAGAATCTAAATAATAATAAAAAATTAGAAAAATGACTAAATTAGAAAAATTCAAATTAGATCGGTTGTTGCTTGCCGAATCAAGTCGATATATGAGGAATTCTCGTATATGTCAATTCCCGAGTTCTTCCATAAGCTGGCCATTGGGATGCTTTTAAGCAATCACTGATGGGATTGCTATTGTTCTTTGGGGTGGTGAGGTTGGTAGCTTTGTTAGGGAACTAAGGACTGTTAGTGATTGATGTGTGAATATGGGGTGTCTTCGGGATTTCCTAATCCCGCATGATCAGTGGTCTGCATTGCCCGTTTCCAGAATCAATGAAAATTCTTTATGTGGAAGCCCTTTCCTGGGGAAATTTGGTTCAGGAGCTTAGCCAGCGCAACCAGCGAAACCAGTGGTACTGAAAATCCGGTTGGGACACATTACTGAAAACAAATTCATTTCAGGAAATAAAATTTTGATCTGGAACTTGTCGAAAATGAAGTCGAAGACTCAACAAACATTCAAGAGCAGCGACCCATTGTTCTGAAATCTGCAGAGAAAGACTCGATTCACCAACGAAGATACGTGAAATCTGCTATACACCAATGGGGTTGGCGTATCTGCTAGAGCAGCGCGTCCATCCCCCTCCGGGGCCAAGAGAACCTTTTCAAAACAATAAACTTTGCTCATCGAACCCTTTTTGAACCCCAGGAAAAGCCTTCCTTGTCCATACGATCCTCAGCTTGGGTCCTTAATTTCTTTGGAAGGTTATTACGACTGCCACGTAGGGATAAGTGCGAGAGAACCACATTCAATGTTGTGTGCTCGAACTTATGCCCACAAAACCTGCACTTCGTTCCCTTTCCAGAGTTCTTTATAAACTTGAGGAAGTAGTTTTCAGCTTCCTCAGAATCATCTGGACAATGATCCAGAATTTCTGCTTCAATCCTTCTTTCACCCGGGAAGAAGTTCTGTCTTTCGAAACACTCATGAGCTTGGTTCTTTACCTCCTCCAGATTGCTTGTGCCTCTTATGGCTGTCGTTTCCCATATTGATGATCTTCAGGCTATTTCTCTTTAACACCAAATGCTCACTTTACTTCGCACCCACTTTTCAAATCAAATACCAAAAGAGCAAAACTTAAGTTAGTCGATGATCTGCCCGTTGTAGGTCTATGAAACTGTGGAGATGATGTTGCTCAAACCACGTCTCGAAGATGATGAAGCAGGCAGAAGACACAGTCACGACTCCAGCAAATGGTGAACCAACAAATCGGTTCAAAAGACTGATCCTGAACTTTGGCAGCAAGAACAGGGGCTCAAAAGAGCTAGAACTGAAGAACCAGCAGAAGAGCTCCGATGATAACCTGACTCACCAATCATTCGCCAGTTTCTTCGACAGCAAGTCGTCTTTGTTCTCGAAGAAGCCTCCAAAGCCTTTGGATGTGTCGCCAGTGGAAAAATCCTCAACTCCTGATGATAATGAATGGACCTTAGACTAGGCATTACACCTTTCTTTTTTTTTTTTAACTAGTTTTTAATTTTTTTTTTCAATTTTTCCATAAGTAATTTAGATACCTCTTATGAGTCAGAAATTTTAAATTAACATTGAATGTATTGTTCGCTTGAGATATCATTAGCATGCTTCTCAAGAATCTTAAGATCAGCCATTAGCAAGCTTCTGGTTCATGGCAAGCTTCGTTAATCAAGGGGCTGGGATGAAAATCATATGTACACCGTGTCAGATTGTCTCATCACCATTAATATTTCAAGAGAGATGCAGTGTCTAACCGACTTAGCAAAGATCGTCATCCAGTTAGTTACCTCTAACTGCCACTTAGTCTATTTGCTTTTGAAAGAAGAAACCTGAAACTCGGGAGACGACAGTGAAGCCATATGGAGAATTCTTCTTCAGCAGCAGTAGGAAGCCCTTCTCCAAAAGAATGCGCTGCATTCCCTTCAGTGTTTGGCTCAACCATGGAGAACCCATCTTCAGCACTAGTAGTATGAAGCTCTTCTCCAAAAGAATGCACTGCACCCCCCTTCAGTGCTCGGCTCATGCAGGCAGAACTCGTCTTCAGCAGCAGTAGGAAGGTCTTCTCCAAAAGATTGCGCTGCCGCTGCTCCCCTTTCAATGCTTGGTTCAATCCGTCTTCAGTAGGACATGGTGAGTCAAGACTGTCATGAATTAGTTTATCTTGAATATTAATCAAGTGTGAAATGGTGTAATTCATCGTTCATGAGCGATTCATGAGTTAGGGTCTTTTTTACTCCTAGCTGCCTCAGATGAAATCAAGTGCCTTGATGATATCCCAAGCAGCAAAAATGCAATGAATCTTGACAGTATATCATTCATTCAAACATCCTCATGCTGAGGTTCGTCATTATTGCATTATATACCAATCTAATATCACCTTTTTCTTTTTTGTATGTGCAGATTATGATTTTTTTTTATATTTATAAATCTTTAGGAAACTCATTCAATACAACATGATAAGGTGTATGATGGAGCTGCTAAGGCAGCTAATGAGGCTGAGAATGAGAAAAATAAGGGAAAGCTCAGAGGCCTTATCAAATATGAGGTTACTCAGTTTAAGAGGAGAACACTTAAGCGAGTTTGAAAACTTTGAAAAGAAGATCGACGTCATGTTTGGGGTTGGAATTAAAGCGACAAATCAGTTGGAAATTCTAGATGATGTTCCCAAGGACTATGTAAAAGCAAAAAACTATTTCAAAGTTACTGTGAGTCAGAAATTACAAAAAGTAGTATTTGGATTCTCCATAATCCTTCATAACTTCATCTAGAATTTCCAACTGATCAGCAGGACTTGTCGCTTCAATTCCAACCCCAAACATGTCGTCGATCTTCTTTTCAAAGTTTTCAAACTCGCTTAGCATTCAATTGAAAAATTACAATTTCTGAATCATGAGAAGTATCTAAAAATTACTTATCGAAAAATTTTAAAAAATAAAAAACTAGTTAAAAAAAAAGTGTAATGCCTACTCTAAGGTCCATTCATTATCATCAGGAGTTGAGGATTTTTCCACTGGCGACACACCCAAAGGCTTTGGAGGCTTCTTCGAGAACAAAGACGACTTGCTGTCGAAGAAATTGGCAAATGATTGGCGAGTCATGTTATCACCGGAGCTCTTCCGCTGGTTCTTCAGTTCTAGCTCTTTTGAGCCCCTGTTCTTGCTGCCAAAGTTCGGGATCAGTCTTTTGAACTGACTTTTTGGTTCGCCACTTGCTGGAGTCGTGACTGTGTCTTCTGCCTGCTTCATCATCTTCAAGACGTCCTCTGGTTTGAGCAACATCATCTCCACAGTTTCATAGACCTACAACGGGCAGATCATCGACTAACTTTAAGTTTTGCTCTTTCGGTATTTGATTTGAAAAGCGGGCACGAAGTAAAGTGAGCATTGGGTGTTAAAGTGAAATAGCCTGAAGATCATCAATATGGGAAAAAACAGCCATAAGAGGCACAATTATGATCCAAGAAAACCTACCTGACAAAGATCGTCGACCTTCTCGCTTATACTACCTTGAGAAGCCACAAGTACATACTCCTTGCACTCATAGAACAGCATCGACAAGCCACTGTCTGCTGATAGTGAAAATTCCGCAATCCCAAGACCTTCTCCCAGCTGAATGCCCAGAGAGTAATAGACAGACATTTAGCACCAAATGAGACGATTTTTCTTGCCCCATATAAGTAATAGTTTGCTACTACAACACCTTAAGTAGTTAGTTGTTATTTTCACCGACGAAGAGAGATCTAAAAATTGGCATGTGACCAATATGCCTTTGTATATTATTTTTTCTCGAGGTAGCTGTCAAACTACGAGAGCTAAAATTTGGAACTGCAGAAATTCACAATGAGAGTGTCAGTGACAGCAAAGAACGGAATAGCAGACTTACTAAGGAAACAAAGAGCTGCTCAAACAACTCCAAAGGCGGAATGTCCTCCAAGAAATTTAATATTCCTTCTCTGCAAACAATACCACGACATTCATTTGCATTAGAAAGACTAGATGAAAGAGAAGAAACTGAAAGACAGCGACAGCTAACAAGTACAACTTACACGGCCAAATCCTCATCAAACAGAGGCGATTGCTTAACAGCTGGCACTGGTTTGGCTGCCTCCCACAGTTCACGCCACAAATTACCTATATCAAGGCATATCTCTTTTCAATCCGAAATAGAGAGTAAAAGGCAAGGTAGTTCTATTATTCAGAACAAGCAGAAAAGCAGGGTATAAAGATAAACCTTCTTTCTGCATTCGTCTACTTAATTGGCCTTTCGTAGACAAAGAGTCAAAGGAGACGGTCTCACACTCCTCAGCTTCTGTCCAATCTGGTGGAGAGTGCCATCTCACGAAGTCTTCTAAGATGCAACCAGGATTAGCAGCCTAATCCAGGGTAGAAACAGAATTAATCAAAACACATACTACAGCATGCTAAGCTTTTGAATATAGAAATAAGATCTGTCATCATAATACTGGACCTTAAAGGCCTGCATATCTGAGAACAATTGAGAACACCCAGCACCTACACTGATGAAGCCAAAGAGGATACATATGTCAACAAGTGTGCATAAATTAATGATGAGTGATGCTTACTCGAGAAAAATATATCATGGCAATAGTTATAAATCTTGAAGTAGTCACTCCAGTAATATCAAGGCACAATACATGACTGTTGCTCATGATACATCTTACCAACTTCTTATCTCTCAGTCAGGTTATCAAGAACAGGTTTTTCTCTTCAAAATCAATGTATATTTATTGTTAAAATATAATTACGCCATTAATTTCAACTCCATTTTGCATTCAGAAAACTTAAAGCACCATCAAATTTGAAAAGATTGACAATCATTATGCTGCACCACTATGATTCAGAGCATTTGATGTGCATCCATTTGGCATTTTAAGAGGGGAATTTACGACACTGAACCAAAGGAGTGCTGTTGTTAGAAGCTCACCAACCTGCCAGTGCGAAGTACGAATTCCTCTGTTTCTTTGATAAGATCCTCAGTGAATAAAGGGCATTCCTGCATATAAATGTGAAATCCATTTCAGAGATGTGCAGCAAAGATGAAAGAAGGCAACAATCTTTTCTTCGAAAAGAATTAGCCCTACCTGCGTCACAGGAGAGTATACGGGTTCACCCGTTTTTAACATGTACAAATTATCAGATGGATGGTCCGCCCCTAGTCGCAGAACAAGTTCCCCACTGCTTATTCTCACATACAAAGAAGAGCTTGCAGATCCCATATCTTTAGCTGCAACTTCTGCATCCCTGTCTGGACTGGACTCCCTTATTGCAGTGTCTAGTGATTCCTTGGCTATACTATGGCGTCTTTTACGGGAAATGCAGCAGTTGATAACCTGAAGCTGCTGATATAATAAACAGGATTTAAGATCTGGAATCTGATCCAGAGGTATGCCTGCTATATGTTGCTTTTCCAACCAAAGTCTTCGCAGCTGCATTTGCATGCATGTAAAATAGATAACATCAGCCCAACCTCAACACCAATTAGAATTGGCAAGCTTAATCCAGAATCTTTGCCAATTTAGAGAAAAACAAAGTCCCAATTTTCAAGGTAATAGAAGTTGACCAGAGGACTATATTTTCTAAATTTAAATAATTTTTAGTACAACATGCCAGTTGACAGTGTCAGTGGATTGCCCATAATAAATTAAGAGTCAAAGACTGAACCCACTGACTCAGTTCATGCGCCTTCAAAGATATGAGCAGTAAATATCTTTAATCATAGAATAAACAAAATGCTCATTCACCTACATGCTCGACAACCCTGCACCAGAACAAAGCCATCTTCTTCATGGTTTTGAAACTACCAATGACTTCAGCCACTTTGACAACAAAACTTCCAGGTGGAGCGGCACGGATATCTCTTGCCAAATTTAAAGCAGAAGTTACATCCCACTCGTAGCCTCTTTTCCTACGGAGAAAGCCTCCTTCTGCGAATATCTTGCAAATATTACAATGAAAGTAAAATACCATCGCAAAATAATGCCATCAGCAAATAAAAGCAAAACATGACACCATGATTTTCCATCCAATCTACCTGCATCAAACAGTGCCTTAATCAAAGAAAGAACTTCCTCATCATCTCCAAAATCGGATTTATCCTTGTCTTCCTTTTCTCGGAGCACAAGTGATCTAACTGCTGAGAGACTTAGCCCGGCTCGTTCCTTGATAGGGGAAGAGTCTCTTGATGATAGTAGAAAATCCTTCATTGAATTTTGCTTCGTTCCTTTCCTGCAAAAGTTTCCTCGGTTTAAACCATGGGAGAATAGAATTCCTTAAAATTTTGATTGGGCAATCCATTATTTGAGTTACTGACATATTAGGAACATAAGACTTAAGGATGTCAGTGTTCTCCAACAGAGAGGGAAGTTCTAGGAGAATACTCATACTAATGGTGATGGATATATATTCATGCTAATGGTGATGGATTCTAGCAGTTGCAACTTACAATGCCCTCACAGAGCATTTTGTAGATTATCCCTTGGAATGCATCATGAAGTATTGGCAAAGGAAACTATCAAAAAGCAGGAATAACTTACAGACAATCAAAACTTACTGAATAGCCACAGCTAATTGCTTTATAATAGATGATGGAGGAATTTTCTCAAAATTGCCAGCAAGCAGACCTTCTAATGCTGACATAGGATCTGAAGCCTGTCAAAATTGTAACTGTTTCATGAAATTCACAAGTATTTGATCCTCTTTTGAATCCATTAATAAATTTTAAGTAGTAGACTGACAGTTCAAGTAACCTAAAAAGACTTATAGACTAGACAAGGTAGCCAAGCCAAAAACTTCCAATGGCTAGATTAATAAAAAGAAAGGCTAGGAAGTTCAAGTTTGAATTCCTACTAAACTTCAAGTGCATATAACACATCCGTCATTACTAAGACTCTTTCCTGCCGCATGCTTGCTGATCATTGATCATTGAATTTTCCAAGATGACAAAATCAATAGATGCAATTCGTTAGTTTGAATTCCTATGAGACTTCAACATAAGTAATACAAAAAGAAAAAAACTTCAAGATGGACAGAAAGTAGTTTTTCTTATCGCATCACCAAAAAAAGGTTGCTTTAGTCCAAAAAAATCTGAGATCTGAATTATAAAGCCAATTGAAGACTTCCCAAGTAGAGTGACAATCAATATATTATGTCTCTTACCTTTGATTCAGCATCATTTTTCTCATTCATCACGTACAGATTTTCATCATATATCAGGAAGGTCATCTTTTGTTCTTCGTCTTTCTCAGCTTCATCCACTGCTTTTCTGCCTATCCTGATGTTCCTCAATCTGTCTTGCCAATCTTGCTTTGTCCCTAACGATATCGGTGGAGGTCTCCATCTGAACTGCTTCGATTCATGGGAGCTCTGAATCATCGCATTCACCCAAAAAATAAACGCGAAAATCAGAGAAAGCACTTGTAGCTCCATGGAACAAACTACTAAGATGTTAACATATTGCATGAAAAAGAAGAATGTCAATGCCACTATCAGGTCGAAACAATCAAAATTCAGCCATTTTCTGGAGAAGAAATATTTCTCAGATGTATAACCCTCCAAGGAATTGGGAGGGTACAGAGAGAAGTAGAAAGGAGGACAAACCAATCAATTGGTAATTTAAAAGAAATCGTGTCCGTCAAACAAGGTAAAAATAAGAGACTCGATCGCATATGCAAGAATCAGAAAGCATCTTGAGCTCAATCCAGCTGCCTGTGCACGAGAAAATGAAATGAGGATTGATCTGAATATATAAACTAGACATATAGATACGATCACTGCTTAAATGATGAAAATGACCCTTCCTATCTTAAAATCTCATTTCATTCTCGTTAAAACTATGCAGCAGAGACAGGAGAGCGGGAGATTTCAGATATCAGGTTGAACTAAGATCAAAGCTGGAACCGAAGAGGCGAAAAGAAGTCAAAACACTGAGACTCACCTTTGACTCGCGGGGAGAATCATCCTCCGACTGCTTCACGGAGCTCGCAGGAGATTTTCTGCCGCCATCTGATCCACAGACAATCGGATAATTCAATGATACATTCCGAAACGGTCGACCGGATTGGGAACAAAACTGAAGCTAATTATAGCAAACGGTTGAGCTCCGAAGAATTCAGCAAAGGAGATTGAGAGAGA
The DNA here is from genome assembly GCF_007655135.1 of Punica granatum. NCBI lineage: Eukaryota > Viridiplantae > Streptophyta > Magnoliopsida > Myrtales > Lythraceae > Punica > Punica granatum. The sequence goes on from NC_045133.1 coordinate 26,934,374, forward strand.
GTACTTGACGGTGGAGAGAAATGAGAAGACCACTGACCTCGATCGGGCTTGAGGTCAGACTTGATGTCCGTGAACACACGGTCCGCCTTGGCAGCCGCAGAATGGAGCGCAGTCCTCGCTCGGGAGACGAAGGAGGAGGGAGATGGAGCCTCCATTGCCACCCGCTTTAACTTAGTGAGGAGAATGGAGCAGAAGCCATGGCTTTAGTACCAAAGAGAGAATGGGGAAGAGAGACAGAGACAGAGACTGAGACGGAGTGCGAGAGAGACCGGAGGAAGAGAAATGGAAGACATGAATGAAGAAGCCGAGTTTCTTCGGAAATTTCATTTTCTACCCTAAATTTTGACGTTATTAAAAATTTGCACCCTGCACTTGAAATTTCAGTTACGCCTCACTTTGGCATCACGACTCGAGCAACTTTACACCATATCATATCTACGACTACAAATATGATGAAGACTAACTACTCTATTATGATCCTCTCTCAGTAAGTTTAATAAAGTGATTATTTATATCAAATGGAATGCTACGTACTATTCAAATGAGAATCACCGTTAAATTTCATTCGCATTAAAACTAACTTCTTATGAAAGTTATCATGCAATATGGTTTCTTTTCGCATACTAAAAGTGTTGTAGGAAGCAGTTCGCACGGATTCAAGCAACTTTACCTGTAAACTTGGAATGTTAGCATTGCGGAGTAAAGTGTTACGAAAGTTGAAAAATTATCACTCGGAGTGGTGATGTATAAAAATGAGGGTGCAATGTGCCCCAAGTTTTAAATTTTGGGATGCCAGTTGAACATTTTCACATTGTCTTCTCCGGTAATGTTCTTTTTTGTTTTTATTTATATTTAATTTATATTTATGGATAATTTCTTTTATAAATAAGTAATGTTATTTTTTACTTCTTATAATTTACTGTATTTTCTAATTTTGATGATGTAGTATTAGTACTTATTATTTTTTTAAATGGAAAACAAATATCCTACCAAATAGAGTTACATGCAGAAATAAATTGAGGAAAATAAAAAAAATATACATATGTATGAAAAGAATAATGTGCTTTTAACGTGTGCATTCAAATAGAAGCTGCATTTGAGATAATTAGACATTTATGACAGTTGCCACTCGACGGACAACCGCGCAAGACCTAACCGACAATTAAAAATGATTTCAATAATCAGTGATGTTCATCACTGATTAAGGATTAAAAATGATTTCAATAGTTGAGTCGTTAGTTTACGTGTAATGTGTGAGGTTACTTTTACATTTTATTCTTTGTATATATATTTTACTGTCAACAGTAATCATAGTTCAATTCAATTTTCTCCATGTAGAGTCAAAACCAATGAAACGTTTTTTTCCCTCAAAAAATAGTTGAGTATAAGCCGACGTCATATAATAGGATCATTCTAAAATCATGGAGTCGACGACAATATTGATTAGATCCAATATATCCTACTTGAAATGAGAATGAATGATGGAAATATAGGAAGGCGAAATAGCTATAAGCCAACGACGGATGTTACGTGCTTGCTCAAAACTTCAATATAATGGATGACATCTACCATGCACTAAGTCATCAAAAGTGATTACATAAATGTTACGTGCACTCTTTGATAATTATAGATATACTTTTAATTACTTATCCATATCAAAACTTGATAGTATAACGAAGAGCTTGCCATTAAGATATCTCAGCGTAACAACTTTATTAAGTGCATATGCGTTTAGGATTTATAGCCTGCTGTCGTGGATAAAGATAAAACTATAACTACAACAATCGAAAGTAGCTGGCATAGTTTATACACCACCAAAATATTTTTCCGTCGAAGATATGGTTGCCATCTTGATTTTATTAATAATGATTTGACGCCATAATTATGAGCAAATACAAAGCAAATAAAATATTATATTGATTATATAATAAGCAATTTATAAAGTTTTAATGGTCAACACGTTGTAACGTTCGCCGTCGTTATATATTTTTTAGGTTTTTTGGTTACCTGCTACTATCCTATTTATTTATCCCCAAACATAATAATAAATCACCGATTGAAATTTACAAAAAAAGGTCCATTTTGATTGAAAATTGCTAGCTGCGTTTGGTTTGGAGAAGAAAATTTTTCAACAAAATACAAAACTGTGTGAAGAAATAATTTTAGCTAAATACAGTTGCACACAAGATAAAATCATAATTCCGAGGAGTAAATATCAAAAACTCGATTTGTTGAGATGATGAAACTGGTACTTAATGGAAGAAAATCCCAAGTAATTTTTACGAAACAAGGATACGACCAATTAATTGTTGGACTCAAAATGGGAAAGTAACGTACTTTTTTTTCGATGGACTCACTTAATGTAATTTTATTTGTCCATAATTTCTTATGTTATGTTATATTATGTTATCTACCATATATTTATTGGCATTTTCTTATGGAATCAATTATCTCCTTATTATTTTATCCGGGAAAAAAAGAAAATGGAAACGAAAATGCCTTGCGCTTCAATGGGCTTTACGGGCCCATCTTCCATTTGGACTATTATAATTATTTTCTAATTATTTATTATTTATATTTCAGTAACATCAGCCTCGGCTGGCCTTCTTCTCCCGCGGGTGGAAATGGAATCCTATATAAACCGTCAGTTTTGCAATTGCTCTCCTCTCCTCTCCTCTCCTCTCCTCTTTTGCTGCCTTCCCGCCTCACTCTCCCTCGAGCTCACCGCGCACACAGAGCTTGCATAGCATTTGATTTCCCCGGTCTTCTCGGAAATGGAGGAAGTGGACGAAACCGAAGCCAAGCTTCAGTTAGTCTATTTAACTATTTCTTCTTCAATTTGTCATCTGTTATGGGAGCTCTCTCTCCCTCTCTCGTAATTATCTTGAGAAATTTGTAGTTCCGTGTTCAGATTCGGTGCGATTATCGGGATATACACCTCTCCCTCTCTCGTAATTATCTTGAGAAATTTGTAGTTCCGTGTTCAGAGTCAGTGCGATTATCGGGATATACACCTCTTTCTTACAGCAATGCGGTTTTTCCTTCACACATTGCAGGTTTATATGGCATGCATCCTCCAAGGTCACTGGTGAGTTTCTTTTTCTTCACGTTACTTGCATCTTATTTGTGCTAGTTGAGGCTGGAAACAGAGTAAGATTAGTCTTCAAATTGCGGCAAAAAATGCATTCCTCGCGGCAATTTTATTCTCGGTACGTAATTTTGTACTGATTAATTTGTATATTAAAAGTCCGAATCGTTTCTTCCAGCACTGGAGTTGCATATTACGACTCCAGTTTTGGCCAACTTTATGTGCTGGAAGTTTGGGAAGATAGGACATCGGATTTTCCCATGATTGATCTCGGTATGCATACAATGTCTCTTTTGAATTCACCCTATATGTTGTACTGTGTTTATATTCCTAGCAGGAATAGTGTAGCGTGAGGAATTATTGACTTATTGGTGCCTAAGCTTCTTAAATGACTTGTATATGGTCGCTTGTCTATGTGGCTTTGGAATGAACTTTCTCGGTCGATGGAGTCCCCTGTTACTTCCTGCAGATTAATTAAAGTACACTTGCATTTGAGCTCATGTGATGTATAGAGATAAATTGTTTATATTCTATTTCCTACTTTCCCAGTTAAATACGAAGCGAAGCCCCTCGTAATATATACAAGCACCAACAGTGAAGAACCATTCTTAGCTGCTTTAGAGAAAAGTGGTGAGGTCCTACTTTCCCTTGAAATTCTCATAATGCGATTGAAGGCCTTCCAAATTTCTTATGATAAGTTGCAGTTTGGGTTATTATTGTTCACTCAGATTGTGGTATTGCTTACCCTTTGGCAAGGTGCAGATGGAACCAGCAAGGAGGCTCCTACTGTGAAGCTCGTAAAAAGTTCACTATTTAGCTATGAACAAGCATGACACAGGTATGAAAAGACAGAAGATACCCCCTGCAATTTCTCATATTAGGTTGTTCCCATTTGTTGTGAATGAGCAGCCCAAAACAAATAGTAGCTATCTCTCTTCTCTTTTGACATGCTAGAAGTTATCTCCTGCAGATCTGATCGCAGAGTTTATGAGCATTTAAAATTTTATGGTAAATTAAGTTTCTGAAAATCCTGAAAGGTGGTCATTGTCTATTGTGATAACTATCTCATTGCGTGGGTAACTCATCATTCACGAGCTTTGCTTGCTGTCTGTGAGTTTTGTCAATTGACTAAAATTATAGAAAGGTTCCATGCGATTTCCGGAGAACATCAATTGACTAAAATTTCCGGAGAATGAACGGATTGTTGATACCCTTGAACATAAGGAGTGTCTCGCATCCATCTCTGTTGATTCCGTGATGGAGATTTCACTGTATCCAGTTACAAATGACATATCTGTACTGTTCCCAAATCTATTGTTTGCCTAGGCTAACTTTCTCTTGCTTGTCCCTGTCCTCTCCAAAGTATAGCACATTACTTTGTCAGCTTGGAATTCCTTAATGACCTTGTTAGAAACGATTTTCTCAAACTTGATGGAGCAGCTCATGAAGCACTACAGATATTTCAGATAGATAAACATCCCAGTTATATGGGTATTGGAAGAGCGAAAGAAGGGTAAATGTCAAGCTGTACGCTGGATGATTTTTCTTGCAAAGTATCTGTGCTGATATCTCTTATGACAGGTTCTCTGTTTTTGGCATGATGAATGAGGTTTGCAGAATTTAGTTTAATTAGTTCACCAACTGAGTCTCTCTGCACGTTTGACTAATTCTGTTCTAAACCTAGTGTTTGAAAACAATGGGCCGACGTCTCCTGAGGTAAGTTTGGCTCAAGATATTTGGGATTCCTTTGTTGGAAGCATCCTCTAGCTTCTTGAACATAACCATTTTTTGAACGTGTCAGAAGCTGGTTCCTGAGGCCTATACTGGATCTCAAAAGTTTGAATGGTCGTCTTGATACTGTATCCTCTGAATAATACTTTATGTTATTACAGAATTCCAAATCAGTAAATGCGAGCCATAGACTCCATATTGATATCATAATGAGATTACTGCCTTTCCCTGCACTGTGTGACTGAGGTTTGTTTAAGGAGCTGAAAACTTGGATTTTCTTAGTTTCTGAAAGCACTTGCAGATGCTTATCGAAGACGTTCGCCAAATTCATTTAGATGTTACTGCTACTTTTGTCGATGCTTGTTATTTTATATCTAAAATTAATAGTGGCTGTTCCATTAACTGGATTAAGATATCATTTTTCCTTCGTTCTGAAGAGCTCCTGAATTCTCTACGTGAAACTCTAAAGTCTGTTAAGGACATTCCCCATATCCTTAAGGTACAGTAAATTCTTTCCTATCTCAACCAATTTTTTCTTTTGTTAACTTATAGGGCATTGGAATTTTGCCTACATTCTATGGTGACCCTGCTAAGTGTACCTTCCAGTGTTCTTACGGAAATCAATGAAATATACATTACAAAATATGACAATCTCTGTTTAGAAGAGTTCCTTTAAAACTGAGATTTCCCCTTAGGTAGGATTTTCAGGGTTCTTTCAGCATTGCGCAGTAATTTTGCTAACAAAGCATTCCTGCGAGCTGAGATAATTGGAGCACTTTCATTTTTGTCCCCTCATATGAAGAAATTCAACTCCAAGCTCCACATGCACCGGCACTGATTGGTCAGCTTTTCTGAAGGTAACCTCATTCATTCTCTCTATCGGACTATCTTCTTCCCACGTTACTATTAATCGCAGGAATGTGTATTCCTGTTGGATGCAAAGCAGACTTCTCTTCGTGTTCTTTTTTCAATAATACATTATACCCGTCAATTTAAATGCGGGGGCATGGTTTGCATGAACTACTGCATTTGGTCCTTGAAATTAAAAAACCTGACAATACTCCTTCCTGTTCCAAATGTTGTCTCGAGGATCCTTTTCTTTTGTGTGTCTGTGCACGCATGGGCGCGTGTTTGTGTGTGTGTTTTTATCCATTATCTTGTACTATAAACTTAAAGGTTGGTATTTGATACTGTTTTGACAATTTATTCAACATCTCCTTTAGAGCGTTTCTTCACTCTTGCATGTGAACAAGATATTTGAAGTAGGCACTACTAACGATCTTTGGCAGTACGCAAATTTTTTGAATTTGGACATCATCGACAGGGTAGTAATCTACTTAAACTCTTATTTAACAATGCATAAATATGCAGTTTCCTTATCCTTGTGCCTCTCAATATCTGCATCTTTTGATTTGGGTTAATTTATGCAGAGCTGGCTTATGTCTATGAATTGGTTTGTAATTTTTCTTTCCCTCAACTGGGTGATCATCATTACTGCCATCAGAGTGCTTTATGTTTCATTTTCTTTTATGCTAGTATCATGCAGAATCTTCATCATTAAGGTTTTTCTTTTTAATCAGCTTCGTCTCAAGGGACATCAGAGTTTTTAGTGGAACAATTTCCATAAATTTTCTCCCAATAAAAGATTAAAATGCTTTACTCTTTCGCTTTTGAGAAGTTACTATATTTTAAAGCACTTAAAATAGATTCACATGGCCTTCTGTAGGAAATTGTAGAATTTATTGATTCTTAGTTAGCTAGAAAAAGAAAAGAACTTTCTAAGAAAATGATCAACTCTTTGAGAATTTCATTTCATTTATTAAATACAGCTCCTTATTTTTGTACAACTAATGATTCAAGGTGAATTTTATGGATTCATTGCATAGGTTAAATCAACTACGAGGACCTTAGACCCATAATACCATGCAATTCCACACGAGTGCATGGAATTTTCATCATTTGTGACTCAGAATTTAAAAGTCCGCTTTTTTTTTATGATCTTTCTCCATTTGATTGATCCCATTCATTTGTATAAGTTTTCTAAGTTATGTTAGCTCTATTACTTTGCACTATAAAAGTTAGGATACTTCTTTGGTTCTCCAATTCTTTTCTTAAAATTACCCTGCTTCATTTATATGCAGTGAATAGGTTCTTTCTTCTTTTTGAAAATATTCCTGCCTTTTTCTCAATTTCCATTCCATTTTTAGGTGATTGGTGTTATTGATGAAAGAAGAACTAAAGAGAAAGGTTATGAGACAATGGTAAAGGAGAGCTTCTGTGTTGAGGTGAGGCAGAGGGAAACGATGACATTAACTATTATCTACATTCATTGACTAGGGTTGAGCTACCATGATAAGAGTATGATGAACTCACTTCACATCCTAATATGCAGATTTAAGTCTCTTCATAGCCCTTAAAACTTCACATATTTTGCCAGAGTGTTTGGAACAGGTGCTCAGTAGTCCAGATTTTCTTTCATAAAATGGAGGGTGGACGCATACAAACTTCTTCTAATTTGATTAGTTCTTTTCAGGTTTCTTCATAGGTTAGTGGTGGCTTCTTGTTAACATTTTTCATCATGAGTTGTTGCTTTCATGACGTCTGCTTAGCACCTGAGAGAGTCTGCATGATCATCCATAAAGGCCTGTTAGTTTGTTTAGTTTGTTTACATTTATCTCTCTCTGTCTCTGCTGAAGTATGTATTTCCCATTTGTTGTAAGAAGCTTGGTTGCAACTTGCCTTGAAGAGTTTCCATCTGATCAGCTTTTGAACTAGACAAACTCTTACATGGTTCTAGATAACACAACTTTTTTTTTTCTTTTATTATTTTCTGTCCCTTTTCTTTTCCAGCCTTCTTTTTATGTCTCTATTTTTAAGAGTGATACCTACTAAATTTTCAAGCCTTAGATTTGGAATGCATCTTTAACAAACGCATTTGCTTAGTCCCACTGATTCTGTTGTTTTATCTTCAGGATATCTGATATGTGTTTTTGAAGAAAAACTTGACGTGACACTTGGAAGGGTTCAAGATATTGAAAGTAGATGTGTTCTTGAAACTATAATGATGCGAGTTCATGACTTGACTGAGATGCTTTTGTGTATATATTCTACACGTACTTAAAATATGGATCATATACAAATGCAGTTCTCTGACACAGATGGAGATATGGAAAGTTCTTCCACCACACTGCCAAGACACGAGAATTAGATGCCCTTCTTGGTGACATTTATCACAAAATTTTGGGTCCGTATTTTGAACTACTTTCATCTCTGAATTTTATCTATAATATGTGAACACTTATGGATTTTTCTTTCACAAAATTCATGAATGAGAAGATATGGTACAGGCAATTATCAGAGACTGGGTATCACATATACTTGTATTCTCAGCACATCTGCTGCTGAACTTGATTGGTAAGGACCATTCAGCTACTCCCCCTACTGTTCTTTCTTGCGAGCATTTGCTTGGCGCTCTGTTTAGTCACCTGAAATATTTTTTTCCTTATTATGAGAGCTAATCCCATTTATATGTGTGAACATATTAAGTCTAATGACGCTGACTGTATTAACTTCTTGTTTAAGCTACTTGTCACTAGCGTTGGTTGCTCGTCAAAACAATTATGTGAGGCCCACACTGACTAATGAAAATCTGCTTGATATACAAAACGGAAGGTATGGACTGTCAATAAGCCAGGCAATTCTCCAGGAAAACTTTATGTAACATTGGAAGCATGATTTGTAACAAGTGGTTATGTTACATTTCCAGGCATGTTTTGCAGGAAATGACAGTTGACACTTTCATTCCGAATGATACAACTATTGTTAGAGATGGTAACTGGAATTATACGATGTACTCTGTCATGCCATCGTCTGAGTTCCTTTGACCAAGTCTAATCCAATATTGCTGGATTCAGAACGGATAAATATAATCTCCGGTCCCAATTACTCAGGCAAAAGCATCTACATAAAGCAGGTCAGCGATATCCCTTTAAGAAGCAAAAATTGAAACATAGTTTCTGGGTTACCCGTTTTCACATTCCGTCTTTTTTTATTAATAGTTCCAGTACTTCACATTGAGCTCCCAAATTTCTTTCTAGATTATTAATTTAAGCCCTGCAGTGGGCAAATAAACTTCTAGCTGTGTAGGTGCGAGTTTCTATAATTACATTATATGCCTGTGACGGTCTTGTCTAGTCTGCACGCATAGTCTTGGGCAGTTGCTGTTTTCTTTTATCATTAATAGGTCTACCCAACCATAAAAAATTATTGGAGTTTTTTCCCTGCTAAGGTCGACTATGGAGTTTCATGTGTAAAAATTACTTGAATGGCTACATAGTACCCTCGGGAGCATCTTTTCACTTTGATTAAAATATCTCTTCCAGGTTGCTCTCGTTGTCTTCCTCGCACATATTGGAAGTTTTGTACCAGCAAATGCTGCAACTGTGGGTTTTACTGATAGGTTGACCTACTTACTCTGATACCAAAGATATGGTACAGGCCACGCCATGTTGAAGTTTGGTAACATATGAATCTAAACAGGATATTTTGTGCAATGGGGAGCGAACTCGTGACTGCAGATGTAAGATCCAAAAAAATAAAATAAAAAAATTACACGATAAAATAAATAAATACATATGAATTTCCATTCAAATCAGGAATACTCAAAAATTACAATCTCAATTGGATAAAATTCATTTTGACCTGTAAAACAGCTAAGGGAATATATTTTTGGGAGAAAGCTTAACGCCCAGTGAATAACCACAACCTAAATTAGTCGGATCATAGCACGGTTTCAATAATATCACAAAAATATCGTGGAGACTTCTAGAACTCAGATCATCCATGTGCCCCTTTCCAGCTCCCGACCGCAGTGGTGGCTCCACACTGGCAGCCTTTTTGCTCAAGACAACCATTTTCTACTGCTCGGTTTACGACTGGATTAGGACGTCACAGGACCCAATAACTCCCATCAATCTCAGTTACACAACTCAAATCTCACTATCTCATTTTCAAATATCGTAATCGATCGTATAAAAATATATGCATGATTCGTGACACTGACATGACCATAACAATACAATTCTAAAAATACTAATATAATGATAATAAAAGTACTAGTTTAAGAATATGTTACTCACCTGACAAGTCCCCTGAACCTCAAACATCAAAAACTGAATGTTTTCTATTTTCTAGAATTTCCCTCATATTTTTCCCTCAATATTCTCTCTAGGTCGCTCGAGGCCTCTCTCTCTGTAATGTATGGTTTAGGCCGTGAAAATGCAAATGAAAAAGGAGAGTTCCCGAATGGCCATTTAGAAGGGAAGAGTAAGGCGGTGGAAGAAATTCACCAATTAGAGATTAAAGAGTAAGCTTAACAAGAGGGGGACACATGGAAAGCAAATTTGAAGGTTATCTATACGGAAGCAAAAATTATACTAATTAATAATTATATAAAAAAAATATGTAATTAACAAAATGTTCAAGAAAATACAAATGTATACATTCCAAGTTGAATAAAATTGGGATGTTACAGCAGAACAATCAACCTTCAATATTGATCTTCATCAAGTAGGCATGATGCTAAGGCACGTCAAAAGGGATGATTACTCTTTGTCAATTTATTTTATTGTTATATACATTGTTGTTATTGCTCTTAGTATTTCCTATGCGTGCCTTTGATTATCCTTATGTTCGCTGCTCATGTTCCAGTGTAGATATTCGAAAGTGGAAACTAGTTGGCTCTGGAGGGTTCTCCAGTATTTGAGAAATTTCACATAATCTAGTTGTTCCCATTACTTCATCTAAACTACGCAGGCCTGTGACTTCAAGATCATTATGTCTGCTAGATGAATTCGGGAAAGGCACTCTAAATGAAGGTTGGTAGGTCTCCACTTAAACCAATAGAAGCATGGATATGTTTTAATTCTAATTGTTGCTCTCAATACTCGCCTTTAGATGGAGTTGGCCTGCTTGGTGAAGCAATAAATTACTTTGCCATGCGCGATCAACCCCCAAAGGTTTGGTGAATGTCATAGTCATGTTTCTCTTGACTCAATTTACATTTGTCAGTTGTATCGCCCTTGAGAAGATAGTAGCAAGCCCATATAAAAGCGGATGACCACTGTAATTTGTGGAATGAGAGAAGCCTATCTCTGCAAATTGTACTGACAAACTCATTCTCAACCAGATCATGAACTGTGATTCCCTAATTGTCAACCATCTGCAAATATAAATAAAAGCCAAGCCGTCATACTCAGAAGTAGACCTTCTGTACATTCTCTATTGAGATTGAAGAGTGAATCAAATTTTATTATGTTCTGTGGTGTATTCCAGGTTTTGGTATGCACTCACCTGACTGAATTACTTGATGAGAGCTATTTGCTGAAGGTATGAGATGCCTTTCGGTCATCTGCAGCTGCCGTTTCCTATTTGGGAGGTCACATATCTATTTTTCATGACAATTTCAGTCGGAGAACATCAAGTTCTACACCATGAGTGTGCTAAGGCCTGAAGATGCTTCAGCAGATATTGAGGACATTGTATTTCTTTATCGGTATAACTTACCTCTGTTCTGGATCGCATGAAGTAGCAATCAGAAGTTTTTAGTTTCACCATTCAGATAGAGATAATTGAGCTTTCGACATTGAAGGATCCTCCTTTGACAAGATTGCCATTCTTTGTTCAGGCTAGTTCCTGGATACACGCTCCTGAGCTATGGTAAGCACAGATATGTATGCTTAGTGTTGAGATGCATTTCATGATGCTTTATTAGGAAACTCACATCTAAGTTATACTTTCTCCAGGTCTTCATTGTGCACTCCTCGCTGGTATGCTTCTAAACTCTCTTAAGCTGTGAAAATGAGAAATTCCTCGCTTAAAATGAGAAATATTTGTGCCATGCCTTGTCCAGAAATTTTAACAAGAGGATTACTTAGGTGCTTGGAGAAGATAATGATCTGCAGAATTTACTAATGAAGTCGTGTTGTTTTTCAACTGTCATGAGATGGTGCTTTCATCATAAGAGTTCTTTCTAGTAGAACTCTTTTGGGCAAACTATCAGCCATGCTTATTAAAATATGGAACTACAGCGCATTGTGTATATGGTTTAAAATATCATGAATGTGGTCCTTGAGTGTACAGTTTGGAAAAGATGGAATTTCTCAGTGAGGCTTCTTTACTTTATAAAGGATGGTGCAAATAAGATGGAATATGAAGAGACCTTGTATTCATTTCATTTTTGGCATTTGTGGAGTATTCAGTTTCTAAGCTTGCTCCTAGACTTGTATATTCCTGGCTGCCACGCATTTCGTTGCTGCATCTCTTCTGGATCAGTGGTTTCCCCGAAAGTTAATTTGATGCTTTGCTTGTGCAGGTGTTCTGAAGGAAGTGATTGACAGAGCTGCATTGATTCTACGTAGCCCTGGGAACAGTCAGACCATTGATCGGATGCACAATGAGAGAATATTGGCTCAAGATCAGCAATACAAGGTAATTCTTGCAATAAGACATGCGTGAGTGTGATACATAATCCCCCCATGTTGAAAATGATCCGACTTCCGAGTTTTATGCTGAATGCATTGGAGAAGATGCTGGCATTCGATACAATTTGTGGTGACCTCAGAAGCTTCTTTGAGGAAATATTACCATCATAATATCTGAGGCATGAAGTAATTCTTTTCTTTGGCAACAGTATACGTTCTGCTCTCGAGATTCGTATGCGTATTTGTCGAGGATTGGATGATGGATATACTACTCCTGCCTGGTGTAGGGGACTAGTAGCAGCCGCTTCCAGTGGTGGTTAGATATTTTCTTTTATTCCTCCTCTTAGAAGAAAATAAGGAAGCTTTTCCTTTTCTGGGAAGTTGGGAAGTATGGCATTTAATTAGTTCGGACACAGTGCACAGATCTAGGAATGTTTAGTGCATGAACTTCAGTAAGAACGACATTTATTGAGTTTTTGTATCTCCACTTTACAACAACACAGTCTTAGACGTGATGAGTAGTAGTCTGTTGCTTAACTTAAAGGGCAATTAGCTGCCGTACATTTACTGGGGAAGTGTACTCTGGAGGGCCATCAAAGACGTTGTCTATGCACCGTCGGCTGCCTGTTGAAGCAATGCATTGAAGTTGGCAGGCACGGGTATTGGGCATTCAGGTCGCCTAGCCCACAACAGGCCTCTTTCACCTCCTTAAACCTTGAAAGACCACAGAGTGTGAGAAACTCACTGGCATTCTCAAAGTATAAAAAATGATGACGAAGTGAAAAAGCTTGGCTTTTGGCTAAGGAAAGGTCGCCGTACCATTAGAAGCAGGATCTTGGATGAAACCATGTATGAGAGGATAAGTGTGGCTGTAGGAGTAGCTCATGTCTTTCACCTCCGACTTCAGCTCCTGTGACATTGATTCCAGTGCCTCTTTGTACATGACAGTCCAGGTATTCGTGTCCTCCCTGCAGCCTCTGGTCTCATTCTGAATCCTCTGCGCTGGGCAGCACCCGACCGGAGGCAGTCCCACCACCATAAATTTACGTGCGCCGTGAGTATGTAGTATCTGCTAAAAAAAAGTCCATCAATGTGTAGTCCAGCTATCATGTGTCTAGTAGCATCATGCATCATCGGCGATATCATGTACCTTTAACTTGGCTTTGAGCAAGGTGGTCATCTGGTTGACGTGCATTTTTGGGGGTTTATTTTGATCAATGGATCGGGAGTAGTCAAGGATGTTGTTGCTTCCGAACACAATGAAGAACAGAGACTTCGATAGATGCTTCTGAGCATGGGCAGATCCTAGTCGCTTCGTAAGGTGTTCATGCACCTTCAGGTAGTATTCCACTTGCTGCCACAGAGGTATTGATTGCGTCTGCAAATGATAGTTTTACCAAAATGTTTGAATAGGCTTTAATTACGTTGCGCTAGTAGTGTGGCATATATATATTTTCGATCATGCAATTGAATTGTGAGATTGATCATAGAAGACATTTTTCGTACATTAAGTGGATTCGATGTGATATTGAAGATTCTGCCCCACCAGAAGCGAAACTGACACCGCAAAGGTATGATGTACTTGAGTCTGAGTCGATAGAAAGGTAAGGCGGTGGACTTGGCAGCCCACCTTCTCGGCTGTTGCATTACACGCAATTTCAGATGAATATTTATGTCCATGTACGTGTCTGTAGAATGCATGGATCTATGCTAGCTGATGGAATTTTCAGTTGAGAGCATACCTAGCAAATCGATGTTCTTGCCATTGCTAAACCTTCCAGTGGCTTTCTGGCTGGGGAAATCAATTCCGTTGTGCAGGAAATTTGCTTTTGCTAATGAAAGCGGGAGGTCGTTGTTGTTCCCAATATCGACGAAAGAGTCCCCGAACACGAAAATCTCGGGCAGCATCTGCCCCTGCGAATAGTCTCGGGAGGTAATGTAGATAGACGCTCCCTAGCTGGGAATACTTTGAGCATCCAAATTACCAGTAATATGCTTTAATCAAACATGATAATATAGTGGACCCAGAAAATTTAGAATCATATTCACAATAATGTAGATGGATTACCTTATATCAAATGCTTTCAAGATTCCTCATGAATTAATTATTTAATTTTGCCACCAAATATTGGGATTACACATACAAAAGGTCTTCTTTTAAAAGGGAAAAAAAGTCTTCTTATAAAAAGCAGATTGGAACATGTGGGGGCCCATAGCCCCGACTCTCCTGGAGGTGTTAGATAAATTAATTCACTGCACAACACAACATGTTGCCATGTTAAGTTAAGGACATGTAATTGGTCAATTGCGATTATTTCCCCTTAATTATAGTGCGGGTTTCTCGTAATTAACTCATGAGACACTATCAAAATGGTCATTGAAAAATTTTAAAACTAATAAATTGCTACTTGAAACGATCATTGAAAGACCGGTATCCATAACATTTTAGTACCACCGTCAAAATTTCGTAAGGGCAGTTACGGAAAAATGACATGGATGCTTATATGGCATGTAGTAGACAAACGGCCCCGATTAACATTGTACTTCATCACGTACAACGTCGTTTTTGTCCTCTCGTTCATAAATAAAATAAATAAAAAAAAAGATCTGGCCCAAACGAACGACATCGTCCTTCCTATCCCCTCCCCCCATCGAACAACGTCGTCACCATCATCCCCTCCCTCCCCCATCGGCAACGAGTCTCCGAACAGGCAATTACACTCCCTTTCTCAAACGAAAGCTATCTGCATGTTGCACGGGCTTGACATAAGTATTAGCCGGAAAAATGTATGTACACGAACAGGCAATTATATATACGTATATGTATACGTATGTATGATAGATTCGTTTATACTGCAAGATCGAACATGAACATGAACATGAACATGAACAAGGTTTTCCGCTTCCGATCCAGAATCCTTGCGTCTTTGTCGGCCTGCGTGCATTGCACCTTCCCATCTCCGCCGCACGTTATTCGTTTATTTATTTAGAATTATTAATAAAAAATTTGTTTTGTTTTCTGGCCAGGATGATAAATGGAATAGATAGATTAGATTGTTTCCGAGGTTGTATTTTTGTCTTTTGTCAGATGAGAAAGAACGTACCACGGCCAGGAAAACTTCTATCAGAATTTTCTTTCTTTCTTTTTTTTTTTGTGGAAAAATTACGCATTACTTTGACATTTATATTATATATCATGACCATTTCACCGCATAGCACAATATTTTACAAACTTTTTAACCACATAGCATGATGTCGTCAAAGAGTAGACGGAAAGCTGACGTAACTCGATTTTTGGCCTTCTTGTGCATACCTGGTCAAATGATTAAATGATTCGTTATATAGTCAGGTTAAACCATAATTATGTGATATCCTAATAGTTGTCGTGAAGTTAATGACTTGACTAGCAGGCGACACCTAAAGGCAACACGCAACGCTGTAAATCCATTTTATTCTCGTTTATCCGTGTCCTGAGATTTATGCAGTAGCATTGTAGAAGATGCTGGCGTTCGATTCTGTTTGTGGCGACCTCGAAAGCTCCTTTGATGAAATATTACTAGCTTCATTGAATCCGACGTATGAATTTAAGTACGTCTTCTTCTTTGGCTGCAGCATACGATTTGTTCTCAAGAAACGTATGTGCATTTTATATCAAGGATTGGGTGATGGATGTACGAGTCGTCGAGTCCTGCCTGGTACCGGGGCCTAGTTGCAGTCACTTCCGGTGGAAGCTAGAAGATAATAAGGAAGTTTTTTTCTTCTTCCCAGAAGTTGGGAAGAACGGCATTTTACAGTGGTAATCTTTTTGCGGCTTGCAGCAGTCTTTACTGAAAACTTGAATCGGGAAAAGAAAATGAGAGAGAACAGTAAAACTTACGATCAGGAGCACAAGGACACAAGCTTCAGGTGATGCCCCGAAATTTTGAGATGATGTCTTCTTCGGTAACAGGATGAATGTCTATCTCTATATGTACTTATGGAAGCATTCAATCGGTTAAGAGAGGAGCAAAACGAGTTGTCAGTGCAGTTTGGTTCGAGTCATTAATATGATTGATGACTACGTGCAACTAAACCTGATCAAACTCGAATTGTATAGAAGTTGTTCAAATTAACATGGTAGGGAAAAAGCCGGAACTGCTTGTCAAACTAACTGTAAATGTAAGAACACATGAATCTATTCGTAATTGTATTTTTTGGATTAAGACATGTTAGAACTGGGCCTACACTACAGAATATCACTCATAATGAGGAATGTATTAGTTAGTTGCCTTGATCTACACTCCGAATTGAACAGACCTCCACAGCAAAAAGTCTAGCGTCTCCGTTCATTCTAATACCAATTGCCGCTCCCATTACGTCTAGACATCCATTCCTTCATCATCACTTGAGATGCCTCTGACGATCATTGCATTTACTAAGAACCCACCATTTCTTATCTGAAAGCGACCTAGAATAATGGAGCATGATGGGATGATTCAAAAATGGAGAATTGACTAGTCTTCGATTTCGACTCATCTGCTACCTAGGAATTAATTGTTTATGTACCATTGAGTTTACATTGACTTCCAAGTCCAACCATCTGGAAGTTCACACAAGCGTACCTGGAGAGAAAGTGTAAATTTGGGAAGTGAAAAATAGAAGGATCAAAAACAATTTCCTATCCATGGACGGGTGCAAATAATGAGAAAACTAGTAGACTGATTTATGATTAAAGCTCAGTCTTCTTCACTATCAGAATAAATTGTCTATCTCCATGTGAACTCAAGGAAGCTCAGTCAGTAGTATGACTGATGTCTACGTGCAACTAAACCTGATCAAACTCGAATCCTGTTTAAATTCTTCAGTTTTAATATTCACGTAGCTGATCTGTTCAAATTAAAACAGTAGAAATAATTCAGAACTTCTTGTCAAACTTAATGTAGATGTGAGAACATGGAGATTTATTCGTTGATCTAACCTAAGGAACTTCTTGTCCCTTTGCAATTAGGAGGAATTTATCTTATCAGTCAGTTGCCTTAGTTTACACTCCAAATTGAACAGAGACTTCAACCAATGGCCAAAATTGTGAGGAACCCGGAAAAAACGCTAATTCGACTGTACTCCAATCCATCTCCACAAGTCTAGAGTCACCATTCTAGTCCTATCCGACTCTCCCATTGCATTGAAACATCCATTCATTCATCATCACTTGAGAATGACTCTGAATAGTAGTCCGCATACTAAGAACCAACCCTTATTTGAAATTACATGACCCCATGGAATAATGGGGCATGGTGGCCCGAATCAAAGATATAGAAATAGACTAATCTTCAAGCCATCGGCTAGCTAGGAATTGATTGTACATGTATTATTGATGTTGGTTATAGTGATGGTCCGTGCATTTTATAGCAGTAGGACCATTAAAAATTGACTATAGCAGTAGCAAGTAATTTTTTAGAAGGAAAAAAGAAAAAAAAATGAAAGGAAAAAGGTTGACTATATCGGTTACATAATTACTAATAAAACTTACTAACTAAACAATCGAGCAGATAGACGAATTTCTTGTATTAAAATGGTAATACAATCCTCATCCATATATTCCATCCCAAAGAATAGAAGATGAGGATGATGAATAATGGGCTCTTCCCCTTCCTCTTCCTCTCTTTGCTGTTATACTCCATAGCAGTTGCTCCTCCCATCATCTCACCCATTATTTGTCCCAACGTCATCCATATCGGTTTAAGTAAAATGCCTTGCTCTAGTTCAGCAACTCATCTATCATCACAAGCGACGCCTCTATCAACTAAAAGAGGTGATCAAAATTAAGACTGATCGGTAAAAACTCCAAAGTGCAGACTATCTTTTTTTTTTTTTCCTCTTTTAATAACTGGTATAAATATTTCACTAAAAGTCAACAAGAGGTGCGGAACAGAGCATATAAAAAAGGAGGGTCAGAATTATTGTACGAAAGGCTATTGTGAGCATGACATGAAATCGATCATTTCCAGAAACATGTATAGGCCCCCATGTGTAATCCTGACTACACCAAAAGGATATATCCCTATTCGATCTCTCGAAGGAATTAACCTCAAGAGACTCAACATGATCAAATGCAGCTACGTATGAATTACATTACTGCGAGCGTCTAAGACAAATGGTATGAACTAATAGCCACCCAAAATATATTCCAAATAATATGAATGCTCAATTATATCTTCAAGAATTTGGACACTTATGCTCAAAAGGTGCGTAATAACTTCTTATTAATGAACGCAACGCAAAGTTCGAAATTAACTTTTTTCAAGGTGAAGTGCAGGAAAGGCATGTTGTCTCTTTAAGTGGGTACTCATTTCCGACTTCGACTGATATTTTGAGATGATGTCTTCTTTATTAACCGGATAGATGTCGATATATCTCTATGTGAACTCATGGAAGCATCGAACTCGGTGAAAGAGGAACGAATGAGATGCTGCTTTTCTTCGAGTAATTCATAATTGCAGTTTAGACGAAGACATCTGTTAGATTGGGCCTACACTATATATCATCACATGTAGAAAGAGGAAGAATTTATTAGCCAGTTGCCATAGTCTACACTCCGAATAAAAGCAGACCTCCAGAAAGAAAAGGTCGGAACACAAAAATTTCTCATCTGGCAAATCCTTCTTACCCCGAAGAAACGCTAATTTGCCTCCACATTAATCCATATTCACAAGTCTACAGTCAATGTTCCTTTTAATACCAGTCGCCTCTCCTTCTACATCCAAATATCCATTTCTTCATCATCACTTGATGCGACGAATCAAAGATGGAGAAACCAACTAGTCTTCGACTTGCAAGTCATCAGCTAGCCAGAATTTTCCTTCCCCCAACTATCTGAAAGTGATACAACAGTATCTGCAAAGGAAATATCAATTTTTCCTGTTAAAGTTATATATGGAGCATGAGGAAACTAATTATACAATATCCATACACAGGAGCGAGTGATGAGGAGCCCTTGCGATACTGCATTCCATTAGAATTGTTGTAATATAAATGGAAAACATAGTTGTATTTCAGATTCAAGAAATTTGGCTAGTAAACAAACTCTCTTTTCACATACACTCGCAGAAGCCCATTTGAGCTTCGCATAACTACGGTCAGAAAATTCGAATATTTAATTCCATGAGGGAAGGAGGATGTGAGGATCACATTGTGATGCGATTCCCGCCAAGATTTGCATCACATTGTCTTTGACAGACTCGATCATCCAAGCAAGAATCTCCATTTCTCAAAAAAAAAAAAATGTAAGATCTCCAAAATTTCTGGTTTGGTAGACTATTATGCGCAATCTTCCATCTGTCTACCGTTAAAAACTCGATAGAACCCTCTGACGGAAGAGGCAGTACGATGTACATTTAATAGGTCAATGTCAAAATTGATGTAAAAAAAGTAGGAAATAATGCTGTGTTTCCATTCACTATTAGACAATGGATAGACGGAATGGGTCATCTGATGTACACTTAATATGTCAAGGTCCAATTTGATGTAAACAAAAATTTTGAGGTCTGATTTGATGTAAAATCAATCTCTTGAGCGACAAATTGTTAATTTACTCTAAAAACTTTAGCAACTTGGCCAGCTGCTTCTTGATGTGGTTGACGTCCCGCTTGACTTTAAATAATTCCAGTCACCTCTCCCATTACATTCGAACAACCATTACTTCATCATCACTTGAGTTACCTATATGTCTACTAGTCAAAATCCACCATTTCTTATCTTAAAACGACCTTGTGGAATGATCGGCCAGGATGGGTCCGAGCGTCCACGCACTATAATTGGAATGGAAAACTTAGTTGTATTTCAGAATACAAGAAATTCAGCTCATAATTAAACAAACCCTATTCGCATACACACTCGCAGAACCCCAATTGAGCTTCATATGTCTACGGTCAGAAAATTTGAAAAATTATAATTCCGTGATTGAAGGAAGATATGTGAGGATCGTACTGTCTTGGACGAACTTGATCATCCAAGCAGACTCCATAGAACGACAATGGAGGGAAAAGCCCAGGTAGCTATCTTGATTTACAAATTTCTAACCCCTATGGTAAGCTAAATCGAAAGAGAATTCAATGTGGAACTTTCTTAAGAGAGGACTTCGGGGTTGACTTGGATTAATTGGTCCTTCACTCTGACAAATAGTTATAAGTCAATAATATTGTGGAATATCTTAAAGCTGTGGCCGAGGTTGCATCCATCCATCAGTTCCCATCATGAGCTGGACAATTTGATGGGAATGAGAGGAGTAAGCATATTTTACGTCCATGAAGAGATAACCGTTGCTGGGGAAGGATTATTAAGGTTAAAAAAAGATCATTTCTGAAGACGATGAAATGGCTACAGGCAAGATATGTGTTTGCACTGAAATGATATATATGTGATTCGTTCAAATGAACCCGGACGAAATATTTGCAGGAAAACCAAAGAGTAGATATTTTTCATGAGAAAATTTTCGAAGATTCAATGGTGTCTCTAATTATATTATACTAGGTGATAATCTGCACATTGCGCATAAAAGATTTTTAATTCTTTAACAAAAAGTAATATCAAAATTAAATACATTATGAATTTTTATTCAAGGAAAACATATTATGGATTAAAATTGTTTCACTTTAAAAGGAAATGAGTTTAGTAGAAAATTATATTTCATCAAGAGCTTATGGGGTGTTTTATGGGGAATATTGCCGTCACCGGCGCCACCACTCACCCGTCAAATGTCTCGGGCGGCCTCGGATGACACCGACAACCCCAGACAGGGTTTATGGCTGCGGAGAACATCTCCATCCCCTAAGTGGTTTGCCATCTCAAATATGGAGTTCTCGACCCATTTAGTGGGTGGGATTGTCACGGGCGGCCACTATCACTTGTCCAAGGCCGCTGATGGCCTCGATCAAGTAGGTGGTTAGCACCGGCAACGGCCCCAATCCCACTCTCTCCCTTTATTGTTATTTATGTCTTCTTTCTTTTTTTAGATTTTCATTCTTATTTAAAAAATAAAAAGGGTGATCAGCTACATGTCATTTTGAAAACTAAATATTTGAAAATTTTCTTACTCTTAGTTATTAAGTTTAGTACTTCCAAAATACTGAAAATCTGAACGAAAAACCCCCGTTTGGATTGAGGGTTACTTGATTTTAACTTTAACTTTAACTTTAACTCAACACACTACACAACAAAAATACACATTTCCCAATTCAAAAATTTTAACTTTAACTTTAACTCAACACACTACACAACAAAAACACACGTTTCCCAAGTCAAATTTATAATCACATCTCATTTGTCCTTTTCCACAATCAAAATCAAAATCAAAATCAAAGTAACTTTAATTCTGAATCCAAACGACCAAATATTTGAAATTTAGTACTTTTAAGTACTAACAATTAGGGGTGAGCGGATCTAGAAATCTTTTTTTTTAATAATACTCGAACTTTATCCTATATAGGTTCAACTCCAAAGTTTTGGAACTTTTTTCCCCCTTTTTTTCCCAACATAATGATTACGATAAATAAATTAGGCTCTGTTTGGTTTCATAATACTATTTTAGAATCACAATTATAACTTAACTCTACCCACTACAAAACAAAATAACTCATACAAAGTCAAAGAGTGAGCCCCATTTATACCACTTTTTTCCACAACAAAACAACATAACTCATACAAAGTCAAAAGGTGGGCCCCATTTATACCACTCTTTTTCAAAATCAAAATCTGATTTTAAAATTTTACTATGAAACCAAACGCAACATTAAACTCCAAAACTCTTCTTCTTCTTTTTTTCCTGGAGTGGTCCCATGAGGAAGTGGAAAGCCAATGAGTTTGAGTGCTTAACATGGGCTTTCTCCCATAGCATGCAGCTTCTAATCTAATAAAAATTCACATAAACAATTTTATTCCGCTTAAGTAAGGTATCGGGTTCAAGTCCTTATAAATTCAAAAAATCCATGTTGGAAGAGCTTTACCCCTTAGTGGGCCAACTCGGCTCGACTGGATTAGTCGGGCCCCAATTGCGCTTTCTAATAACAGGGTTCATACCAAAAAAAAAAAAGAATATTGGAGGGAGTTCATCTCCGGAGTTTTACTTGTCTTCATGATTTTCATCCATATAAAGGAGAATTAAACCGCAGGAAAGAGAATAAATCTGAAAACGGATTTGGTAATTGTTAGTTCTCTGACTTAAAGTAGTCCATGCATACGGGACTCAATTGTGTTTCCGGATACCAGGGTTTAGACCGAAAAAAAATAGTCCATGCATAGGGATTGGTTATCATTAAGAAATTTATAAATATTTCCCATGTGTAACGTGCAAATTTTCGTCCAACCTCAAATTACTCAAATTTTTAAGACAAACTTCCATTCTTTCTCATCATCCCCTCAAAATTACACGTATATCCCACCTCAGCTTCGACCCGTCATCTCGCTCAGTTACCTCATTTCTCTCATCCTCATTTACATGTAATTTATCATTTTATTGTGATGAGTAATTGCATGTTTATATAAAAAATAGTTGAATAGTTTTAGTTTTTTTTATTATCTAAATTAGCTTAGTTATGTTTCCGTGTTCGAAGAGTCAATATCGAAAATAAGTTATAAGATTGTTTCGTTAGTACAAATTTTTTTTATTGCAATTTGCAACTCTTTTGTTGTACTTTTGTTACATGATTAATATATACATCATGTTTATTTATTTTCTTCTACGCTCTGTTTGGATCAAGGGAAACAGAGGGAAAGAAAAGGGAGGAAAAGAGAGTTACTGTAAGATTTTTCGAAATTTCTATACAAATTCTCTCTCCCCTTAGTTTCCTGTGTCAAAGGAAATGGGAGACTAGTCTACCCGAAAAGAAGGGGAAACGAAAAAAAGAAAGAGGAAACGTGAGACTATTTCTATTTAAGGGATGAAATGATGGAATTGGTTCCATCCCAACACAACATTTCATCTTCGTTCTTACTGACGAGACAATATGAGGAGAGATGTTTGGGTCTTCCTCTTCCTCAGCTTCCTCTCTTTCTTCATCTCACGCCATTCAATAATAATAGTTGTTGCTGTTGCTGTTGTTGTTCCCACCAGCAATGCATCATCCCCTTATTCATCCCAACACCCAAACCATGCCAGTGAGTGCAATGCCCTGCTCCAGTTCAGTCAATCATTTACCAGCTCAAGGGATGCCTCTGCACTTTACTGCGACATTCTCCATTCGACCAACACTTCATATCCGAAGACCGCCTTGTGGCAGAAGGGCACTGATTGCTGCTCATGGGATGGGGTCGCATGCCACATGTCAAAAGACTACGTGATCGGCTTCGACCTCAGTTGCAGTTGGCTTCGGGGAGCTCTCCATTCCAACAGCACTCTCTTCTCGCTCCGGAATCTTCAGCGGCTGAATCTCGCTGGTAACAATTTCGCTGGCTCACAAATTTCATCGAGGTTTGGTATACTTACACGATTGGCACATCTCAATCTCTCTTGTTCTTCCTTCTCGGGGATCATTCCTCTAGAGATGATCTCTCGCCTTTCCAGCCTAATTTCACTTGATATCTCAGTCAGCTCCTACAGTGGAAATTTGACAATGGAAGAGGATCGTAGTTTCAGAAGGTTTATTAGTAATCTCACTCAGCTGAGAGAACTTGCTCTTGATAGAGTAGACATGTCTAGAATTTCTCTTACCTCCTTCACGAATCTCTCTTCCACTCTGACTTCTTTGAGTCTTGTTGGCTGCTCTCTGCAAGGGACATTCCCGATTAACATCTTCCATCTCCCAAACCTCGGCATTCTCTCTCTTTCTAGTAATAATGATCTCACGGGCACTCTCCCTCAAACAAATTGGAGTAGTAGCCCACTCGTCCTCTTGAGTCTATCACTTACAAAGTTCCACGGACCTATTCCTGATTCAGTGGGGAATCTCACATCCTTGGAATTTTTGGACCTCCAAGACGGCGAGTTTACTGGATCGGTCCCACCAACACTTGGAAACCTTGACCGCCTCTCTTACTTGGGCCTCGGTGCTATCAACCTCAGCGGTACCGTTGACTTTGATAAGTTTGCAAGGCTAAAGAATCTTGAGTACCTTTATCTTTCGGAGAACCTTAGCGTAATGCTTCCAAACACTGGCAATTGTTCCTTCCCGAAGCTCAAATATTTGACCCTGCGTGGCGTCAACTTGACTAGTACATTCCCATATTTTTTGAGTTCTTCACCTGAGCTGAAATGGCTGGACCTTTCTGAAAACAAGATCAGTGGTCCAATTCCTGAATGGTTTGGGAGAGTGTGGAGCAACACGCTGTCATACTTGGATCTCTTTTATAATAATTTCACCGGAGAGATCCCATTCTCAATCTGCCAACTAACTCCACTAACATATCTATCCCTCTCAAATAACAGACTCAACGGCACCATCCCGAGATGCTTGGGAAATTTAAGCAATCTCTACTATTTGCTATTGGGTGACAATCTGTTACAAGGTCCACTGCCGCGATCTTTAGCAAATGGTACGAGCTTGGGAAATTCACATGTTGAGTTGGTTGACTTAGCCAATAACAATTTTGACGGCCCACTTCCGATTCCACCGCCCAGTGTTCAGTTCTATTCTATTGCAAACAATAAGTTTAGTGGAGACATTCTTCATCAGCTCTGCAACGCCACTCTGCTAGACGTGGTGAACCTCTCCAATAATAGCTTCACCGGTTCCATTCCTCACTGTTTAATAAATTTAAATGCATCAGCGTTGGACCTCCGAGCAAATAAGCTTGCTGGTCAGATACCAGATATATTTTTCTCGGGGAACAACTTGAGGACGATTCGGTTGAGTCAAAATCGACTTGAAGGTACTGTGCCGCGATCTTTGGCGAATTGCAAGAATTTGGAAGTTTTGGATCTCGGTGAAAATGAGTTGGAAGATCGCTTCCCTTATTGGTTGGACACACTTCCGAATTTGCAAGTGCTCAACCTAGATCCAACAAGCTGCGTGGTCCGATTAACAGCTCTAGGAAGAATAATAACCCCTTTCAGAAGTTGCATATTTTTGACCTCTCTAACAATAGGTTTTATGGTAATCTTCCGGCTAAGTACATTGCCAACTTCATAGCAATGAAGGATGAATCAAGAAGCGTTTCACAATACATGTGGACATATGAAGATGGGGCAAGCTATCAAGATTCCGTGACGGTGGTCATGAAAGGATCTACGATTGAGTTGGAGAGAATTCTGACCGCGTTTACGACCATCGACTTATCAGGGAACTTATTCGGAGGAGATATCCTAGAGTTAATAGGAGATCTGAAGGCACTCAAGGGACTCAACCTTTCTCACAACAATTTGACCGGCAACATCCCTCCTTCCATAGGGAATCTGACTAATCTTGAGTGGTTGGACCTCTCCTCGAACAAGCTGGATGGGAGGATCCCTAGAGGATTGGCGGATCTCACAATGCTCGCCTGGTTGAATCTCTCAGACAACCAGCTCGTGGGGCCAGCTCCTCGAAGCACGCAGTTCGATACGTTCAGCCACTCCTTTGACGGGAATCCTGGACTGTGTGGGCATCCCCTGCCAAAAGCATGTGGGACCGATGACCAGCCATGGCCTCCAACTTCCCCAGGAGAACGAGAAGAGGAGACTGGATCCGGACATTGGATTGAATGGAGGGCAGTGCCAATGGGCTATGGATGCGGGCTTGCACTCGGGATATCAGCATGGTTCATTATGTGGGAAACCCTGAGACCAAGATGGTTGGTGAGAATGATTGAGAGGTTAATATATAGAATGACAAAGAGGAAAATGAGAAATGTTGCTCCGGGAAATCGCTCGAGGTACTTATTTTTCATAATAGGAGGGTATTTTGTATTAACACATATGGTTTAATGTGAGATTTTGCACTAACTTAGTTTCTCTCCATGCAAAATTGTGAAATGTCCAGAAGGAACACCAGAGGCCAATGAGAAGGGCGGATAAGGTGAATTATGGTATGTGGAGGCTTCCATATCAACAGAGTGAAATCGCAAAATTTATTTTCCTGTAGCATTTTCTTTCTCTTTGGTTTGAAGTAGAATGGCACCAATAATGTATGTTCTTGGCCGCTGTCTTAGTCATGATATGTGATATCCCTTTTGTCAACAATATACTGAAAGTCTGATTCCAATCAAAGCCATTCAACAAACTGGAAATTACTGCCTCAATGTCCTACAAGTTCATAAGCTGTTTTAGGCAGCGGACACCGGTTTTTGGCCCGAATATATCCTCAGCTTACTCTAGTCTTTCTTGAGGATCAAGGGGGTGCAAGTGGGAGCCTGACGTACGCTTCGTCGCTGAGTGTGGTCAAGCTCATCGATGGAGGTGCTCGTACTGCGTCACTTATAATGATGGCGCCTTCTCTAGAGTTCATGTTGCAGCAGAGACGTTTACTTTCGCCTCAAGCACCGGCCGGCCAGTTTCCTTCCGTAGAATGTTATTGGGGTGTGGGTTCCAAAAGGCAGAGCAGCACAAAGATATAATTCTGGGGCAGCTGAGAGTAAAAAAGACCCTAACTCATGATCTCGCTCATGAACGATAAATTACACCATAAATTACACCATTTCACGCTTGATTAATATTCAAGATAAACTAATTCATGACAGTCTTAACTCACCACGTCCTACTGAAGATGGATTTGAGCCGAGCATTGAAAGGGGTGCAGCGCAATCTTTTGGAGAAGACCTTCCTACTGCTGCTGAAGACGGATTTTGCCTGGTTGAGCCGAGCACTAAAGGGGGTGCAGTGCATTCTTTCGGAGAAGAGCTTCGTAATACTCGTGCTGAAGATGGGTTCTCCATGGTTGAGCCGAGCACTGAAGGGGCTGCATTAACATGTTCTCTCTCTTTTTTTTTTTTTCTTTTCCAGTTTCTGTTTTCAAGCGGAATGACGATAATATGTGTTCTGCTTCTACATAGTGAAATGAAGCGTCTGAATGAGATCAATAAAATCTGGAGCATCTGTTTTGAGTTTCTAGACCCACTCCTAACAGTTTACTTTCTTTACTTAAGAACAATATATTTAATGTCAACTTACAATTTCTGACTCATAAGAAGTATCTAAATTACTCATCGAAAAATTGAAAAACAAGTTTTTTTTTAAAGTGTAATGCCTACAATAAGGTCCATTCATTATCATCAGGAGTTGATTTTTCCACTGGCGACACACCCAAAGGCTTTGGAGGCTTCATCAAGATCAAAAGCGACTTGCTGTCGAAGAAACTCGCGAATGATTGGCGAGTCAGGTTATCATCAGAGCTCTTCCGCTGGTTCTTCAGTTCTAGCTCATTTGAGCCCCTGTTCTTGCTGCCAAAGTTCGGGATCAGTCTTTTGAACCGACTTTTCGATTCGCCACTTGCTGGAGTTGAAACTGTGTCTTCTGCCTGCTTCATCATCTTCAAGACGTCCTCTGGTTTGAGCAACATCATCTCCACAGTTTCATAGACCGACAATGGGCAGATCATCGACTAACTTAAGTTTTGCTCTTTCAGTATTTGATTTGAAAAGTGGGCACGAAGTGAGCATGCGG
This sequence comes from Punica granatum, assembly GCF_007655135.1. Lineage (NCBI taxonomy): Eukaryota > Viridiplantae > Streptophyta > Magnoliopsida > Myrtales > Lythraceae > Punica > Punica granatum. The sequence continues at coordinate 26,962,221 of NC_045133.1, forward strand.
TGTTAAAAGCGAAATAGCCTGAAGATCATCAACATGGGAAACAACAGCCACAAGAGGCACAATTATGATCCAAGAAAACCTACCTGACAGAGATCATCGACCTTCTCGCTTATACTACCTTAAGAAACCACAAGTACATAATCTTTGCACTCATAGAACAGCATTGACAAGCCACCGTCTGCTGACAGCGAAAACTCTGCAATCCCAAGACCTGCCCCCAGCTGACTGCCCAAAGAGTAAGAGACAGACATTTAGCACCAAATGAGACGATTTTTCTTGCCCCATATAAGTAATAGTTTGCTACTACAACACCTTAAATAGTTAGTCGTTCAGATTTTCATTGATGAAGAGAGATCTAAAAATTGGCATGTGATCAATATGCCTTTGTATATTCTTTTTTCTTGAGATAGCTGTCAAACGATGAGAACTAAAATTTGGAACTGCGGAAATTCACAATGAGTGTCAGTGACAGCAAGAACAGAATAGCAGACTTACCAAGGAAACAAAGAGCTGCCCAAACAACTCCAAAGGCGGAATGTCCTCCAAGAAATTTTATATTCCTTCTCTGCAAACAATACCACAACATTCATTTGCATTAGAACGAGTAGATAAAAGAGAAGAAACTGAAAGACAGCGACAGCTAACATGTACAACTTACATGGCCAAATCCTCATCAAACAGAAGCGATTGCTTAATAGCTGGCACTGATTTGGCTGCCTCCCACAGTTCACACCACAAATTACCTATATCAAGGCATATCTCCTTTCAAGGAAATCCGAAATGAGAGAGTAAAGGACAAGGTAGTTCTATTATTCAGAACAAGCAGAGAAGTAGGGTATAAAGATAAACCTTCTTTCTACATTCGTCCACTTAATTGCCCTTTCGTAGACAAAGAGTCAAAGGAGTCGGTCCCACACTCCTCAGCTTCTGTCCAATCTGGTGGAGAGTGCCATCTCACAAAGTCTTCTAAGATGCAACCAGGATTAGCAGCCTAATCCAGAGTAGAAACAGAGTTAATCAAAATACACACTACAGCATTAGCCCATGAGCATTTGAATATAGAAACAAGATTTGTCAATCATAATGCAGGACCTTAAAAGCCTGTATATCTGAGAGCAATTGAGAACACCCAGCACCTACACTGATGAAGCCAAAGAGGATACTTATGTCACAAGTGCGCATAAATTAATGATGAGTCATGTTTGCTCCGTTGCTTGAGAAAAATATATCATGGCAATATATTTGTAAATCTTGAAGTAGTTATTCCAGTAATATCAAGGCACAATACATGACTGTTGCTCATGATACATCATACCAACTTCTTATTTCTCTGTCAGGTTATCAAGAACAGGTTTTTCTCTTCAAAATCAATGTATATTTATTGTTAAAATAAAATTACGCCATTAATTTCAGTTCCATTTTGCATCCAGAAATCTTAAAGCACCGTCAAATTTGAAAAGATTGACAATCATTATGGTGCACCACCCTGATTCAGAGCATTTGGTGTGCATCCATTTGGCATTTTAAGAGGGGAATTTAAGACACTGAACCAAAGGAGTGCTGTCATTAGAAGCTCACCAACCTGCCAGTGCAAAGAACGAATTCCTCTGTTTCTTTGATAAGATCCGTTGTGAATAAAGGGCATTCCTGCATATAAATGTGAAATCCATTTCAGAGATGTGCAGCAAAGATGAAAGAAGGCAACAATCTTTTCTTCAAAAAGAATTAACCCTAACTGCGTCACAGGAGAGTATACGGGTTCACCCATTTCCAACATGTACAAATTATCAGATGGATGGTCTGCCCTAGTCGCAGAACAAGTTCCCCACTGCTTATTCTCGCATACAAAGAAGAGCTTGCAGATCCCATATCTTTAGCTGCAACATCTGCATCCCTGACTGGAGCGGACTCCCTTATTGCAGTGTCTATTGATTCCTTGGCCATACTATGGCGTCTTTTACGGGAAATGCAGCAGTTGACAACCTGAAGCTGTCGATATAATAGACAGGATTTAAGATCTGGAATCTGATCCAGAGGTATGCCTGCTATATGTTGCTTCTCCAACCAAAGTCTTCGCAGCTGCATTTGTATGCATGTAAAATAGATAAAATCAGCCCAACCTTAACACCGATTAGAATTGCCGAGCTTAATCCAGAATCTTTGCCTATTTAGAGAAAAACAAAGTCCAAATTTTCAAGGTAATAGAAGTTGACCAGAGGACCATATTTTCTAAATTTAAATCATTTTTAGTGCAACATGCCAGTTGACAGTGCCAGTGGATTGCCCATAATAAATTTAGTGGTCAAAGACTGAACCCACCGACTCAGCTCACGCGCTTTCAAAGGTATGAGCTTTAATCATAGAATAAACAAAATGCTCATTCACCTACATGCTCGACAACCCTGCATCAGAACAAAGCCATCTTCTTCATGGTTTTGAAACTACCAACGACTTCAGCGACTTTGATGACAAAACTTCCAGGTGGAGCGGCATGGATATCTCTTGCCAAATTTATTGCATTCACCCAAAAAAATAAACGCGAAAATCAGAGAAAGCACTGGTAGCTCCATGGAACAAACTACTAAATTGTTAACATATTGCATGAAAAAGAAAAATTTCAATGCCACTATCAGGTTGAAACAATCAAAATTCAGCCATTTTCATGAGACGAAATATTTCTCAGATGTATAACTGGTCAAGGAATTGTGAGGGTACAGAGAGAAGTAGAAAGGAGGACAAACCAATCAATTGGAAATTCAAAAGAAATCGTGTCCGTTAAACAAGGTAAAAATAAGAGACTGTGGCACTCAATAGCATATGCAAGAATCAGAAAGCATCTTGAGCTCAATCCAGCCAAATCCAGCCGCACGTGTACGCGAAAATGAAACAAGGATCGATATGAATATATAAACTAGACATATCGATACGATCACTGATGAAATGATGATAATTCAACTATACATTCCGAAACAGACAGACAGCGAGAGAGACCGGAGGAAGAGAAATGGAAGACACGAATGAAGATACGAAATTTCCCTTTCTACCCTAAAGTTTGACGTTATTAAAATGTGCACCCTCCACTTTACGTATGCCCAAGTGTACCTTGAAATTTCAATTTCGCCTCACTTTGGCATCGTAACTCAAGCAACTTTACCACCATATCTACGACTACAAATATGATGACGAGTAACTCTATATGATCCTCTCTCGGTAAGTTTGACAACGTGATTATTTATATCAAGTGGAATGGTACGGACAGTTCAAATGAGAATCAGAAATCGATGATGTAGTATTAGTACTTTTTTTTTTAATGTAAAACAATTATCCTACCAAATAGAGGTTACATGCAGAAATAAATTGACGAAAATTAAAAAAAAATATACTTCTGTATGGAAAGGATAATGTGCTTTTAATAGGTGCATTCAAATAGAAGTTTCATTTGAAATGTGTAGACATTTATGGCAATTGCCACTCGACGGACAATTGCGCGAGACCTAACTGACAATTAAGCGTGATGTGTATGTGTGAGGTTACTTCTACATTTTATTCTTTGTATATATTTTACTGCCAACATTAATCATATATAGTTCGATTCAATTTTCTCCATGTAGAGTCAAAACCAATGAAACATTTTTTTACTCAAAAATAGTTGAGTGTAAGCCGACGTCATATAATAGGATCACTCTAAAATCATGGAACCAATGACAATATTAATTGGATCCAATATATCCTACTTGAAATGAGAATGAATGATGGAAATATAGGAAGGCAAAATAGCTATAAGCCAACAACGAATGTTACGTTCTTGCTCAAAATTTTAATATAATGGATGACATCTACCATATACTAAGTCATCAAAAGTAATTATATAAATGTTACGTGCACTCTTTGATAATTATAGATATACTTTTAATTACTTATCCATATCAAAACTTGATAAGATATCTCAGCGTAACAACTTTATTAAGTGCATATACGCTTAGGATTTATAGCTCGCTGTCATGAATAAAGATAAAACTGTAATTACAATAATCGGAAATAGTCAGCATAGTTTATACACCACCAATATATTGATAGTCGATACTCAATATGTCACTTTTAGTCGAAGATATGGTTGCCGCCTTGATTTTATTAACAATGATTTGACGAGATAATTTTGAGCAAATACTAAGCAAAGAAAATATTATATTGATTATGTAATTAGCAATTTGTAATATTTAATAGTCAATACGTTGCACCGTCCACCATCATTATATATTTTTTTCGTTACCTGCTGCTATCCTTTTTGTTTTACCCAAACATAATAATAAATCACCAACTGAAACTAACAAAAACAGGTCCATTTTGATGGAAAATTACTAGCTGTTTTTGGTTTGGAGAAGAAAATGTTTCAACAAAATACAAAACTGTATGAAGAAATAATTTTAGCCAAATACATCACACAAGTTAAAATTATATTCCAGAGGATTCATAAATATCAAAAACTCAATTTGTTGAGACGATGAAATCAGTACTTAATGGAGAAAATCTCAAGTAACTTTTACCAAACAAGAATACGATCTATTAATTGTTGGACCCAAAATGGGAAACTAACGTGTTTTTTTTTTTTTACAGTGGAAAAAAACTATTGTATTTTTTGCTCCCAGGCAATTGATGTAGGTGACAGCCCTTTTCTCGTTAGACTCACTTAATGTCATTTTATTTACCCGTAAATTCTTATGTTATGTTATGTTATGTTATCTACCATAGATTTATTGGCATTTTCTTACGGAATCAATTATCTCCGTATTATTTTATCCGGGAAAAAAAGAACAAGGAAACGACAATGCCTTGCTCTGCAATGGGCTTAAATGGGCAATGTAGCCGATAGATCGAGCCCCTCGTTATTCCACTTCTTGTGGACTATTATTATTATTATTATTATTATTATTATTTATATTTCAGGAACATATGCCTCGGCTCGCCTTCTTCTCCCGCGGGAGGAAATGGGATCCTGTATAAATCCTCAGTTTTGCAATTTCGCTCCTCTCCTCTGCTTTCCTCTCCTCTCCGCTTTCGCTGCCTTCCCGCCTCACTCTCTCTCGAGCTCACCGCGCGCACAGAGCTTTCCTCTTCTCGGAAATGGAGGAAGTGGACGAAACAGAAGCCGAGCCTCAGGCATTTGATCGCCTACTCAGTCTATTTAACTACTTCTTCTTCTTCAATTTGTCATCTGTTATGGGAGTTCTCTCTCTCTCTCTCTCTCTCGTAATTATCTTGAGAAATTTGTAGTTCCGTGTTCAGAGTCGGTGCGATTATCGGGATAAACACCTCTTTCTTACGGCAATGCGGTTTTCCCTTCACACATTGCGGGTTTATATGGCATGCATCCTCCAAGGTCACCGGTGAGTTTCTTTTTCTTCACGTTACTCGTATCTCATTTGTGCTAGTTGAGGCTGGAAACAGAGTAAGATTATTCTTCAAATTGCACCAAAAAATGTATTCCTCGCGGCAATTTTTATTCTCGGTATGTAATTTTGTACTGATTAATGCGTATATTAAAAGTCCGAATCGTTCTTTCCAGCATTGGAGTTGAGTATTACGACTCCAGCATTCGCCAACTTAATGAGCTGGAAGTTTGGGAAGATATGACATCGGATTTTCCTATGATTGATCTCGGTATGCATTCAATGGCTCTTTTTAATTCACCCTCTATGTCGTAATGTGTTTATATTCCTAGCAGCGATAGTGTAGCGTGAGAAATTATTGACTTATTGGTGCCCAAGCTTCTTAAATGACTTGTATATGGTCGTTCGTCTTTGTGGATTTGGAATGAACATTCTTGGTCGGTGGAGTCCCCTGTTACTTCCTGCAGTTTGATTAAAGTACACTTGCATTTGAGCTCATGTGATGTATAGAGATAATTTGTTCATATTCTATTTCCTACTTTCCCAGTTAAATACCAAGCGAAGCCCCTCGTAATATATACAAGCACCAAGAGTGAAGAACCATTCTTAGCTGCTTCAGAGAGAAGTGGTGAGGTCCTGCTTTCCCTTGAAATTATCATAATGCGATTGAAGGCCTGTCAAATTTCTTATGATAAGTTGCAGTTTGGTTTATTATTGTTTACTCATATTGTGGTATTGCTTACTCTTTGGCAACGTGCAGATAGAACCAGTGAGGAGGCTCCTACTGTGAAGCTCGTAAAAAGTTCACTATTTAGCTATGAACAAGCATGGCACAGGAATGAAAAGACAGAAGATACCCACTGCAATTTCTCATATTAGGTATTTCCCATTTGTTGTGAATGAGCAGCCCAAAACAAATAGTAGCTATCTCTCTTCTCTTTTGACATGCCGGAAAGTTATCTCCTGCAGATCTGATCGCAGAGTTTATGAGCATTTAAATTTTTATTGTAAATTAAGTTTATGAAATTCTTGAAAGGTGGTCATTGTCTATTGTGATAACTGTTTCATTGCGTGGCTAACTCATCATTCACGAGCTTTGCTTGCTGTCTGTGAGTTTTGTCATAAACAATTGCATTTATGTTTTTGTTAGAAAGGTTCCATGCAATTTCCGGAGAACATCAATCGACTAAAATTGCAACATAGATTGCTTTTTGTTCTTCCATCAAACATCCATATTGTGGATCCTGCTTCATTACGTCACACTTCATCGTTCCAATCTGCTCTTTTGTGATATATATAGCTAAATTAAGCATTCTTCGTTTTTCCAAAAACCTTTTAGATTGGTATGCCTTCGAGTAACAGGGATGGATGATGGGTTAAATATCAAGGAAAGGATCAGTTATGTGAGTCAAAAATTGAACATCCCTCTTCCATTTAAGTATGATAGTATAGCTACGTAGGTTCCAGATTTATCTTTTATTATTTACACTTCTTGAGCCTGGTGTACTCATCAGCTGCACCTCCATTTTACTGGTATAGTTTTTCCTTGAAACTAGAATTCTAACTCGCATCTATATAACAGTATCTTATGCTGTCAATATGCTTTTAATATGACATTGATGAGTCAGGTCAATTTTATGAATCAAGAAAGGGTATGAGCTTATATGTTGGGAATCTTTTCATCAATTTGTCATGGATTTCATTTTCGGTATTTGTACCATTATGACTTCTGGTTTACTGTACTATTAATTCTTTTTTTCTTTCATGAACAAACTGCCTGCAGAGACACATAATTCGCTCTCAACGAGCCTTCCACGAGTAAATGAACTTTCGTTACACTAGAAATTGTTCAATCCATATCCTCAGGCAACTATATATCTGCCTTGCTGGTATATTTACAATAATTATGATCTAAGTGAAGCTCCTTTTTAACTATTAGTTGAATTCTATGATGGATATGGGAAGTGATGTTGAAGTTTGAGCGAGTGGAGGCCTTCTAGCGATATTGGAGAATGAACGGATTGTTGATGCCCTTGAACATAAGGAGTGTGGGAATGCATCCATCTCTGTTGACTCCGTGATGGAGATTTCACTGTATCCAGTTACAAATAACATATCTGTACAGTTCCCAAATCTGTTTTTTGCCTAGGCTAAGTTTCTCTTACTCGTCCCTGTCCTCTACAAAATATAGCACATTACTTTATCAGCTTGGAATTCCTTATTGACCTTGTTAGAAACAATTTTCTCAACCTTGATGGAGCAGCTCATGAAGCACTGGGGATATTTCAGATAGATAAACATCCCAGTCACATGGGTATTGGAAGAGCGAAAGAAGGGTAAATGTCAAGCTGTATGCTGGATCATTTTTCTTGCAAAGTATCTGTGCTGATATCTCTTATGACAGGTTCTCTGTTTTGGCATGATGAATAAGGTTTGCAGAATTTAGTTTATTTATTTCACCAACCGAGTCTCTCTGCACGTTTGACTAATTCTGTTCTAAACCTAGTGTTTGACAACATTGGGCCGACATCTCCTGAGGTAAGTTTGGCTCAAGATATTTGGGATTCCTTTGTTGAAAGCATCCTCTAGCTTCTTTAACATAACCATTTTTGAACATGCCAGAAGCTGGTTCCTGAGGCCTATACTGGATCTGGAAAGTTTGAATGGTCGTCTTGATACTGTATCCTCCGAATAATACTTTACGTTACTACAAAATTTCATATCAGTACCTGTAGCCATAGACTCCATATTGATATCATAATGAGATTACTGCCTTTCCCTGCACTGTGTGACTGAGGTTCATTTAAGGAACTGAAAACTTGGATTTTATTAGTTTCTGAAAGCACTTGCAGATGCTTATCGAAGACGTTCACCAAGTTCATTTAGATGTTACTGCTACTTTTGTCGATGCTTGTTATTTTATATCTAAAATTAATAGTGGCTGTTCCATTAACTTGATTAAGATATCATTTTTCCTTCGTTCTGAAGAGCTCCTGAATTCTCTACGTGAAACTTTAAAGTGTGTTAAGGACTTTCCCCATATCCTTAAGTTACAGTAAATTCTTTCCTATCTCAACCAATTTTTTCTTTTGTTAACTTATAGGGCATTGGAATTTTGCCTACATTCTATGGTGACCCTGCTAAATATACCTTCCAGTGTTCTTACGGAAATCAATGAAATATACATTACAAAATATGACAATCTCTGTTTAGAAGAGTTTCTCTAAAACTGTGATTTCCCGTTAGGTAGGATTTTCAGGTTTCTTTCAGCATTGCGCAGTAATTTTGCTAACAAAGCATTCCTGCGACCTGAGATAATTGGAGCACTTTCATTTTTGTCCCCTCATATGAAGAAATTCAACTCTCCAAGCTCCACATGCGCCGGCACTGGTTGGTCAGCTTTTCTGAAGGTAACCTCATTCATTCTCTCTATCGGACTATCTTCTTCCCACGTTACTATTAATCACAGGAATGTGTATTCCTGTTGGATGCAAAGCAGACTTCTCCTCGTGTTCCTTTTTCAATAATACATTATACCCGTCAATTTAATCTTATTTCATTTGAGATTATACGGTCCCCTCAATTTGAATGCAGGGGCATGGTTTGCATGAACTACTGCATTTGGTCCTTGAAATTAAAAAACTTGACGATACTCCTTCCTGTTCCAAATGTTGTATCAAGGATCCTTTTCTTTTATGTGTCCGTACGTGCATGGACACGTGTTTGTTTGTGTGTTGTTATTCATTACCTTGTACTATAAACTTAAAGGTTTGTATTTAATACTGCTTTGACGCTCTATTCAACATCTCCTTTAGAACGTTTCTTCACTCTTGCATGTGAACAAGATATTTGAAGTAGGCACTACTGACGATCTTTGGGAGTACGCAAAGTTTTTGAATTTGGACATCATTGACAAGGTAGTAATCTACTTAAAATCTTATTTAACATTGCATAAATATGCAGTTTCTTTATCCTCATGCCTCTCAATATCTGCATCTTTTGATTTGGGATAATTTATGCAGGCTAGTTCAGTCCTTGGCACAGAGCTGGCTTATGTCTATGAATTGGTTTGTAATTTTTCTTTCCCTCAACTGTGTGATCATCATTACAGCCATCAGGGTGCCTTCATGTTTCATTTTCTTTTATGCTAGTATCATGCAGAATCTTCATCAGTAAATTTTTTCTTTTAATCAGCTTCGTCTCAAGGGACATTAGAGTTTTTAGTGGAACGATTTCCATAAGTTTTCTTCCAATAAAAGATTAAAATGCTTTACTCTTTTGCTTTTGAGAAGTTAATATATTTTAAAGCACTTGAAATAGATTCACGTGGCCTTTTGTAGGAAATTGTAGAATTTATTGATTCTTAGTTAGCTAGAGAAAGAAAAGGACTTTCTAAGAAAATTATCAACTTTGAGAATTTCATTTCAGTTATTAAATACAGCTCCTTATTTTTGTACACCTAATGATTTAAGGCGGATTTTATGGATTCATTGCATGGGTTAAATCAACTATGAAGACCTTTGGTAACATTGATTGGATAAGTAACTTAGCAATGCATTTTAGACCCAGAGTTTGTCCGACATTCAAAGATGTTCTTCTGCATAATTAGCCTAACTAAAAGACCAAAAGAATAGGCATCAAAAAATGTTTGGAATCAACTTATTGCTAGCATGATAATATGTATTACAAAACATTACATAGGGGAAACTGGGGATGGGTGATTCCAAGTGAAATGAAGCAAATTTCTGTGATTTACGAGTTTCTACAATTCTAGGCATCCAATCAAGGTGGCTTCAGGCTCATTGTTGTACAAAAGTGTAAAAGAAGATATAAAACTAGATCTTTTTTTCGGCCTGTGAATGAAAATTTTGCTTATAAATGGTTCACTCTTACTGTATTCTATATGGTAAGCCAGTGGCAGCACAGTCCCAATGTTTAGTTTTCTCGGCAGTATATATGTTAAAACTAGGGGTTTCTCGACAATTATCTTTGAAATTGTGTTTGTACAGGTTACATGGTTTCTTGTCCAAAGCTCAACATGGAGAAATGAAAAAGAGAAGATATTGGTTTATCTAGAGTGTCGTTTATTCCATATGGAAAACTTAAATGAAAAGATCAAGCTGTGGCCTTTTCTTCCAGGCTGCCATTCATCTATCGCAATTGTCAATATCCACATGCACCAGTACTGATTGGATACTTCTATGGTTCTCCAATTCTTTTCTTAAAATACCCTTGCTTCATTTATACGTAGTGAAGAGGTTCTTTCTTCTTTTTGAAAATATTCATGCCTTTTTCTCAACTTCCATTCCTTTTTTAGGTGATTGGTGTTATTGATGAAAGAAGAACTAAAGAGAAAGGTTATGAGACAATGGTAAAGGAAAGCTTCTGTGATGAGGTGAGGCAGAGGGGAAACGATTACGTTAAATATTATCTACATTTTCTTTGACTGGGGTTGACCTACCGTGATAAGAGTATGATTAACTCACTTCACATCCCAATATGCAGATTTAAGTCTCTTCATAGCCCTTAAAACTAAACATATTTTACGCAGTTAGATGAGCTGAGGCAAATATATGAGGAATTGCCAGAGTTTTTGGAACTGGTGCTCCGTAGTCCAGATTTTCATTCGTAAAATTGAGGGTGGACACATACAAGCTTCTTCTAATTTGATTAGTTCTTTTCATGTTTCTTCATTGGAACTTTCCCATCTTCCAGACCTGTGGAAGGAGAAGCCTGCTCCTTGTGTTGTATACATCCAACAAATAGGTAATCTTATTCATTATTTTGGTTAGTGGTGGCTTTCTGTTAACATTTTTCATCATAAGTTGTTGCTTTCGTGACATCTGATTAGCATCTGAGAGAGTCTGCATGATCATCCATGAAGGCCTGTTAATTTGTTTAGTTTGTTTACTTTTATCTCTCTCTCTCTCTCTCTCTCTCTCTCTCTCTCTCTCTGCTGAAGTATGTATTTCCCATTTGTTGTAAGAAGCTCGGTTGCGACTTGCTTTGAAGAGTTTTCATCTGATCAGCTTTTGAACTAGACAAACTCTAAAGATACACAAGAGTTCTAATCTGGTTCTGGATAACACAACTTTTTTTTTTCTTTTATTATTTTCTGTCCCTTTTTTTTCCAGCCTTCTTTTATATGGATCATATAAAAATGCAGTTCTCTGACACAGATGGAGATACAGAAAGGTTCTTCTATCACACTGCCAAGACACGAGAATTAGATGCCCTTCTTGGAGACATTAATCACAAAATTTTGGGTCCGTATTTTGAACTACTTTCATCTCTGAAGCTTCTCTATAATATGTGGACACTAATGGATTTTTCTTTCACAAAATTCAGGAATGAGAAGATATGGAACGGGCAATTATCAGAGACTTGGTATCACATATACTCGTATTCTCAGCACATCTGCTTGAGGCTGTGAATTTTGCTGCTGAACTTGATTGGTAAGGACCATTCAGCTACTCCCCCTACTGTTCTTTCTTGCATGCATTTGCTTGGTGCTCTGTTTAGTCACCTGAAGTATTTTTTCCTTATTATGAGAGCTAATCCCATTTAAATGTGTGAACATATTAAGTCTGATGACGATGACTGTATTACTAATCCAATTTATATGTGTGAACATATTAAGTCTGATGACGCTGACTGTATTAACTTCTTGTTTAAGCTACTTGTCACTGGCATTGGTTGCTCGTCAGAACAATTACGTGAGACCCACATTGACTGATGAAAATCTGCTTGATATTCAAAAAGGGAGGGATGGACTGTCAATATGCCACGCAATTTTTCAGAAAAACTTTATGTAACATTGGAAGCATGATTTGTAACAAGTGATTATGTCACATTTCCAGGCAGGTCTTGCAGGAAATGACAGTTGACACTTTCATTCCAAATGATACAACTATTGTTAGAGATGGTAACTGGAATTATACAACATACTCTGTCATGCCTTTGTCTGAGTTCCTTTGACCAAGTCTAATCCAATCTTGCTGGATTCAGAACGTATAAATATAATCACCGGTCCCAATTACTCAGGCAAAAGTATCTTCATAAGCAGGTCAGCGATATCCCTTTAAGATCTTGGTTACCTTTTTTCCATTCCATTTTTTCTATTAATACTTCCAGTACTTTACATGGAACTCCCAAATTTCTTTCTAGATTATTAATTTAAGCCCTGCAGTGGGCAAATAAACTTCTAGTTGTGTAGGTGCGAGTTTCTATAATTACATTATATGCCTGTGACAGTCTTCTCTAGTCTGCACGCATAGTCTTGGGCAGTTGCTGTTTTCTTTTGTCATTAATAGGTCTACCCAACCATAAAAAGTTATTGGAGATTTTTCCCCGCTAATTTCGACTGTGGAGTTTCATGTGTAAAAATGACTTGAATGGCTACATAGTACCCCCGGGAGCATCTTTTCACTTTGATTCAAATATCTCTTCCAGGTTGCTCTCATTGTCTTCCTTGCACATATTGGAAGTTTTGTACCGGCAGATGCTGCAACTGTGGGTTTGACTGATAGGTTGTGCTACTTACTCTGATACCAAAGCTATGGTACAGGCCACGCTTATGTTGACGTTTGGTAACATATGAATCTAAACAGGATATTTTGTGCAACAGGAAGCAAACTCATGATTGCAGAGCAATCAACCTTCATGATGGATCTTCATCAAGTAGGCATGATGCTAAGGTACGTCAAAATGGGATGAGTAGTCTTTGTCAATTTATTTAATTGTTATATATATAGTTGTTATTGCTCTTTGTATTTCCTATGTGTGCCTTTGATTATCCTTATGTTCGCTGCTCATTGTCCAGTGTAGATATTCGAAATTGGAAACTAGTAGGCTCTGGAGGGTTCTCCAGTATTTGAGAATTAAATTTCACATAATCTAGTTGTTCCTGTTACTTCATCGAACTATGCAGGCATGCGACTTCAAGATCATTATGTCTGCTAGATGAATTCGGGAAAGGCCCTCTAAATGAAGGTTGGTAGGTCTAGACTTAAACCGATAGAAGCGTGGACACGTTTTATTTCTAATTGTTGCTCTCAATACTCGCCTTTAGATGGAGTTGGCCTGCTTGGTGGGGCAATAAGTTACTTTGTCATGCGCGATCAAGCCCCAAAAGTTTGGTTTGAATGTCATAATCATGTTTCTCTTAAATCAATTCTACATTTATCAGTTGTATCGTCCTTGAGAAGTTAGTAGCGAGCCCATATAAAAGAGGATGACCACTGTAATTTGTGGAATGAGAAGAGCCTATCCCTGCAGATTGTACTGACAAACTTATTCTCATCCAGATTATGAACTATGCTTACCTAATGGTCAATCATCTGCAAATATAAATAAAAGCCAAAGTCATCACACTCAGAAGTAGACCTTCTGTGCATTCTCTATAGAGATTGAAGAGTGAATCAAATTTTATTACATTCTGTGGCGTATTCCAGGTTTTGGTATGCACTCATCTGACTGAATTACTTGATGAGAGCTATTTGCTGAAGGTATGAGATGCCTTTCAGTCACTCATCTGCAGCTGCTGTTTCCTCTTTGGGAGGTCACACATGTATTTTTCATGATAATGTCAGTCGGAGAAGATCAAGTTCTACACCATGAGTGTGCTAAGGCCTGAAGATGCTTCAGCAGATATTGAGGACATTGTATTTCTTTACCGGTATAACTTACTTCTGTTCTTGATCGCATGAAGTAGCAATCAGAAGTTGTTAGTTTCACCATTCAGATAGAGATAATTGAGCTTTCGACATTGAAGGATCCTCCTTTGACAAGATTGCCATTCTTTGTTCAGGCTAGTTCCTGGTTACACGCTTTTGAGCTATGGTAAGCACAAATATGTATGCTTAGTGTTGAGATGCATTTCATAATGCTTTATTAGGGAACTCACATATAAGTTATACTTTCTCCAGGTCTCCATTGTGCACTCGCTGGTATACTCCTAAACTCTCTTAAGCTGTGAAAACGAGAAATTTGTTGCTTAAAATGAGAAATATTTGTGCCATGCCTTGCCCAGAAATCTTAACAAGAGGATTGCATAGGTGCTTGGAGAAGATAATGATCTGCAGAATTTACTAATGAAGCTGTGTTGTTTTTCAACTGTCATGAGATGGTGCTTTCATCATAAGAGTTCTTTCTAGTGGAAATCTTTCGGGCAAATTATCAGCCATGCTTATTAAAATATGGAACTAAAGCGCATTGTGTATATGGTTTAAAATGTCATGAATGTGCTCTTTGAGCGTACAGTTTGGAAAATGTGGAATTTCTCAGTAAGGCTTCTTTACTTTATAAAAGATGGTGCAAATAAGATGGAATATGAAGTGACTTTGTATTCATTTCATTTTTGTCATTACTAGAGTATTCGGTTTCTAAGCTTGCTCCCAGACTTGTATATTCCTGGCTGCCACGCATTTTGTTGCTGCATCTCTTCTGGATCAGTGGTTTCCTCGAAAAGTTAATTTGATGCTTTGCTTGTGCAGGTGTTCTGAAGGAAGTGATTGACAGAGCTGCATCGATTCTCGGTAGCCCTGGGAACAATCAGACCATTGATAGAATGCACAATGAGAGAATATTGGCTCAAGATCAGCAATGCAAGGTAATTCTTGTAATAAGACGTGTGAGTGTGATACATAATTCAACCATGTCAAAAATGATCTGACTTCTGAGTTTTATGCAGAATGCGTTGGAGAAGATGCTGGCATTCAATACAATTTGTGGTGTGTCCTCAGAAGCTTCTTTGAGGAAATATTACCATCATAATATCTGAGGCATGAAGTCATTCTTTTCTTTGGCAACAGTATACGCTCAAAATTCGTATGTGTATGTAGGGGACTAGTAGCAGCCGCTTCCAGTGGTTGTTAGATATTTTCTTTTATTCTTCCTCTTAAGAAGAAAATAAGGAAGAAAACTCTTAGATTGATTTATTCCTCTCTCAAGCCACAAATTGTTAATTTACTCTGGAAACTTTAGCAACTTGGCCATCTGTTTCTTGATGTGGTTGATGGCCAGCTTGACTTTGAATAATTCCAGTCGCCTCTCCCATTACATCTGAACAGCCATTGCTTCATCATCACTTGAGTTGCCTTTATGTCTACCAATCAGAACCCACCATTTCTTATCTTAAAACGACCTCGTGGAATGCTGGGTCAAGATGGGAGGGTTTCCAGTGTCTTTATTCTAACTTCCAATATTTGAAAGCGACAAAATTAACAGTATCTGCGAGGGAAGCATCAATTTTTCCCATTACCGTTAATACAATATCCATCCGAGTGTCCATGTAATAATATAAATGGAATTAGAAAACTTAGTTGTATTTCAGAGTACAAGAAATTCGGCTCATAATTAAACAAACCTTGTTCTCATACACGCTCGCAAAAGCCCAATTGAGCTTCGTATGTCTACGGTCAGAAAATTCGAAAAATTATAATCCCGGGATTGAAGGAAGATATGTGGGATCATACTGTCTTGGACGAACTTGATCATCCAAGCAGACTCCATAGAACGATAATGGAGGGAAAAGCCTAGGTAGCTATCTTGATTTACAAATTTCTAACCCCTATGGAAAGCTAAATCGAAAGAGAATTCAATGTGGAACTTTCTTAAGAGAGGACTTCGGGGTTGACTTGGATTAATTGGGCCTTCACTCACTCTGATAGTTAGTTATAAGTCAATAATATTGTGGAATATCTTAAAGCTGTGGCCGAGGTTGCATCCATCCATCAGTTCCCATCATGAGCTGGACAATTTGATGGGAATGAGAGAGTGAGTAAATTCTACGTCGATGGAGAGATAACTGTAGCTGGGGTAGGATTATTAAGGTTCAAAAAAGATCATTTCTGAAGACGGTGAAATGGCTATAGGCAAAATATATGTTTGCAGTGAAACGATATATATGTGATCAGTTCAAATGAACCCGAACGAAATATTTGTAGGAAAACCAAAAAGTAGATATATTTCATGAGAAAATTTCCGGAGATTCGATGGAGTCTCTAATTATATTATACTAGATGATAATCAGAGTATTACGCAGAAAATTTTTTTAATTCCTTAACAGAAGTAATATCAAAATTAAGTACATTATGAATTTTTATTCAAGGAAAACATATTTTGAATTAAAATTGTTTCACTTTGAAAGGAAATGAGTTCAGTAGAGAATTATATTTAAAAAAACAAACAAACAAATTAACAGACGAGAGACTATTTCTATTTAAGGGATGAAATGATGGCATTCGTTCCATTCCAACACAACATTTCATCATCATTCAGTCCTTGCTAACGACACAATATGACGAGAGACGTTTGGGACGTCCTCTTCCTCAGCTTCCTCTCTTTCTTGAGTGCGATGCCCTTATTCATCAATACATCATCCCCTTATTCGACCCAACGCCCGAGCCATGCCAGTGAGTGCGATTCCCTGCTCCAGTTCAGTCAATCATTTACCATCTCCTCTGCATATTATTTATGCGACGACACTTCATATCCGAAGACAGCCTCATGGAAGAATGGCACCAATTGCTGCTCCTGGGATGGGGTCACGTGCCACACGTCAACAGATTACGTGATCGGCCTCGACCTCAGTTGCAGTTGGCTTCAGGGAACCCTCCATTCCAACAACACTCTCTTCTCGCTCCGGAATCTTCAACGGCTGAATCTCGCTGGTAACAATTTCTCTGGCTCACAAATTTCATCGAGGTTTGGTATAATTACAGGATTGGCACATCTCAATCTCTCTCGTTCTTCCTTCTCGGGGACCATTCCTCTGGAGATGATATCTCATCACCTTTCCAATCTAATTTCACTCGATCTCGCCGGTAACTACGACTTAACAATAGAAGATCATAGTTTCAGGAGGTTTGTTAGTAATATCACTCAACTAAGAGAACTTGCTCTAGATAGTGTAGACATGTCTAGTGTTTCTCTTACCTCCTTCACCAATCTCTCTTCCACTCTGACTTCTTTGAGTCTTGGTGGCTGCCTTCTACAAGGGACATTCCCAATTAACATCTTTCATCTCCCAAACCTCCGCATTCTCGTTCTTTCTCAAAATTATAATCTCACGGGCACTCTCCCCCAGACAAATTGGAGTAGTAGCCCACTCGTCCGCTTGAGTCTAGCACTTACAAAGTTCCACGGACCTATTCCTGATTCAGTGTGGAATCTCACATCCTTGGAATATTTGGAGCTCTTAGACAACGAATTTACTGGGTTGATACCACCAACACTTGGAAACCTTGGCCGCCTCTCTTTCCTGAACGTCGGTGGTATCAACTTCAGTGGTACCGTTGACTTTGATATGTTTGCAAGGCTAAAGAATCTTGAGTCCCTTTATCTTTCGGGGAGCCTTAAAGTAATGCTTCCAAACAATAGGAACTATTCCTTCCCGAGGCTCAAAGAGTTGGAGCTGGATCTTGCGGTGAACCTTAATGTAATGCTTCCAAACAATGGGAACTGTTCCTTCCCGAGGCTTAAACAGTTGTCACTGTATGGCATCAACTTGACCGAGTTCCCATGTTTTTTGAGATCTTCACCTGAGTTGGAACGAGTGGACATTTCTGGAAACAAGATCAGTGGTCCAATTCCTGAATGGTTTGGGAGAGTGGGGAGCAACACGCTGACAGACTTGCATCTCTCTTCTAATAATTTCACGGGAGAGATCCCATCCTCAATCTGCCAACTGAGTTCACTAAGCGATCTAATCCTCTCAGATAATCGACTCAACAGCACCATCCCGAGATGCTTGGGAAATTTAAGCAATCTCTTCGAGATGGATTTGGTTGGCAATCAATTACAAGGTCCACTGCCGCGATCTTTAGCAAACTGTACGAGCTTGGAGCATTTAAGCGTCGCTAACAATGAAATTTATGACGCTTTCCCACACTGGTTGTTGAATGCTAACCAGGCATTGAACTCTCTATATTTGGATTCAAACATGTTTCATGGGGTCATTAATGAAATTCCCCTCCCTCCGCAGCTTGAAGGCTTATCCCTCTCCAACAACCAATTTTCTGGACATTTGCCGATAGACTTCTTCCGAAATTCAACTGGTTGGCGGGTTGACTTAGCCAATAACAATTTTGATGGCCCACTTCCGATTCCGCCGCCCAATGTTTGGTTCTATTCCGTTGCAAACAATAAGTTTAGTGGAGACATTCCTCATCAGTTCTGCAACGCCACTGAGCTAGTAACGTTGAACTTCTCCTGTAATAGCTTAACCGGTTCCATTCCTCACTGTTTCATAAATTTAAGTGCAACAGTGTTGGACCTCCGAGCAAATAAGCTTATTGGTCATATACCAGATATATTTTTCTCATGGAACTACGTGAGGGCAATTTGGTTGAGTCAAAATCGACTTGAAGGCACTCTGCCGCGATCTTTGGCAAATTGCAAGAATTTGATAATTTTGGATCTCAGTGAAAATGAGTTGGAGGATCACTTCCCTTATTGGTTGGACACTCTTCCGTTTTTGCAAGTGCTCAACCTGAGATCCAACAAGCTTCGTGGTCTGATTAATAGCTCCAGGAAGAATAATCATCCCTTCCCGGAGTTGCATATTTTTGACCTCTCTGACAACAGCTTTTATGGTCATCTTCCGGCGAAGTACATCGCCAACTTCATAGCCATGAAGGATGAACAAAGAAGCGCTTTAGAATACATGGGGCTAGATCCATTTAATCGAGAGCCAACCTATCAATATTCTGTTACGGTGGTCATGAAAGGGTTTGAGATTGAGTTGGTGAGAATCCTGACCGGGTTTATGACCATCGACTTCTCAAGGAACTTCTTCGAAGGGGAGGTCCCAGAGTTAATCGGGGATCTAAAAGCACTCAAGGGACTCAACATTTCTCACAACAATCTGACCGGCAACATCCCTTCTTCTGTGGGGAACCTGACGAATCTTGAGTGGTTGGACCTCTCCTCGAACAAGTTCAACGGGGAGATCCCTAGAGGATTGGCGGATCTTTCGTGGCTCGGCTGGTTGAATCTCTCAGACAACCAGCTCGTGGGACCAATTCCTCGAAGCACGCAATTCGACACGTTCAGCCACTCCTTTGACGGGAATCCTGGACTGTGTGGGCATCCCCTGCCAAAAGCATGTGGGACCGACGACCAGCCACCGCCTTCGACTTCCCCAGGAGAACGAGAAGAGGAAGCTGGATCCAGACATTGGATTGAATGGAGGGCAGTGCCAATGGGCTACGGATGTGGGCTTGCACTCGGGATCTCAGCATGGTTCATTATGTGGGAAACCCTGAGACCAAGATGGTTGGTGAGAATGATTGAGGGGTTAATATACAGAACGACAAAGAGGAAAATGAGAAACGTTGCTCCGAGAAATCGCTCGAGGTACTTATTTTTCATAAGAGGAAGGTATTTTGTATTAACATATATGGTTTAATGTGAGATTTTGCACTAACTTAGTTTTTCTCCATGCAAAATTGTGAAATATCCAGGAAGAACACCAGAGGCCAATGAGAAGGGAGGACAAGGCGAATTATGGTCCGAGGAGGCTTCCATATCAACAGAGTGAAATCGCAAAATTTATTTTCCTGTAGCATTTTCTCTCTCTTTGGTTTGAAGTAGAATGGCAACAATAATGTGTGTTCTTAGCCGCTGTCTTAGTCATGATATGTAATATCCCTTTTGTTGTCTTAGTCGGGATATGTAATATCCCTTTTGTTAGCCGCTGTCTTAGTCATGATATGTAATATCCCTTTTGTTGTCTTAGTCCGGATATGTAATATCCCTTTTGTCAACGATATACTGAAAGTCTGATTCCAATCAAAGCCATTCAACAAACTGAAAATTACAGCCTCAATATCCTACAAGTTCATAAGCTGTTTTAGGCAGCAGACTCAGGTTTTTGGCCCAAATATATCCTCAGCTTGCTCTAGTCTTTCTTGAGGATCAAGGGGGTACAAGTGGGAGCCTGACTCCGTCGCTGAGTGTGGTCAAGCTGATGGATGGAGGTGCTCATACTGGGTCATTTACGATGATGGTGCCTTCTCTAGAGTTCATGTTGCTGCAGAGACGTTCACTTTCGCCTCAAGCACCGGCCGGTCTGTTTCCTTCCGTGGAATGTTATTGGGGTGTGGGTTCCAAAAGGCGGAGCAGCACAAAGATATAATTCCGGGGCAGCTGAGAATAAAAAAGACCCTAACTCATGATCGCTCATGAACGATAAATTACACCATTTCACGCTTGATTAATATTCAAGAGAAACTAAATCGTGACAGTCTTAACTCACCACGTTCTACTGAACACGGATTTGAGCCGAGCATTGAAAGGGGTGCAGCACAATCTTTTGGAGAGGACCTTCCTACTGCTGCTGAAGACGGGTTTTGCCTGGTTGAGCCGAGCACTGAAGGGGATGCAGTGCATTCTTTCGGAGAAAAGCTTCGTAATACTCGTGCTGAAGATGGGTTCTCCATGGTTGAGCCGAGCACTAAAGGGGGGGGCATTAGCATGTTCTCTCTTTTTTAATTTTTAATTTTTTTTTCTTTTCTGCTTTCTGTTTTCAAACGGAATGACGATAATATGTGTTCTGTTTCTCCAGAGTGAAATGAAGCGTCTGAATGAGATCAATAAAATCTGGAGCATCTGTTTTGAGTTTCTAGACCCGCTCCTAACAGTTTCCTTTCTTTACTTAAGAACAATATATTCAATGTCAATTTACAATTTCTGACTTATAAGAAGTATCCAAATGATTCATCGAAAAATTGGGGAAAAAAATGAAAAACTAGTTTTTTTTTTTTAAGTGTAATGCCTACACTAAGGTCCGTTTGATTTTTCCACTGGCGACACACCCAAAGGCTTTGGAGGCTTCATCGAGATCAAAAGTGACTTGCTGTCGAAGAAACTGGCAAATGATTGGCAAGTCAGGTTATCATCGGAGCTCTTCCGCTGATTCTTCAGTTCTAGCTCATTTGAGCCCCTGTTCTTGCTGCCAAAGTTCGGGATCAGTCTTTTGAACCGACTTCGATTCGCGACTTGCTGGAGTTGAAACTGTGTCTTCTGCCTGCTTCATCATCTTCATGACGTCCTCTGATTTGAGCAACATCATCTCTACAGTTTCATAGACCGACAATGGGCAGATCATTGACTAACTTCAGTTTTGCTCTTTCAGTATTTGATTTGAAAAGTGGGCACGAAGTAAAGTGAGCATGCGGTGTTAAAAGCGAAATAGCCTGAAGATCATCAATATGGGAAACAACAGCCACAAGAGGCACAATTATGATCCAAGAAAACCTACCTGACAAAGATCATTGACCTTCTCGCTTATACTACCTTGAGAAGCCACAAGTACATAATCCTTGCACTCATAGAACAACATCGACAAGCCGCCGTCTGCTGACAGTGAAAACTCTG
Source organism: Punica granatum (assembly GCF_007655135.1). Taxonomy (NCBI): domain Eukaryota; kingdom Viridiplantae; phylum Streptophyta; class Magnoliopsida; order Myrtales; family Lythraceae; genus Punica; species Punica granatum. The sequence continues at coordinate 26,983,988 of NC_045133.1, forward strand.
TAATCCCAAGACCTGCTCCCAGCTGACTGCCCAAAGAGTAAGAGACAGACATTTAGCACCAAATGAGACGATTTTTCTTGCCCCATATAAGTAATAGTTTGCTACTACAACACCTTAAATAGTTAGTCGTTCAGATTTTCGTTGATGAAGAGAGATCTAAAAATTGGCATGTGATCAATATGCCTTTGTATATTCTTTTTTCTTGAGATAGCTGTCAAACGATGAGAACTAAAATTTGGAACTGCAGAAATTCACAATGAGAGTGTCAGTGACAGCAAGAACAGAATAGCACTTACCAAGGAAACAAAGAGCTGCCCAAACAACTCCAAAGGCGGAATGTCCTCCAAGAAATTTTATATTCCTTCTCTGCAAACAATACCACTAGAAGCAGGATCTTGGATGAAACCATGTATGAGAGGATAAGTGTGGCTGTAGGAGTAGCTCATGTCTTTCAGCTCCTGTGACATTGATTCCAGTGCCTCGTTTTACATGACAGTCCAGGTATTCGTGTCCTCCCTGCACCCTCTGGTCTCGTTCTGAATCCTCTGCACTAGGCAGCACCCGACCGGAGGCAGTCTCACCACCATAACTTTACGTGCGCCGTGAGTATGTAGTATCTGCTCAGAAAAAGTCCAGCAATTTGTAGTCTAGATATCATGTGTCTAGTAGCACCGTGCATCATTGGCGATATCATGTATCTTGGCTTTGAGCAAGGTGGTCATCTGGTTGACGTGCTTTTTTGGGGGTTTATTTTGATCGATGGATCGGGAGTAGTTAAGGATGTCGTTGCTTCCGATCACAATGAAGAACAGAGATTTCGATAGACGCTTCTGAGCATGGGCAAATCCTAGTCGCTTCCTAAGGTATTCATACACCTTCAGGTAGTATTCCACTTGCTGCCGCAGAGGTATTGATTCCGTCTGCAAATGATAGTTTTACCAAAATGTTTGATAGTTGTGGGATATGTATATTTTCGATCATGCAATTTTGAGATTGATCATAGTAGACGTTTTCCATACATTAAGTGGATTCGATGTGATATCGAAGATTGCTGCCCCATCAGAAGCGAAACTGACACCGCAAAGGTATGATGTACTCGAGTCTGAGTCGATAGATAGGTAAGGCGGTGGACTCGGCAGCCCCACCTTCCCGGCTGTTGCATTGCACTCGATTTCAGATGAATATTTATGTCGGTGTTCGTGTCTGTAGAATACATGGAGCCATGCTAGCTGATGGAATTTTCAGTTGAGAGCATACCTAGCAAATCGACGATGTTCTTGCCATTGCTAAACCTTCCAGTCGCTTTCTGGCTGGGGAGATCGATTCCGTTGTGCGGGAAATTTGCCTTTGCTAGTGAAAGCAGGAGGTAGTTGTTGTTCCCAACATCGACGAGAGAGTCCCCGAACACAAAATTCGCGGGCAGCATCTGCCCGTGCGAGCCACTAGACTGCAGAATGAGGAAGACTAATACAAACAGAATCATACTTCTATAAACAAACTCAGCCATCTTGCTCTTTGCCTCCCGGAAGATGAAGACTGACTGATCAATATCTTGCTCTTTTTTTTTCTCTCTCTCTACAGTGTGTAGTGGTGGCGTAGTGGGTTTCTTGAATATCTATTTCCCTCCCAAATCATTTGCCCCGGTATGCATCAGTCCCGTATAGCAGCAGGTTGATGAATATCTTCTGGTCTTGTATCTGTATGTAATTCCGATCAATGTTTCTTAATATAAAAGTCCTACTTTGATGTTTTATGATGAAAGCAATATCTTCTGATCTTTCGTGAAATTAATGGAACGCAATATCTTCTGGTCTTTCGGTAGGAAATTTTTTACAGAATTTTCGATGGGCTGTTTATTTCCATGTTGTCACCAAACATACCTGGAGATGTTAGCTAGATTAATACGCTGCCCAAATGATTAGTTTCCCCATAATTAATGCACGTTTTGATCATTAATTCATTCCACCTTAACTAGTTAAGCTTTTATAATTGTGTATTGACTGCGATTCGAGCTGACAGACAACTCCTTGGCATTAATTAGTCCTCTGCACGCCACATGTTATTTAATTTATAATGATAAATTATTATTATTATTATTTTATACAACATTTGAAAGTAGGTCCATAGGGACCACCGGGCGAGGGGAATGGGCGAGTGGGCTTCATTTCCTCACTCGCTCACCTTTTTCTTTTTTTTATTTTTAAATTTTTCTTAATGTAATCCTATAAAAAAAATTGGAATAACACTTAATTTAGGTTTAATCGGGCTCAATCTAATAATGAAAGTTCTCTCTCTAATTACAAGCACCAAATAGCTTAAAACCAATACATGTAAATTAAATTTATTTAATGTAAGTATATAAACTTTTTTTTAGAAACACCACCCAATATTCGAACGTCAAACAAGTCCAATTAATATAGGTTTGAGGGTCAGTTCACTAAGAGATAAATCTTTCTTTTCAATCACGATACCAAATCATCTAAAACTAGCGCACGTAGGTAAAATGCCTATTTTAATGTGCCACCAATTTTTTATTTTTTTCTATAGTGCAATGTATCCCAATTTAAATAGTACCTTTTTATTTATAATTTTAGAAATGTCCTTTTATCGGTTAATACAAGTTGAAACTAATCCATGGACTGATTCTAAGTATCACTTTGTTGGCTTGATTGTAATGACTAGATGTTTTTGTTTAATATCAAATTTCCCCACCTGCAGGACCCAGCTCCTATCTCCCTCTTTTTTTTAAAAAAAACACATAGAGATAAATTACCTATTTCAATTAATCACCAGTTTTAGTAGTATCTTTTTTATTTATAATTTTAGAAATGTCCTTTTGGTAATTAAAACGAATTATTCTAATTTGTTGACTTTGACTAATTCTCGCTTGGTTGACATAGTTGTAACGGCGAGATGCTTTTATTGAATATTAGACCCTTGTTACAGGTAATGTTTGTCCACTTAAAATTAACGGGCTATTTAAGATCTATTATATTGTGGTATTAAAAATTAAAGAAATTTTTTTGACCCACGGCAACGCACAGGTTGCAACCTAAGTATACATGAACATTTGAACGATCTATACTAGAATGGCCTCTAGGTTATCTATACGGATATTTTTAGCTGTCGTGTATCCATAAAAAAGATTATAATTGTGGAAAGCCAGAGAAACATGTAAAAGTAATGTTCTGTATGGGGCATTGTATAGGTGTTGTTTAAAACCTTATTGAGTGATCATATATGTATATGCTACGAGTTATTGTGAACTTTTGATAGGGGGTCTCATTTGGCCCAGTCATCCTCATGAGGGGAGAAAACATCGAAGCAGTTCGAAAGTTGGAATTCAAGAAAGGAAAAATCACCTTCACTAATTCTACCTGTCTATGTATGACAAATTTTTTTTTTTTTCGAGCGTGTACATGACTCTTTACTTATTTTAAAAAACTTAACCATTATTCTTTCATTGTCGCATGGCATGAGGAGAAAAACTAGCACGTGAAAGACAATGTTCCACATCGGACGGGGACATATGGCGTAGGAGTGCAATCAGCGCAAATCGGTCTTCTACACTATATGTCATCATAAGAAAGGATCATCGTTTCCGGGCTTTGTTTCTGCGATTTTATTGGGCGATCATCTGACGGACATTTACAGGGAAGGTGTGCTGGGGAGGGCCGTCGAAGGCATCATCGAGGAACATGCGAGCGGCTGCTTCGGTTGGATGGTAGAGGTCCCAGAACAAGTGGTCTCTCCTGCTGGGACAATACTTTGATATGGGAAGGCATGCCACTTTGGCATTCAGGTTCCCTAGTCCACAGCAGGCCGCTTTCACCTCCGTAAATCCTGAAATTAACAGCACACGAGGTTATCGATTTGTGTCGAAGATTGAGATGTAATGGTAGGTGATTCGTACGATTAGAGAAACCATAATTACCATAGGAAGTTGGTTTCTGGATGAAGTTTTGCATGACCGAGTAGGTATCGTAGTAAGAGTAGCTCACGTCTTTGAGCTCCGACTGCAACGAACGCAACATTGCCATGAGCGCCTGGTTGTATAGGAATGACAGGCGATTTGTCTCGTCGCTACACTCTTCAGTCTTGTTCTTGTTCCTCTGGGATGGGCAACATCCGATCGGACCCAGCCCCACCATCACAAATTTACGCGCATCGTAACCATATAAGCGCTGATCAAAATTAAGAAAAAAAAAATAACTTAGAAGCTATTGGTAAGTTAATACTAAGTATAACAACATGAATTCCGATTAAATTTACCTTGAGATAACCTTCCAATGAGGAGGCCATCTGGTCAACGTACTGCTGGGGAGTGCGGCCCTTCCCAAGATCGGACGATCCAGAGTACCCAAACACGTCATTGCTTCCAATCGCAACGGCGAACAGAGATTTCCGGAGAAGATTCTGCGCCGCAGAGGATCCCAGCTGTTTCACCAGGCTATCGTGCACCTTCGAGTAGTACTCCACTTGCTTCGACAAAGGTAACGACTGCCTCTGCATTAAATAATTTTAGAATGCGATTAATGCTCACTCCCGGGGATATCTCTGTTGGGATAGCGTCACACCCGAGATCTAAAGGTCTCGTGCTCGATTAACGCTCGCCGCATTTTTCTAATTTTTATCCTCTCTTTTTTCTTTTCTTTTTTGCGTATTACATTTTTCGTACTAGAGTGCAAATTGTGCAATCAAAAAGAGTCTTTTGGAATTAACAGTTGGTTCAAACGGTTTGAATTTGACGCTTATTCCGCTTAAATAAAATCTAATATTCGAGTCCTAATGATTACAGAAAATTAACGTTATGAGAGTTTTTACCCATTAATAGGCCGACCCAACTCCACTGAATTAATCAGGACTCAATTGGACTTCTCAATACCATAATTCACACCAAAAAAAAATTTGGAATTATATTTCTCGTACTAGAGTGCAATTGTGCAATCAAAGAGAGTGCAACAGTGAGAGAGTTAGCACAATCAAGTCGTATATTCAGATATATCATATACATGAGGAATTTCCCGTGAACTAGCTAGATACTATATCTCATATAAGAGTTGAAGCTTCCATGGGCTTACTTTATAAATGCATTCAAGTAATTTTCGTTACGTCATTTTCTTGTAATGACGGTTACACGACCGAAAAATATATCGGTACCAATTTTTGCATTTGTCTTTGGGCCCAAAGAATTACTTTGTGTGCGTGTGTGTTTTTTCATCGAGATGGAGACTCGATGGACAATGAGAGAATAAAGATAGAAAAGTAAATAAAGAAAGAAAAATAAATAAATAGATTTAATTGATGAGATTCAAATAATGAATCTCTTCCTACCGACTTATATAAGGCGCCACTGACCACTTTGCAGGTGCAAGAAACAACAGCGACCACTAGGTGTAGTGGGCCCGAGCCCACGGGGGCCACAGAAATCGTGGACTACATCCCCCCGTCAAATCTCGATTAGTATTGAAGGGCAGATATGTTTGATCAATTGATGATGTTTGGCCGAGACCTCCATCCTCGTCTCGGATCAATAATAATAACAAAATCCGTAAAGCTCATCAGATAGGCACCCGGGATTTTAATGGTCATCAGGGGGCGACCGACAATGAGTGTGCGTGTTTTTATATGAGGCCGGATGATTATGCTATTTATAAGAGCTCAGGTAACTGTTGCCCACATATAGAACGACTAAATCATCGGAAATAGTACTGTATTTGACACTTACATAGAGCTGATCGGTGCCGTCGAAGATACCCGCGCCACCGGAGGCAAAGCTCACGCCGGTCAAGAAAGATGATGCGTTATTCTTGTTGGAGCCGGAGATGAGGGAGAGATATGGCGGTGAAGGTGGCAAGCCCACCTTCTCAGCTATTCATTTAACATCGATCGAATAGTTAAGTTTAGAACGAAGAAGAAAAGCATGCTGCGTCGCAACCATTGATAAAATTGTGTGATATGTGTTTACTGGTCGCTCTAGCATGACGCATGCAGCTCAATGCCTGAGGAGAGTTCTGGAAATTTACGCACCTAGAAAATCCGCGGCGTTCTTGCCATTGCTGAACCTCCCGGTGGGCTTCTTCCCAGGGAAGTCGATCCCATTGTGCCGGAAATTCGCTTTCGCGAGGGAGAGCTTGAGGTGGTTGTTGTTCCCGACATCTACGAGCGAGTCCCCGAACACAAAGACTGCCGGCACCATCTGCCCCTCCAAACCACCGAACCTCAACACGAACAAACATAGTACTAGTACTAAGTCCAGACCCATATCAATAGGAACAAATTCAGCCGTCTGTCTCTCACAGACACACGCGCACACACCCTAACCCAAAATACTATGAAAAATAAGACTGATTCAATTTTCTGAAATTGGGAGGGATAATGAATATGGGAATAAGTGGGAAGGTCGAGTGGGTTTTTATAAGGTGAAGTTCTGGAAGTGTGAAAAGACGACATTTTTTGATTTGTGGCGGGCAAATTTTTCTCCAATATTATGAGGCCTTAGCTAATTAGCTTAGTGGGAGGGTGGCTGTGTGGCATTTTCTGGCTAATTAAGCAGGAAGGAAGGAAGGAGAAGGCGGCAACCATCAACCTCATGTGGCAGTCTGTCTGACCCTTCTTTTGTATATTCACTTTTTATTTATTTATTTATCTATTTATTTTTATTATTATTATTTACTTTTTTTTTCCAATAGATGATAAATAATACTAATTATTACTTGAATGCGAATTTTAAGTCTTGGCCACAAAGTATTTCAAATGAGTTTCAACCTCCCAAATTATATATATAGTCCGTATATATAAAACGTAGTTTACGAATTGCGCGTATAAAACTCGCCATTGGACCTCCCGCAGATGTCTTTGCCTTCCCCCCGTGCCGGTTCTCCCCTTAATCTCTCTTTTCAAAACCGATTTTCTTTCTTTCTTTTTTTTTTTCTTTCTTTCAATTCTTCATTTTCTAACGGTGGGGACACATTTTCCCTCCACAATAGTTGAGGGGGCAAAATATGCACAAAATATTAGTTTAGGGGGTAAAAGAGATCTTTGGTTAAAGAAACAGAATCATCAGAACAACTTTTATGGAGCATCTTTGATCTGATTAATTAATTTAAAGGCTTACTGTAAAGGCTGGCTAAAGTTTGTGGAATAAATTGGGATCCACTCTATGTATAGTACTAATCAATACACATGGAAATTCCATAGTCTTAATTAAGTTACCATCCATAAATGCGATAAGACTTATAAGCAAGCGAATACCGCTAAACATCATTCATCTCAAGCTATGAGCTATTGTACAAGAAAATTACAAATCAATGCTGCTTTATTTGACAAAAAAAGACCTCCACTTGAGTCTTGTAATAACAATATTACATAAAATATCCGTTTCACGTGAGACTTTTTTATTAATAATAAGTTTCACATAGTTATCATAAATAAATGATAAGTCGACACACATTTATCATAATCTTAAATGGTAAGAATTAACACACGTTTATTGAAAAAAAGAATTAACACATGTGTCAGCTGGATACACAACGCTATACATTCACATTGCTCGTCTTAAAGCAATATATTACTATGGCAAACTTGAGAATTACTTGGGACTGTCCCACATGCCACGCACTTGTAATATTATTTTATAATTGTCAGTACAAGTTCAGCCATTTGGACCCCCGACAGCCATGAACTACCCATTAAAGGAGCGACACATGTCAACATGGGTTCACGCATAAATTCAAAAAAGTCCAGATCTTTATCATCTTTACAAATTTGCCCCACCCACTCTCATTTTCTCTCTCTCCCTGTACGTCATCCCTCTCTCCTCCTCTCCGGTGACAATCCCACTCCGACCATGCTTTCCGACAACGTCCTTCGTCCCAGCCATCGTCCTCTCAATCCTCGTTGTCCCTCACAGTCGTCCTCTCTTTCGGGTCGATCGGGAAACCCCATCTCCAGCCTCTTCGGGTTTGGCTCCCTCGCCTCCCTTCTCTATCTACTCTGCAAAGAAGCCGATTTTGAAGGAAGCTCGATCTCGTCGTCAGAAGCTTCTTGGACGTCGTGGCTTCATTGCAGAGTTGGGGCTGGTGAAGTTCTTTCGTCCGAAGGGAAGACGAAGCAGAAGTGGTTGGAGTAGCAGTGAGTGAGGATTGAGCATAGAGGTGGCTGGACTTGCAGGAGGAGAAGAGAGAGTGTGGAGTGGGGGTGCATGTGGGGGCAAAATCGAAAGATCAGAAAAAAGTTGGTCTATTTTTAAATTATGGGTAGGACCAGTTTCTGACGCAAGCACACATGTCTATCTGTTATTGGGTCAGTCCATAAATGACATGGTGAACTAAGTTCATGTAATAATTTCTCAGGCTGATCCTGTGTTAGATTCCTTCTATTAATTAATTGATTAAGATTATGATATTGCTTCAACTGAAGAACTTTTTCTTCATGCACAAAGTAGGAGTCACCGACTAATTAATTACTTGAGAGAATATATATATATATATATATATATATAATATAATATAAAATAAAAGGAAGTAAGCTTATGAAAAATTCCAATATTATTGTCTAAACTTAATTTTTTAGTCTAATCATCAGTATTTTTTTCCCACGAAAAATAAAACCTTAATATATCTAGTTATCATAATTTCTTTATATATCCTTCTTTAAAATTATATCTTATTGATGGGGAAAAGGAACTATTTGCTTATTTCAAGTCCACAAATTAGTTCAAGCAAATTCGTTGGAAAAACATTTAGAAAAAGGGTCAACCTAGTGGAAGAAGCAGGCTGGGCAGCACATAGATCGGTCATGTGTGCCCATCATGTTATATGACCCTAATTAAGTTGACTTTTGTTCTGGTCTGACCGACTCCCGTATACTTGGGTTTTGGGTGACCAGACTCGGAAAATATATAGAAGGTACTTCGCAACCGTCAATGAAGACATTCGCGCTATCGTGTTTGTACCGATGAAATGATTGACCCGCCCATTCCAAATTATTAGAACCTCACCAGCCTTAATTCTTTTGACCTGCATAGTCATGAATACATCATTTATTTCGTAATATTTCAGCATGCTGCAAAGATTCATAAGTGTGTATATATATATATATATATATATATATATATATATGTTTCACCATCAATATAGATATTTTAACATAGATATATCATATATGTGAATATACCCAAAATTGGGTGCGATTTAAATGTAAGAGACTCAATCTATAATAATGTAACAGCAACTCATAATGGATGAATATAATTCATTGGCGGAATTAGATCGTGATTTATGACCTCAAAATTGGGCTTTTGCGATATTTGATCATTCCATAAACCTTTCAAGGCAATCTGCTTCCACACTTTAAGTGCACCATTTTTCTTTTCTTATTATCATTATTTTCTTTTTTAGTTTCAAACTTGAGATGTCGTATTGTATTAATATTATCCCCCAAAAAAAAAAATTTGAGATGTCGATAGACAAAGAAAGGCCCATCGGTGGACCCACGAAATGAACTGGCTGGGGTAAGACTCCAAAATTGATTTGCAAAGTTCTTTCCTAGAAGACCTATCTAAAAGAAAATTTTGCGGACAGGATTAATCACAACCTTTCGATATTATCGGTTGATAAAGAACTGCTATAAGATTTATAAAGTTAAGAATTGTGATTGGTCTTTATGTATGAAAAGACATGGCATTAGTTTCTAGATCGATCTTCGTTATCCCTTTCGTCCATTTTTATGGTGTGGTATGGGCCTCTGTCTGTCTATTCATGGCCCAATCTCATGATATTGGTTTCTCTCGTTCATGAAACTCCAAACTATACAGACCATAAAACGGTAACGCCGCATTATTGAAATAATTTCAAAATTCCAGTCATTATCAATGAGAATCGACCCTTTAGAGGACTTCGCATATTGGCATAAGACATATCACTAGCCTAACACTTCGATCGAATTCACATTGCATGGTATGAATTGTGATTCCAAGCAAGATCGATTTCACATCCTTCTGGATCAGGGCAAGCTCAACTATTGTGGTTTGAAATTCATCCAATTGACACGTCTGTCCAAACCCAGGCAACCCGGATAACACGGACTGAAATCGATTCAACTGACATCATCTATCCAAACCCACACAAGCCCCATGGTCCAATCATTGTGGTCTTGAATAGATATAAATGATACGACTATCCTATCTCGAAGCCCGATTTTCTGGTCTGTAATCAATTCAAGTGACACCCCACATCTATAATTTGTTGCTTGACATTTAGTTGCTACCATCTAAAATGGCATTATTCAAAAATACATTGTCAGATCACCGAGGTGATGGCGCTCATAAATTTATAATTGGGTTTTTCTTACATTTACCTAATTATACATCGGACATAAGTCAAGAAAAAACTTAAATTGGAATAAAAAGAAAGGGGTACTCTCTTTTTATTATTATTGACCTTTAGAAAAATGGACTTGCTTCCCTAGAATTATACAACTAGGAAAAAGAAAGGCACGAATTTTAAAATAAAATGTATCAAAACTATAGGGCGCCCTCCAAAATTAGGACTCCTTACAAGCAGCTTTCCCCGGCAGTTCCTCTCAAGCCCTTTCAATATAAAACAAGACTGGCTCTTGCAATAAGTTCCGGACCCACCACGGTAGCGGTAGGTACCAAGATCATCATCGCAGGGCATTCACGAAGGCCATAAGAGAGTTCACATCTCTATTCTCCGATGGGTACTTGATGGGCTTCAAGGAGTGCTTCGGGAAGAAGAGGATGGTTGGGAAGCTCCCGAGCAGCAGTTCCTGCTTTGCGAATTCCTTCTCGTCTCCATCGGCCCTGAATTTCCCGACTTTCACTCCGCTCTCCTTCAGTTTCGCAGCCAATTCGACATATGATCCTTCCATTGCCTGCTCATATACCACAGCCGTACCATTGTTAATATTCACCAGTGTAAGATAATTAAATCAGCATGGAGATTATTAATTGGCTGCTATCAGATCAAGTGATATATTTTTACCTGGCAGAATTGGCACCAAGGAGCGTAAAGCACAACGAGCCACGGCTCCTTCCGGTTCTCCAGTTTGGCCAAATTCTCTATTCCCGGTCGGCTCAGGGTGACCAAATCCGGGCTATTGAAGATATCATTTGAAAGAGAAGCGCCGTTTCCATTTCTATTTCCATTGAGTTGTTGTGTTCCCTCTTCTTTGATATTCCCCTTGTGGAGTCCACACTCCTTAGCCTTTGCATCCTCCCACCACCACCTTCCTTCCCTCTCGTGCTGCCCAGGCAGAACCGGCCTGGTGCACGGCTCGCACCCAATGGAGACGTATCCCTTCGAGTGGAGAGAGTTCAAAGGCACTTCCATGGCTCGAAGGAAGTTCCATATATCTCGGCCGTCCACATTGGCGACAGGGTTCCACTTCACTAAGCTTCCAATTCCACCATCCATACCTTCAAAGACAGGATCCACCTGGACGACAGGAATCTCGGATCTTGTCCCGGGGGACTGGTCCTTTCTTTGGCCTGTTATCCAAGCTCGGAGGCCCTTCAGGGCCCTCCTCAAGGGCCTAACCTTCCTCACCCGGCAGCACTCCTGGTGGCCATCCTCGTAAAAGGAGAAGAGCCCTTTACTTCTGACAAGGGCCTGAACCTCTACAGCATCAGGGAACATGTACTCGATGCGAACCCCGTAGTGCTTCTCCACCGCATCAAAGAACTGGTATGTCTCCGGGTTGAGTCTTCCAGTGTCAAGACTAAAGACCCTAAAGGGTCGACCGGTGAGCTTCGCATACTCAATGAGGGCTACATCCTCAGCTCCACTACACAAGATCAACATTACATTGTTCAGTTGGCATTTCTACTCGGAACAAAAACATTTATACTGTACGAATCTCGGGATAATTGAGGTTACTTACCTAAAAGCAATGGCCGCATCGCTCCCGAACTTCTCGAGGGCCTTGTCCATGATCTCAAGTGGGGAGGCATTCTCCAAATCCTTCGCCAATTTCTCGTAGTCCTCGGTGTCCGTTTTCTCCTCGACTTCTGGGGCAGCAGCAGTTGCTGTTGCAAGAGGAATGACTGAGTCACTCCTCTTGGGCTCTGCACAGACTGGTTTGACAAAGCTGAGTCTCCTCGAAGTACTTATCGTCACCGACGAAACCAATTTCTGATCCGACAGCCGAAACGGGCTGATCAGAGGAGCTGCCAAGTCAAGATAATGCAATTAGTCCCAACCCCACGAGAAAATTTCAAAAATTTTCAACGGCAATTGCTGAAATTTCTCAATTAAGGGAAGCAATCAGCATCAGTTAGCCCAATTGAGCATGCTTCTACTTCAAGGAGACAAGAACAAGGCTGAATACAGATCAACTAAAGCTGATTTCATCCATTGATTCATTCTCGAAATGCCAGTGATGGAAGTGAAGAGATGAAGAAGGAAGTTACCTTTAAGCTCCTGAGAAGGGATAGCTCGGTTGAGCAATGAGGAGGAAGACGTCGACGAGAGAGCCATTCGCCGGAGCTTTCAGAGGAACACTCTCTGCCCGGTCGGAAAACTGGTCGGAGGACTATTGTGAAAAAGTCCGGTCTTAATATAACTGATGAAGTCATGAAGGAGGGAAGGTCAGGTTCATTGAACCTGGACGCTATGCCGTAGGAGGGGCTATCCCGTGGTCGCCACGTGTCGCGATTTCAGCGGGTGATGTTGCTACCGGTGGCTCAAAGTTTCCCTCTCTGTTCCCTGCCCCCACTGCTGATTCTTCATTTGCATTTTATGAGGAGGAAAAAAAACCATCAACTTGTACTAGTATTATAATTTCCTGTTTATTAATCACAATTTCCTCGAAATAAAATTCAACAGAAAATCGGGTTCTTAGCAGCAGTATTTTTTCGGTTCTGTCTCGATGAGATGGCTAATTCAAAGTCATTCTGTTTCTTCTTCACTAATCTGTTGTAGATCTATGAATTTATAATATATCATAATGAAAGGATACAAAGAATCATCATAAACAATTATTCTTCGAACAATATTCTCGACATACTCATCTTGTTTATAATTTATTTATTTTTCAGTTATCAGCGGATTACGAATATGATTTTATCCAAATAAGCTTCTTCTTTTTTTCAAATAGATAGAAAAAATTTGGAGCACAAAATTTAGGGGTAAATTTCATTAAAATATGGGCCAGAAGTTCTATATGAGTTTGGCTTTATGCCGCCGCCGCCGCCACCACGAACGGCATCTGTGGCCATTAGCAGAAGGGTATAATTATAAACTTTCAGCCTTGGAATCTTCTCATTGTGTCTACATCAATTATATTATAAAATGTTCAAATCCAAGAGGATTACATTACGTCCTTGAATTATTTTGTTAATTACGTTTGATCCTCGTCTTATACATGGCTTGATTGCATTAAACAACAAATAGGACGGCTTTTTATTTCATTTCATATAAATAAAATTCGATGAAGGTCAAACTTAACTTCCATCGAGTAATCCCACGTTAAGTTCTCCTGTAGCTTATTCCTATTATAAGATGTTCAGATCCAGGAGGATCACATTCTTTAATTATTTTGTTAATAACGTATGATCATCGTCTTTTATATGACATGGTTGCACTAAAAAACAAATAGGACGATTTTTTATTTCATTTCATATAGTAAAAATGCGATGAAGGTCAAACCTAACTTCTATCAATGTAATCAATCCTATGCTAATTTTCTTGTATTGTCTATTGGTTTTTTTAGAGAGTGATACGAGAAAATCAATGCTCGAGAAAACGAAAATTGCAAGAGAAATAAAAATATGGGACTGGGACATCCTTGAGTATATCACGAGGAATTCATACAAAGTCCCAATCTGAGCATGGATCATAGTGAGAACTGATAAGGAAATTCCTCAATTCTATAGTACGTTTACATCTTTAAACATTTACCATAAATTCTTAACTAAATCGATATTCACATGAAAAAATAGCATGTTTTAGTATAGGAGAGGCCTTGAGCTGCATCCATGTACTATGACTTTCACGTTGTCTGAATCCGATGCATTGCAGCGTTAATTTTCCACTCGACCAAGGCAAAAATTGAGGCACATCTGATCCCCCTTGAAGGGGGGTATCGATCGCCACTTAAATTGTGAAGGCGATCAAGCGATGTTTTTGACACTGTTGGGAAGTTGGAGGGGGTCCAAGCCCAAACAGGAAGAAAATGCATGTTATGATCAGATTCTAAATAAAATCCGACCAGATGGGCCTTAAGCCCCACTGTCCTCCCAGAATAAATAAATACGACGAGATGATTGAGCATGTTTGTTGATTTATTGATAGCTCTGAATGAACCGATCCAAACACACAGAGAATATTTTGCATCTAAAATTATTGGACCATAACGCATGTTTGTTGATATATAAATGGAAAATTTTAACATAGGACACTAAATAATATCTCATGGTGGGGCATGTACCTTTTTTAACCCTTTAAGTATTAAAATTTATATTTTAACCCACAGTTTTTTTAATCTTGTTACAATATCGTCGAGTCATATTAAAATACAATCAAATATGTTGGATTGATGATGTGTCACATGTAGACGCTCACACGTGTTACAATTACTACTTGAACCTTTAACTGTTCCTACCAGAACCACGACAAACCTAACATGAATTTTTTTAATCGAACAGCTTTTCAAGAAAATCGATTTAACACAAAGCCGTTCATAATTAAATCCGCTAGGATTTATCGGTCTAATCCGTCGACTCGGTTTAAACATTTAGTTATTTTTCTAAAACAGCATCATCAGCCATATCATCCATCATCGTCGGAGAATAGAAAGACGAACTTAGGTTTTCATTTGGAGAATTACAACCGAATGAAATAATACATAATCAAGTAAATCAAACGAATGAATTTAGTCAATTTATGATTAAGTTTCATGAACAAGTTAGGTCCCGCCATACTCCTACGTGCTAACGATGACCATTGGTGGTTGTCTTGTTGTGCAGTTGGACGAAGATCGGAGTTGGATGAACACAACATGACGGAACGCAAATTTATAAAACAGCAACGAGATTGTGGAAAGGAAACAAGATTGTTTGCAATAAGGTTCAACTTATTTTAAAGATGATGAATGTCGTCGTTGATGGCAGCTTCTACTGAACGAAAGGTTGCCTTTTCTTTTTAGTTGTCTGAAAAAAAATCTGAGAAAAAACTTCCCTAATTTAACTTCCTGAAAATATGGAATGTTAGTTTTTTATGGGGATCATTATCCCTAAAATTATGGAACTAAAAATGTAAATTATATTTAGTAGGTTAAAAAAAACAAAAAACACGATTCCTCTAACTGTATAATAACTCGTTGTTATCTCTTTAGTTATATTTGCTTAAGTGGATTATAAAATTGGCCAATGCTAATATATAAATATACGAACTTATAACTTTCATCAGGGTCTTCTTCACCGATGTTCTTGTTTTCATCCTAAAGAAATTGATATTCCTAAGACTATTTTTAATACAAATGAGCTCTGACAGACATGACAATTAGCTTGAGCCAATATAAAGAAACAAATAAAAGTTAGTTTTGTTCCAAATATTTTTTTTATATCGGGTGGTCGTCATCATTGCTTCTTCATCACCAACTGAGACTATAAACAATAATAGAATGTGAAGGCCGCCCTTGGCAATTCATTAAATCAAGCAAAATCAGTATTGCTCTAAGTCTTTAACAATTACTCGTTGTTATTACTTTATTTAGATTTGCTTAAGCGGATTACATAATTGATCTATGCCAATATATAAATATACGAACTTAGTAGTTTTTATCAGGGTCATCTTCACCGATGCTCTTGTTTTTCCTTCTAAAAAAATTTATATCCCTAAGACTATTTATAACACAAATGAGCTCTAACAGACATTACAATTAGCTTGTGCCAATATAATTAAACAAAATAAAGTTAGCTATATTCTAAATATTTGTTTCTATTAAATGGTCGTCATCATTGTTGCATTCATCAACAACTGACACTATAAACAAGAATAGAATATGAAGGTCGGCCTTGGGAAGTCATTAAATCAACCAAAATCATTATTGCTCGAAGATTTTAACAATTACTCACTGTTATCCCTTTAGTTAGATTTGTTTAAGCGAATTATAGAATTGGCTTATGCCAATATATAAATATGCCTCTTCACTGATACTTTTATTTTCCCTCATAAAGAAATTTATATTCCTAAAACTATTTATAGCACAAATGAGCTCTAGCATATAAGACAATTAACTTGAACCAATAATACAAAACAGCTTTAGAATGCAAAATTAACTCAATTAACGAACGAAATATCCTTGAAAAATATTAACTTGCCAAAAAAATTACAAAATATCCCTCAATATCAGGGAATAACATAAGAAAGTTATCTTTGCCAAAAAAAAAAGATGGGGGGCTGGGAAAAAAGAAGAAGAGAAAGATCAACATAGCCGGCCTCCGACAAACTCCGAAAATACTATGGGATACCTTGAGCCATGACGCAGTTTAACGAAGTGAAGCAAAACATATCAATAGGAATTGGCCATCGTAATCAAAACTAGTTTCCCATCGCCACGGCGGAAGTATTGCAAAATTGATGAGGGAATTGAAGTTTCAATTCTAGTGAATAAAATTTTCAATTAGGTACAAAGCAATGTAAAAATCAGTTGTTTGTGAAAACAATTTGGAGATCGAAAAGGCCGAAACCTCTGTGTCAATTGCTAGATGATGATTGAACGCGGTGATTGGAATTGAAAACAATAGAATGAACCAATGAAAAATTGAAAAAACCGGTTGAATAAATAAGACCAAATTGAATTTGCAAAAAATCAGACTATCAGTTCGGTATTAGTCCGATTAATTAGGTTCGGGTTTTGCCCATTACCCGATTACATTTTGTCTCGTGTGTGTGACGATGTGATTGGGCTGTGTCGGATGAGTGAGGGACGAGCAAAAATTATTGTGAGCAAAAACCACTAAATGAATAGTTGAAGAACTATAATTTGAGGGGCAAACTGTGTAAATTGAATGACTAATATTTTATGTTAAAATATATAATGAATGAAATTAATATCCCACCATAGGACATTATTTAATGTCCCATACTAAAAGCATTCCATATAAATAAGGTCCTCCTGCCGGGCCAGAAGCACGATGGATGTTAATCTCTAGCTAGCAGTTCGCAAAGCTTGTGCACGTATAATGAAAGTTCGTGCATGTAACGAAGAATTTCAAGCAATTAGCAATTCGTATTTAATTGCTGAACATATGTGTATATATATACGTACATATATATATATATATATATATATATATGCGTGCTCGGATATATCCTTATTGAAGGCGAAACTCCAAATAATTAAATCTCATTGGTCTTGACTTGACCCCGTCCCGAGGACGACTTCAATTTTATGCCATCGAAGAGGACTTCCTTTCACCGCCTCTCTAGATGTTTGAATACTGACCTTTTCCCGAATTCATTTTTTTGTAACTCCCCAACAGATAATCCATTGACATTCTTATTTGGTCATCGCATTTGCAATTAAAATTCCGTATTTGTTAGTACACAATTTGCCTATCGATCAATTTCACACACTACAAAAAAAATCAAGAGTGTTCTCAATTATTTATGTACCCTAATGGATATTATAGACTTTGATACATATTTTGCACGAACTTTCCTTTGGCATTGAAAAATTACGTCAGTTTCCTATGGTTAAAAACAAATTATTTACAACCTATAAGCAATTTTCTCTGCGGATACGTATATTTCTTCGACCAAAAAAAAAAAGAGGACAAAATATGTGTTTATTTTTTTCGCAAGACAAAAATTTGATTCAAATATTTTGCAAGTAAACGGCGGCTACTCCTCTGACATTTCAACATGTTTTGAATTATATTAAGTGAAAGAAATTATAAAAGTCAAAGCAAAGCAAAGACTATAAATACATATCATGTGATTGGTGTATTTGTCATCATCATTATCATCACATTTTCTTAATCATATTTTTGTTAATATAAAGATTATTATAGTAAGCTAGCATGGCAGCAATCAAACATAATCACTTCCTCCATTCTCTTCTTCTTCTACTGCTCCCTTTGGTGAGTGCTCAAATACTACTCATTTCTCATGAAAGCTTCATCCCTGTTAATGTTTTATGAATTCTCATTTTCTTCATATGTCCCCGATCAGATCGCTTCAAGTATGGCTGCAGCTGAGAATGTCACTCAAGATAACGTGTTGGACTGGGTGAAGACGGACAACCGCCGGTTCTTGAAGGCGATGATCCGAGTTGGTGATCTCAATCGCACCATCCAGTATGTACCCTCTTCCACTCGGACCATTCTTGTCTTTCACGATCCCTAGCTCCTTGATTTTCAATAAATTTAAAGTACTAAATGTTGTTCCTCGATACACTTATCAGGTTCTACACCGAGTGTTTTGGGATGAAGGTGCTGAGCAAGAAAGACTTCCCAGAAGAAAAATACACAAAGGCAATTGTTGGGTTTGGACCTCAGGAGTCTCACTTCGTGTTGGAGTTGATTTACAGTACGTTAAATTTCATACAGAGCAATTCATAGTTCGGCGATTTCTTTTTTCATTTCTTGCGTAAATATGTATGCATATTCATTTAACCGATTCGATCATTTTTATCCCAACTGATCACAGTTCATGGCGTGGAGAAGTATGAGCTTGGGACAGCTTTCGGGCATTTCGGTATCGCGACTCAAGACGTGAGAGCATCGTGCATGTCTGATCATTCGAATCAAAATTTGGAGTTATTTAAGAAACTACTAAACAAAGGTCTTAATGAATGTCTCCAGATTTACGCAATGGTGGAGAAAGTTCGGGCTTTTGGAGCGGTAATCACACGTGAGCCTGGAACCATGGGAGGGGGAAGCACTGTCTACGCCTTCGTGGAGGACCCGAACGGATACAGCTTCGAGATCCTCCAGAGGCCTCCAACTCCCGAGCCCCTCTGCCAAATCATGCTCAGTGTGCTTGATCTCGATCGCGCTATTAGTTTCTACGAGAAGGTAATGCAAATTCCTCTGCCTGATTGTGTACCTTGATTGATCACTCTGTGTCCATGAAGAAAAGGTGCACATTCCGTTTGATCATTCGTCTCTTTGTTGATATTTGCAGGCCATGGGCATGAATCTTCTCCAGAAGTACGACAGCCCCGAAGCACAGGTACACACATATCATTCGATCAGAAACAATTTCCACAATTAGTAATGATGAAATTATTCGTAGTCGAACGCTGTCATCTTGGCACAGCAATGGCGCTTCCCTGTGATTTCGTCCTACGAATCATCTCACGGCTATTGTATCTTTCTTCAGTTTGCTATAGCAATGGTTGGGTACGGGTCGGACCAAACTCAGACGACCGTGATAGAGCTGAAGTACAATTACAACGTGACCGAGTACACCGAAGGAAATGGATACATACTTGTGAGTAACTACTAACTCCCCTATACTGGTATATATATCCAGTCCATTAATTTCAACAATTCGCCGACGATTTTTCCGAGCTGATTGATTCGAAATGTAATTTTTCTCAGGCTGCTTTCGGGACTAATGATGTATACAAAAGCGCTGCAGCCGTGAAGCTAGTGACCGGAGAACTAGGAGGAATGATTGTCAGCCCGCCTGGCCCGGCCCCTAAGACCGGCACCAAAACCACTGTGTTCCTCGACCGAGATGGCTTCAAAACGGTGAGCGATCTACGATACCACTGAGTCTTAAGTACCGGTAATTCGTACAGCTGATTAAGGACATTGTTATCGATGCTAACCCAAGTTTTTTGTACCTTAAATTTGACATTCAGGTTTTGGTGGACAATGAAGATTATCCAGGAAGTGAAAGCTGAACTGTGATTATGTAAAACAAGCCGCGACTGCTCCTTACTGATATCAAGACATCTCTATTTCTTCCCCTTTTCTTGATAAGAAATAAGACATTAGCTGAATAATTTCCTTCACTACCGCGTCTGTAATGGAGAGAAATGTTACAATGTTTTTTTTTTTTTTTGTAATAAGAGTATTTGAATTTCGTCCAGACTAATACTAGTTCTTATTACATTATGAATTATCTATTGCTGAGGTCCGTTGAGTGCTCTATTTTTGACTAATAAGTGCCCAAATCTAGAGAGGACAAACTTTTATTCTCATCATATATAAGTAGGCGGGACGGACAAGGACTCTGATATATAAGATCAGAGAGGACGAAATGAGGAAATTTCGCAAAGAATGAATCACGAGAAAATATCGAAATCAATATATATACATATATTAAAATCACAGGAAATTTGATGTCGTAATTCTTGGATGTTTCTATAGCGCCAACTTGGTTACAACATTTGAAGCCGAGACGACGTAAATTTTAATTAGTATTAGTATGTATTTGTAAGTAATAATGTTGTATTACGATTATTATTATTAATTAATTAAAATTATTTCTGAACCTACTGATCACATCAGTCAAGCGTTAAACGTTTGATTCCGTTCGAAAAGAAAGATCGAATATAAAGGCAGGGAATATGATGATTTGCATTATATATTATGAGGCTAACTAGCTAAAAAACACGAATTTTAACAGATTTTTTTTTCTTGACCTAAAAATGCACAAACTATCAAATTGATATCAATGTTAGCACGACTTTCATTTTTTTCGATCGGTGGGCCTCAATGACACCCATCGCTCGTTCACTCAAGATTATTCATGACAACAAAGGTCTCTCGTGATTTCAATTAGAGGATAGTGACCGCTGATGAGATTTTCACCACCTACCCCTTCAATCTTTTCTTAATTTTACTTTTTATTTTTTCAAATTCGGGCAATGAGGGCCTGATCATGGCCATCGCTGCCCTTATAGGGTACCAGACGACCTCGACTACTTTAATCGACGTGTGTGGTCATAGATTCTCGTTTAAATTAATAAAAAAGTTGAGACGTGCTAAAATTGATATCAAATTGATAATTCGTGTATTTTTAGATCAAGAAAAAAAGTTCGCGATGAAATTAATAAATTGCGAAAAAATTTGTGTAATTTTTAGACAATTAACCCATATTATACGCCGTAAAAGCTTTTATATTGACGTGGCCATTACTACCGATCGAGGAGCGGAGGAGGTTGATGGCCACCGGAGGGGCTGCGAGTGCGACGCACGCGCGAGAAAGAGCGCTGCTGTAAAGCCTGCGTGTGAAAATCACTTTCAAACCGCCATTAAAAAGTCCACACTCCGAAGCTGTGCACGAATGAGGTCACATTGGGCTTGTGATTCCCCCCCTCCCTTTCCTCCCCAACTCCTCCACAGGCGCGTGGGTCTCCCCCACTTTCGAAGTTAATATTATACTTTTTTAATTACATTACAATAATTTACAAATGACACTCTTTTTTTTTCAGCAAAAAGTAAGTTCCTCAAAAACTTGATTTTCCTGGTCTGCTAGATAGTTTTTATTTTTATGGTAACTTAGCCGAGTACTTTAAACAATAAAGCATTCACCTTAAAAATGACAAAATCTTATTTGTGGAGCCGTAATGTTGATATAGTATCAAATGATTACTTCTTGATGGATTCTTAAGGGATGTAATTGGCTTTCTTACCATTAAAAGAAAGTAAAAATGAAATCGTGTGAAAAATTGCATTATGTTATTCTCAATTTATAATTGAACAAGATAAGAATTATTTAGGGTGAGTTTGATTTCAGAGTTAAAGTAATTTTGATTTTTATTTTGATTTTGATCGTAGAAAATGACAAATGAGATGAGATTATAAATTTGACTTGGAAAACGTGTATTTTTGTTGTGTAGTGTGTTGAGTTAAAATCAAAATCATGATTCTAAAATCACACTAACAAATCAAACGCAGCATTAATTTGTCAATAATAATGAAAATGATTCTCTTTGATTGGGAATGCATACTAATAAATACATAGTTTTTCTTTCATAATCCTAATAAATTCTTTTAAAATGGTAACTTGGGCTGAAAATAATAGTAATAAAAGGCAATTGTTGTATTAAATGACTTTTGTTTTTGAAATGAAGTTTTTACTCCATTAATTTAATTTGGAACGCATTGGATGATCATTTTGCATATTTACAAAGAAAAAATTAGGTCGATGGAAGAAGAACGACGGTAATAGGACTCTAATGCATATGGAATACAATATAGCATTAGATTACATTCCAATATCTAGTTCATTAAATCGTCTATATGTTATTTATAGTGAAATTTAAAGAGTATCTCGATAAAAAAAGAAGGAAGAAAATAAAAAAAATTACACCCCGTTTGATTTCGCAATCAAAATTTTAAAATTTTAACTCTAACTTTAACTTTATTCATTATACAACAAAAATCACCACCACAATTATTACTTTTTTTTTTCTTTTTCTTCAATTTTTTTAACTATTCAATTCAATTTTTAATACTAAATTCTCTCAACTATCCATTACTTTTTTCACAATTCAACAATACAATTAGTACTTTCTCTTAATTATTTATTACTTTTTTACAATTTTTCTCATAATTCAACAATAAAATCATTACAATTCAATTAAAATCAAAATTCAATTCCACTTAACTCTAAAACCAAACACATATTTATGCTGCGTTTGGTTTCAAAGTAGAATTTTAAAATCAGACTTTGATTTTGAAAAAAAGTAGTATAAATAGTTATGTATGAGGCTCATCCTTTAACTTTGTATGAGTTATTTTTTTTGTTGTAGAAAAAATAGTGATATAAATGAGACTCATTATTTGAATTTGTATGAATTATTTTATTTTATTGTGAGTAAAATTAAGTTAAAGTGTGATTTTAACTCATACTTTTGAAACCAAATAAGCTATTAATGTTTTACAGTGGTACGCTTGGCGCGTGACTGTGCTCGCGCGTAATTCTGTTTTTATTAATTAAATCGTGTTAAAATGGAAAAAGAGAAAGGGGGAAAGCGGGCTAACGACAACACAAAAGCAGTGCGGGCAGCAGGCAACGGA
Organism: Punica granatum; assembly: GCF_007655135.1. NCBI lineage: Eukaryota > Viridiplantae > Streptophyta > Magnoliopsida > Myrtales > Lythraceae > Punica > Punica granatum. The sequence continues at coordinate 27,006,996 of NC_045133.1, forward strand.
GACACGCAAACCCATCACGGGTAACGGGCAGTCCTCCCTAGCCTGAGCTCATCCACTTAACGCCGTTAAATAATAACAATAATAGTATTAACACCAAAGGCAGACAGGCGGGTATCAATCATTCATCGGCCCCAACCTCTCCCAGAGCCTCAGGTTCGGACCGAGGTTCGGGTCATTAAAGTCTTCTCTCTCTTTCTCTCTCTTGGAAAAAGCCAAAGCTCCCCCATCGAAATAATGGAACAAAAGGAGGAGAGAGACAGACTGAGGACTGTGAATTTCTAGAGGGAGAGGGCGGGGAAGGTGAGGGTTTTAGAGAGGGAAAGTGAGCTTAGCGGGGCGGGGAAATGGGGCAGATCGTCAAGAGGAAGAAGAAAGGGAGGCCCCCGAAGTCGGATCTGGCCAGGAGGGCGCTCGCGGAGGACCTTGAGCAGGAATCGAGGGTCCGCCGGAGCGTCCGCCGCCGGAATGTCAGGTACAACTTCGTCGACTACGACGACTTCATCGACGACGACGATTACTTCGAGGAGGACGAGGTGGACGAGGAGGAAGAGCGGAGGCGGGAGAAGAAGGTGAAGCTCGTCGTGAAGCTGAACCAGGGGGGGCGTGGGGTCCACGCGCGTGTTGGCGGCCCGTCGGATGAGGAGGAGGAGGAGGAGGCCGAGGCCGAGGACGACGGGCGGGAGGAGGAGGAGGATGACGATGAGGACGAGCGGGGAAGGAAGGTCGTGAAGAAGAGGAGGATCAGCAGCGGCGGCGGAGGGGAAGATGAGGAGGAGGAGGACGACGACGAGAATGAGGCTCATCGTGGCCCCGATGATGATGAGGTATAGACCAGATAGGCGCGCAGATCCGACATTCAGAGCTCAGCATTTTGCAGAGAATTAGCTCCGAGAGAGAAGCGAGAAGTGACTGCGAAGTCGCTCACTCACACACTCACTCACTCACTGAGTTTTGTTTCCAAAGGGACCAGAGACCAGACTTCCATGATACTCTCTCTCTTAAAATTTCTCTCTGGAGCAGAGGGGATTTTATCTCTGTCTCTGTCTCTCTGTGTCGGGGTGGCTTCGAGAGACAGAGAGAATAACGGTCGAGTCAACTGTCAAAAACTAACGCAAAAGAATCTGATCACACTCCCAATGGAGAGTCCCACCTCTCCCCTCCTCTCTCTCTCTTAGCTGCCAATTTGCTTCTCACTCTCTCTCTCTACTTACTTACGTATTGTCTGAGCCTTACCTGTCTCTGTCTCTGTCCGTGTCTCTATCCCCGCACTCAATTCATAAAGCAAAGAGTCTCTTGTTTATTTGTATATTCAATTCGCTTTGAGCGGCTTCAGATTTTGTTTATGGGTCTGACGTTTGGAGTTTGTGTGTCTCTGACTTGACAGGAAAAGGGACCTGTTAAAGGGGACTCCAAAGAGCTCGACTCTCCTCCAGGTCTGTTCTTGTTCAGTGCTTGTTGTGTTGCCTTTCCTTGATCTTACAAAAAAATGAAATTTGAACTTGAGTTGTGGTTTGGGTTGACTGAAGTGATTGGTGGTTAAACTGAATTGGTTTTTTTTTTTTTTTTTTTGCTTTGGACAGGAACTCCGGCTGGAGCTGTGTCCAGTGTGCCTCTGCCCGATACGAAGAAACTTGAATTGATACTCGACAAACTTCAGAAGTATGGCAATTCAAGAAATTTCCCTTCTTTGGTGATTTTCCTGTGATCTGCTGGTGATTCTTACAATTTGGGCTTCCTGAATCTGTGACAGGAAAGATACATATGGTGTTTATGCTGAACCAGTTGATCCTGAGGAGGTATGTTCAGGATTTTGTACGTCTCATGTGTTTTTTATATTCCTGATGTCTCTACCTTAACAATCATTTGCTCCTTGTTTGAAGCTTCCGGATTATCATGACGTGATAGAGCATCCAATGGACTTCTCGACTGTGAGGAAGAAGCTTGCGAATGGATCTTACTCTACGTTGGAACAGTTTGAGGTGAGTGTCAAATGGATTATGGACAGTAAATAGAGATGCCATGATTTTATTGAAGTTTAACTGCTAAAATATGATGCTTTTCCTTTCTTTCTTTCCTTTTTCCCCCCCTCCCGAAGGAAGTATAACCTTCCAAGTTTGTTCACTCTGATGCAGAGTGATGTCTTCCGTATTTGCTCAAATGCGATGCAATACAATGCACCAGATACGATATACTATAAACAGGTGCCAAGTTTCAGATTGTTCTTCCTTCCCCTTGTCTTATATTTCCATCTAGTTCCAGGTTTTGATGATATGCTCTTGTCATTGTTAAAAAGGCACGTACCATTCAAGAACTTGGCCGGAAGAAATTTCAAAAACTGAGGACCGACTATGAACGATCTGAGCGGCAGCACAGGTTGGAACAAATCACCAAGAATGACTTTGATAGCTCTGAGAAAGAGCTCAAGTCTGAACAAAAAATGAAATCCAGTGTCCCGTCAAAGAAGCATGTAAAGAAGCCTCCATCCCAGCCCTTGCTAGAGCCTGTTGGTTCTGATTTCTCTGCTGGTGCAACTCTTGCTGTTGGTGGGGACTTGCAGAATGTTCCTCTAGCAGATCAAGTGGGTAACCATGAGAGGCCCAGCAATAATGATGGGATTTTGGATGGTAGTCCCTTCCTTGCTGAAAGTAACCTGGACAAGGGTGAAGACCTATCTACAGGTACTTAAGCCTTTAGATCTCTGTCTTTGTGTGTGTCTTATCTTCATTGTTGGGATTAAGGGATGATTTTGGTAATGGCTTTCTTCGCTTGATTGTTGGCTACTAGTATCTTCCACGTGCAGAGACGGATGCTGTCATTGTACTTTTCAAATTTCAAAATCTCATATGCCTACTGTTGCTCTTGGTTTTCAGGGAAAGGTTTATCCACAAAATTTTGGCGGAAGCCTACTGCCGTTGACGAAAACCGCCGTGCAACATATAACAAGTCCAATCAACCAGTTGTGAGGGCAGAGTCCATATTCACGACTTTCGACGGTGAAATCAAGCAGCTTGTTGCTGTACATAATCTATAAACCCTTATTCTTTGTTTCCTTTTGTTTAGGGGAAGGGGCGGGTTATGGAATTTCCAGCTCCAATACTCACATAATCATCTTCGTTTTCGCAGGTTGGGTTACATGCGGAGAATTCCTATGCTAGAAGCCTCGCTCGTTTTGCTGCAACTCTTGGCCCTATTGCTTGGAAAGTTGCCTCCCAAAGAATTGAGCAATCATTGTCTGCTGGAAGCAAATTCGGTCGTGGTTGGGTTGGAGAATATGAGCCCCTTCCAACTCCAATTTTAATGGTTGATAAGCGTTTCAGCAAAGAATGCTTCTTCATCCCAAATTCACAGCCAAACCTTGATTCAAGAAAGGATTTCAAAATACCAGCTCCTGTAAGGGAAGATCCTGTAAGCAACTCTGCATCAGAGATGAAACCAGGTCCAGTTCATATTTCCTCGCCGCACGGTTCTTCTGGGTTTAGACTGAATGTCGCTGGTACTGCCAACCATCAGCAACTACAAAGTCCAGTTTCCCGAAGCCCTGTAGGGACCGGCAGCAAGGTTATAAAGCAATTTGAATTGAACTCTTTACCTCCGACCAGTCAATGCGATGGTGATTTTGTATTGGAAAAGAAGCGTATAGATAATTCAGATACAGGGGCTTTGAGGCCGGGAGAGATCAACATGAAGAACTTAAGCCATCCGCAGAGGGAAGTTTCAGTTCCAGATGCAGTTGCTTCCCGGTCAAAAGAGATTGTATCAGCTACCATAAGTAGCCCACGATCAATGCCTTTTAAGCAGCCAGATACTAGTGGAGTGGTGGGCAGAGGATTATCTAATGGGAAAATTGTAAACAATGGCTTCGATAATGGCAGGCTTAGCTCCCCATCTAATGGTCTTCCAAATGAAATGCAAAGGCCACCTGCGTTTTTCCGCCGACAGGACCAAGGGCTCAGTGACCCAGTTCAGTTGATGCGGATGTTAGCTGAAAATGCCCAAAAGCAACAGAATCCTCAAAAACATTCAGGTGATAGTACACCAGCCGTGGCACCTCTAGTTTCTTCCATGAGAAGAGATACTTCCGGTAATGCTGCTACAGCTGCTGCCTCTGTTTGGATGTCTATAGGAGGCGGCGGGTTTAAACAAGCCACAGAAAATTCCTCTAGCCCGAGAAGTCAAATTCCAACTACTACAAATTCACCTTTCAACTCACCTCGTGAACTTCATCATTCACAAATGGCACGGATACGGGGTGAATTTCCCACTTCTTCTGGAGGGACCTATTTCCAACAGGAAAAGGGTAACAGTCCACTTCCACCACCATTTATGCAGCAGCAAAGTCCTGTCAGCCTACCCAATGACGGACAGTTCTCAAATCGACCAATGGTTTTTCCCCAATTGATGAATGCTAACTTGTCTAGGTTCCAGGCCCAGACCCCTTGGAGGGGTATTGCTCCGCACATGCAGCAGAGGCCAAAACAGGAAACTCTTCCTCCAGATTTGAATATTGGGTTCCAGTCACCGGGATCACCTGGGAGGCAGTCCTCTGGTGTTAAGATGGACTCGCAGCAGCCTGACTTGGCCTTGCAGCTCTGAGCATAGATAGGTCTCTGCATGAAAATGAGTGATTGCCAAGGAATGGAGTGGAGCACAGCAGCCCTCTCCCAGGATGATGAATATTTCTCTGAGAAGGGACTGCAACAGGCCTGGTTGTTCCATTATCAGTGGAAAGGCAAGATAATCCAATCCAGATGACGTTGGAAGATTTGATGTCTTGAATCTTGGATTCAATTGATTGGTTGGAGAAGCTCGCCGGGTTCATTTATATGAGTAGCTTTGCTTGAATAAAATATAGATCACAAATCCCTGTTAGCTAAAAAGAGCAGATTTAGGTTGGACATAAGAAATTTCCTGACGATTAGACAGTTTCCGGTAGCTGGGGATCATTGTTGAGGACACTTAACCGGTGCTTTAATGATGCGAAATTTCGGCTAATGATGGCAGAGTCGCCTCATGGGGATGTAAAACTGGGGAGGATGAATATTTTTGTATGTTGTGTAGGCTGCTTAAGAGTGTACGTTGCTATGCGGAGTAGTTCGATGACTTGTAGTCTTTGTACATTAGAAACCAGCAGATATGAAAGGTTCGTTACTCAAGTTCATTTATACTCTTGCCTTACTGTGCGTGCATTCTGCTTGTTTACCGTTTGTTGGAATCCCGGGGCTGCATCGACCTCCTTATTGTTATGGTAGTACCATTTAACATTTCTCAACCAATACCGGCCAATGCTTGTCTGGGTTATTCAAACGCAGTGGCTACTGCTGTTAAATGATAGTGGAACCTAATGCTCCGGATTTGTGTGCACAGGTGTGTTGAGATAATGAAATAGTATAAATCCGTCACGAAATAGCAAGGCTGACTCAATGATAAAAACTGGGGTTTTTCATTACCAGAAATCCTTAGATATGTACACATCATGAGCGATGACGCGATAAAGGATTTTTCCATTACTAGAAATCCATAGATAACACATCATAAGCAGGTGTGTTGAGACAATGAAATAGTATAAATCTGTCACGTAATAGCAAGGCCAACTCAATAGCGAAATATGGGGTTGTTCATTACCAGAATCCATAGATATGTACACATCTCAAGAGAGAACAAGATATGGGTTTTTTCATTCCTAGAAATCCATAGGTATGTACGCATCATAACCAGGCATAGATCAAGCACTCACGTGACGAGAGAACTTAGGCGTTTACTTAATGGGACCTTGTATTTAACCTCAGAGGATGATACGATCTAAGAATTTACACCAAACATCTTATGCTGTCGATAGGCAGTAACAGTCAGTTCGAGTCCGCTAAGGGCAATCCAAATGTGTTTTCACCACTGTAAGTCATGTAGAGAAACCCATCTTCATCTTTGCTTTCCTCGTAGATTGTGGACATCATGGCAGCTACAACGCCATTATGAAAGAAGAATCAACACCAGGACAAACATAAGTCTATGCAACAGATATGGTTTATTATGGCATTTGAGGGGAATCTTCTCTTACCAGTTGGGGGCAAGATGTTCTTGACAAAGATGAATATGGCCTTCTCAGCACTGAGCTTGATCCTCTTCCGGACCACATAAACAAACTGCCCTACAGTCAGATCAGCAGGAACCAGATACCTGCATTTGTCACATTGTAAAATCAGGAAATCTGTGAACACGTGTAGTAAGAACCATTGAAATTAAAGAAAGTCCTTGCAACAGGTCGATTCTTGGTGTCTGATTTAGGCAATAACATTTCAAGATAAAGGTAATCATGGTTCAACATTCAGCAGCCTTGTGTTACAGACAGTATGAGAAGCAATAATGTCGCAGAAGAATAACAAAAGTTAAGTTACAGATCACTTTGACAGATAAGTCCTCAAGCATGGAGAACAAAGAAGTTAATCTATAGGGAGAATAATGTTGAGAATCGAACGGGATCAGTGGGGTTTCACTCACTTCTTCTTATCTATGTCAGGGATGTCACTCCTTTCAGCTTTCTCCACGATAACCTATCCGCCACAGAACATAAACAATGACGAAAATTTAGGTCACTATGATTCAAACCATCCAACAAAACTACAAAATCATGATACTTGTTTTGCAATTTACATACCGGTATTCTATCCGGGTACTTCTCCCTGATACGGGCAGCTTCCGCCTGCCTCCTCTCTGGAATGAATCAAGCAACATAAAAAATAAGGACTTTTAAGAAAAACTAGTGTGTGTCAGGTTTATAGAGCAGGAAAGGAAAAGAAAGAAAAAAAGAAGAGAGAGTTAAGAGTTTCTGATAAAAAGAGATTTTGATGAAGGGGAGGCCTTCAAATAGGTCGTGACTACAGTGTCATGGTACATGTCGACGAAAGGACAACAAATGCATGTACCTTTCATCTATCATATTATGATCCAGTATGTTAAAGATGGGTCTTAACAAATTTCCTCTTAACATTGACAAGAAGAGCTACGCAGCACAGCACCACCAGGGCATTAATCAAATATATCTAAACGAATTCTTCAATCAAGTTAATTAAGACAGTCCCGCCAGTGGAACAATCTTAAACGCAATCATAATTGTCCCCCAACAACACAATTTCAGCCCAAATAGCTATGAAACAGGAAAAGAAGCAGAGCTAATTACGTTTGATCTAATAATTATGTGCTTCACTCATTAAGATGACCTGTTCACTAGAACAACATCCGATCAACGAAGCAGAGGAACAATTCAAGGCGAAACCTCAAAATTCAAGGCATAGCGAGAGAGAGAGAGAGAGAGAGAGAACCGAGAGGGTGTTCCAGCTTGAAGGAGCTCTTAGCCATGGAAAAACAAGCGGCTGCTGATCAAATTAGGGTTTTATTAGAAGACCTTCACGGGAGCAAAAAATTCGAACAGAGATGGCTTGAGACAGAGAGCGACAGGCTTACTCAATCAAAGAGAAGATCGGGGAAGAAACTGAAGATGAGCTCCGGGAGATCGTCAAGGAGTATAGATCAGATGATGCAACCAATCTTCCACGGGAAGGAAGAAGAAGAAGACGAAAAGGAAAACGACGAAGGATCAGTAGGAAGGAAGGATCGTCGAGAAAAAGGAAAGATTTTGCTTATGAGTAATGACGACGACGATGAGCCTCTCACATCACAAGAGAGAGACAGCGCATCCGTTATTTATAGTAAGAACTATAGCGGCAGATTCAAGCTCCCCGTCAGTATTACTTCGCTGCGATAACCCCTCCGACCTCCTTTGCTTTTTACCTCCGTTTCCCCATTTTATTATATTCGATTAATTATATTGGTGTATTTATTACAGGAAAAATAACGTTACGTATCTCAGCCTTTACATGTTATCTTAGTTTTATTCTAATATCGATTTTTTTTTAAATATCCTAACGTTAATGGTTTGGTTTCAAATCTATCCAACTGTAAATATTTCATCCATTTTTTACAGAATTGATTCCCGATACAAATAAAAAATTACACCACATATCTCAATTTTTTTTTTATTTTTCAGTTTTATCATGACCTTTTGATGCTTTTTCAATTTTATCCGGCCGTTTTGGTAGTTTCTTAGTTTTATCCTAATCTTTTACTGTTTTCTGAAAAGATTGGGATAATATTGAAAAAAAAACAAAAAGGTTGGGATAGAATTGAGCAAAAATTTAAAGGTTGAGAAAAAATTGAGAAACAACAAAAAAGTTAGGATATATGGTGTAGTTTTTTTCTTATATCGGAATTCCGTAAAAAATGGATGGAATATTTACGGCGGGATAGATTTGACACCAAACTATTAACGTTAGGATACCTCAGAAAAAAAAAATCGATGTTGGAATAAAACTAAGACAACATGTGAAGGTTGAGATATATGATGCAATTTACACTTTATTATATAGGGAAAAAAAATCATCGCACTTGTTTCTTTCCATCAAGCAATATTTCATTTTCACAGAGGTTTCTCTTTCAAGTTTCAACACGTTCATGAAGTTTAACGTGATCTCCACCTCTCCTTTGGATTCTACGGTATCAAAATATGTTTGGGTCCGTGCGATTTGATGGATATGATTGATTGATTTATTCTGGTAGCTTTATATATTAACGAAATGAGAAGGAAGCTTTATTCATGAAATATTTATATATTTTGTCTACCTATATAATCGAGAAACGGAAGAATAGTCTATTAATTATCGACTAAATGACTAGATCCAATAAAATTTTTGCTATTAGTATATCTCATATGGTAACATAAACTCAGAGATGGGATATTGTCTGAGATTCTTGATTTTTTCAAGGACAAATAACTGTTCTCCTGTCGAATGATGTTATTTGGTTTCATGAGAAACCATTCTCAATGGTACATTCAAATTAAATGAGTTCTCACACCGATCCCATCGCACAAATATGCAATTAGAGAAATATCAAATCAAAGCTCAGAGAGAGAGAGAGATCACAAGATGATCATGCAGAAGCTGTGTGATGTCAATCGAAATCAAGTCCAAAGACTCCAAACCCAGAGACATACAATGTCTATATATAAGGGAAGCAAAAGGAAGGCTGTCACATTACACCTCACGGTGAAAAATGTATAAAATGTGTCCTTTCCGCTGAGCGAAAAACAGAAATGCATGAGGTACAAAGCAATGGAATTGGGATCCTGAGAAGCTGAAAAAGCAGATGCAGCTAGCTTGTCGATGATGATGATGATGATGGTGATGTTCCCATATATGTGGGAAAGCACAGCTTCTGCGGAAATGATCTTCAGCCACCGTCACTCTTCTACGATCATACTCCATTAAAAGGCAACCCGCATCTCCTGCAGCTGCTCCTCCTCCTAGTCCTACTGGATTATTATTCCACAGCTTCCTCCCAACTGCCACTACCTCTATCTATATCGCAGACTATTACAACTCACAGCCAGCCCAAGAGCCATCACTAGCCAGGTCAATAATCCCTTTGAAGGGCAATCAAAATTCTAACAGATTAAATTGAATCACAGATCCCGATATCGACTACTATATATACATGATCAGCAAATCATAGAGAAATGATATAATATTAATATGATCGAAGACACTAAACTCTTGTTAGACAGTACATCATCAAGTCGACAGCAGAGAATCTTTTTTATTTTTTCCTCGCATATAATATCTATACAAACAGTCTTCTTATTAGCTATATCAATTACCTGCAGGAAGTTCACAAAGGTCTCCAGATTCCGAAGAGCACCAGGGGCTTCCTGGTTCCCATTTTCTTCCAGAATCGGTCTCAAGATGTCAACTTCTCTATGGATCGCATTTATCTTTTTGGGGGGCGGGGGGAACATCAGCATCGTTTCTCTGTTACTTACGTGTTCACCCATACAAAACCCTTAATGAAACCCTAAAATTCTCACCATTAGATCAGGCATATCCATATCCAATTTTTGTCCCATACCGTGGATTGTTATCAAATTCTCTGCAAGTTGCTGCTGAGAATGATCAGCCACACCACCAGCGGCCTCTATGTCAGGGATGTCGCTCTTTTCAGCTTTCGGCTCAATAACATATCCGCCACGCAGAACATAAAATACAGCAAAAGTTGACATCATTATGATATCCAAACCATTCAACAAGTCTACTAATCATGATATATGTGTTTTGCAATTTACATACAACAATTTCTCTACGGATCGCACTTAGCTGCCAAAAAAAAATAAATCAAAATCGTTTCCCTATTACAACTTTTATGTTCACATATACAAAACCCTTAGCTAGGTTTGACCGTTGGGTCAGTGATAGGGTTAGGGATCGATGGGATGAGCCAGCATTTATAATGCGGTGAGACTACAATAACCTAATAATCAAATATGTGAAATGCGTTTAGATCTAGGATTCTAATGACGAACATATCCCTTACCTATCAAGAAAAAAACTTACATATTCCACAAAATGAGTATTTAAAATATCAAAATATATTCTAAAATTAAAATTTTAACAAAAATATATGTAACTGTGGTGGCTGCCCCATTTTTTTTCTCTCTCTCTAGAAAGAGGAGGTGGATCGAGGATGCGGTGGCCAAATTCCGGCTACCACAGCCCAGATTGAGATCGCGAGTGATCATAGAGGTCATCAACAATCTCAATTGAAGTTGCAGTGGTCGGAACTGGGCCATGACAGACCCAATTTAAATCTCTTTCTCTTTTTTTGAATGAAGAGAGAGGAGGAGATGACTTAGGAGCGACGCGAACCTGACGAACACTACTACCGCCCCAAGCAAGGTTGCGCGGCGAATTTGCCAGTGATTAAAAAATAGGTGGTAGTTTTGAAAATTTTGAGGGCTTTTTCATCTTTTCGTGCAAAACACTATCCACTCTTAATCTATACCCCTAGTTGGGATAAAACCCTTAATTTTTTTATCCAGATGAATTCCAAACGCAATCCCTATCCTATCAACACCAAATATGGGTCTAAAATTTTACTAAAATCCTATCCTAGATTATATCTAGATGATCAAACGTGTCCATAATGACATGAAACCTAAAAATTCACCAATTGATCAGTGGTATCTTTTTTTTTTTAAAATTGTGTACCAAAGCCTGGAATTCTCTCTTATACCGTGCAGGTCGCTGATCAGCATTATCAGCCACGCCACCAGCAGCATCTATGTCAGGGATGTCAATCCTTTCAGCTTTCGGCACGACAACCTATCCGCCAGAGACGCGAATAAACAAAATACAACAAAAGGTGACATCACTATGATCCAAACCGTTCAACAAATCTACTAATCATGATTTTTGTTTTGCACTCTATCCGGGTAGTTCTCGCCTCGGGCAGCTTTCGCCTGCCTTCTCTCTGGAATGAAGCAAGAATAATTAATAAAACGGCAGGCTTAGAATATTTATATATGTCAGGTTTATATACGGAGCAGAATAAAAGTAGAGTTAAAAAGAGTTTTGATCATATGAGCAACAAATGCATGTGCCAATTCATCTATCATATTGTATATGATCATATCATGTCAAGGATGGGTCTTATTATATGTATATATATAATATCCTCTTATAACATTGACAAGAAGAGCTATGCACCACAGCAGCACCAGGGCATGCATTAATCAGATATCTAAACAAATCTTCGATCAAGTTATTAAACAATACTGTAAGACAGTCCCGCCAGTGGAACAATCTTAAACGCAATCATGCATGTAATTGCTACACCTGTTAATTTCTCTATCATAATTAATTCTCCCCCAGCAACACACAATTTCAGCCCAAACATCTTTGAATGAACCGGGGGAAAGAAGAAGAAAAGCTGAGCTAATTGCGGTTGATTTATGTGCTCCATTAGCATGAGTTTTAATTTAGTTCACCAGCTAGAACAAAAATCCGATCAACAAAGCCAAGAAACAACTCAACACGGGGGGCGAAACTTCAAAATTCATCAATGCATATATAGGAAAAGGGAGAGGGAGGGAGTGAAGAGTATCGAGAGGGTGTTCCAGCTTGACGGATCTCTTGGCCATGGCAAAACAAGCGGCTGCAGATCAAATTTAGAGTTTATTGGAATTGGAGTAATATTTTCCCTTGTATTTAATTTGACAATACAAGAGGCATATATATATATATACACAAGAGGAATGACCAAGAAATATCTCTTATAGTAGGATATCTGTACAAGTTAATATGACACCTATTACAATATCAATTACAAAATGAACCTCACCAGCTCGATGTAGCATATTGTCCCACCTTTAATGTTATCTCTCGTATATGTGTCGATATGTTTAATATTATCTCTTTAATATTCTACTGATGATATATATATATTATATCCTTATGAGATATTATGTTATAAAATAAACATTATATTTAGCAAGTATATCTATTTCTGCACTGATTACAATCCCACGGACCTCTATAAATAGTAAATACGCATACACATAGGTTTTTTCTCATACAAACTCATTTAAAATGGAATCTTCCCCTTTCTTGCAGGTTGTTTGGCACTCATGGACGTTATATACGTGGTTTGCAAGTGATCAATATCGGATTTTTCCGGACGATCAACATATTGATATAATATGATTATCGTTAAGCCCTCTAAAATCTAAATCCTCTATCTAAACCATCTGTCTGCCACAAGAATTCTCAGTGAAAATTGGGCGGAGAGTCCTCAGGTGGATCCATATAGAATGAAAAGATAAATTTCCACTTGATCTGAATTTCTTCCTTTCTGTAAGTCATACATAAAATGAAAGATTGGAACGGAAAGCTACTTTGGCAGCCGGGGGGGTGGGGGGTGGGGGGAAACCCAATAAATCCACAACACTTGGCAGTGGCACGGCCACTAGTGGTAGGTGAGGTGAAATAAAAGAAAAAGGACTCGTCTGAAATCCGAATTACTTTCTTTAAAATGCAAAAAGAGTTATAGCACATAGATGGAATTCAAGAGTTCTTTAAGATAAACCACGAAAACTTATTGCCTTTCACAAGATGGACAAATTTCAAAAATTCGAAGTAATTTTTGAAAAGATTCAGAATATTCACATAAAATCTGTCTATCTATAGCTTGGCCAATGAAGAGTTTTGTGTGTGTGTGTGTGTGTGTGTGTGTGTGAACATTGTGTATTCTTTCATAAAAATATAACATATAATATGGTATATAGCTTTTCGAATTTGAAATAATCATAAGTTCTGACTTATGTCAAAGAACTCCTTATAAATTTAATAGGACAAAATTATCAAAATTGAAAAGACAATAGAACTATACACGTGCGAATATATATCATGTTCCTTTATGTAAGCTTAGAAGCATACTACTGGGCATCCTTATCGGAGTAATTATTCTACTAACATGGACAACATGTTCGCGCCGTTGATACGACTAGCTAGTCATATATGCAGAGGACATTAGAGCACAACTTTCAGTTTATCAGTTATCTCTTCGATCTTCTTCTTCTTCCTTGGAGGAAACACAGGGAGGGTCGAACACGCTGAAGGCCCGGAAAGCCGAGATCACAGAGAGGGAGAGGAAGCAGCAGAGTGCCAAGGCATGGAAGACGAGGCCGATCCCCATCCTCGAGCAGAACTTCCCGAATGAGCTGCAGGCCTCACTCCATGTCACCTCCCTGTCCCCTTTGTATCCTAAGTAGACTATCTCGGACACTGCTGCCACAGATGTCACCATCAAGTATGCGATAACCTGATCAGAGAGGAAGAAAATCCAGGCTTTGATGGCCAAAACACGGAGCCACGACGATGCCGCAGACGTAAAAGCATAGGCCGCACATATTGCACTTATCAAAACCATGTACCTGCAAGGTGACAAAATCCAGACAACTTAGTAATTAGTATACTTAGCATCTATGTCCGTTCGATTCAGCATAAATTCTGGTTTCTGCCCATTTGTCTTCGATGGATATTTCAGTTTGCATTAAAGAATAAGCAACGAAAGGACTTACTTGAGGCCAAGGAGATTGTGGAACTCTATCTTCCCGAAGGTTTCGTTGCTCTGGTGGTCGGTCACGGTGAGCGAAATGCTCGCAATGCTCAACGGGATCGCGGAGACTCTGAGCGTGCAGTCGAGCATCTTCAGGGCCGGGAGCTGCTTCGGGGTTGAGCTGCTGCCTTCAACTTCGAGGCTCATTCTCCTGAACTCTATGAAGCAGTCCCAAGAACAGACACAGAGTCAGAGTTTGTGGTGGTGATGAGGAAAATTTGTTCTGTTTGATGAGAAATAGAAAACGTCTGAAAGACAATTGGGGCAACAAAGGTTATATATATATATATATATATATATATGTATATGTATATATCATATGACTATTGATGTGTGGGAAGTGCGCGTGCTGATGCGTAGTGGGGACGAGGGAGGAGTGAGAATTAGTGGGGCGTTGGCTTTCTCTCGATGGAAATGATTGATCATACCTTGCTGTTCTTTGCTCCTTTATGCCACCGGAATCATCGGATGGATAAATAATACGCGTATCGATCCGTGACCATCGGATAAATTCTAAGCGGCGAAGATAGCTTGTCAAGATGCTGCTTCGAACTGCTCAGTATCTACTCGCTGCGACGCCGATGCCCAGGGAAAAACACGGAAGCCGATTGGATTCATTGCCTTGTGCCGGCACGTGATGTGTTAGCTGGGATTCGAGGTGTCTATGTAGAATGGGGTTTGGTAAGTTTCCTTGTTTAGGAACAAGCATATGAGGGGATGATGCTTTGCTAATCCCATTTTTCTAAATCGGCCCACTGATCATGATTGATTGCAGAGTTATTAGTGTATACCAACCAATTAATTAAATTAAATTTCCCATTTGCTTACCTCATGATGACGAGCGAAATGAGTCGTTTCTGCCTATATATATGTGTTTAGAAAGCCCATTGGGTATTGATCCAAACCCAACATATGTCTGTTTAGTTTGCGTTCTTGAACGTGGATGGGCTTGAAATGCTTTTGAGCCCAACATTCGGCTAAGTACACCCTCTAATATATTACAAACTGTGTTCGGAAGAAAGTAAAAAAACTAAATGATAATAATAATGATGATGATGATTATTATAGTGATGATGATAATAATAATAATATATGTATGCGGACCGTATTCGGGATATCGAATCATAGTTAAGAAGAAGTCATATTCCGGAAGCCCCGGGTCGACTCCCAGAAGCTGAACTCCGTTCTCCACTCGACCGTACCATGAAGATGCGAGCATTCAGTTGATGAGTTTTCCTTAGGCCAGCGGCAGTAACACGTTCGGCATTCACCTTTCGTCTCCATCTATATGGTGATGTGTTAGCTGATACTATATTGATTTACTTTGGACCAAAAATTGCAAATTATAGAAAATTTCAACGTCATTCTAATTAACTCCCATCGACCATCTGGACTTCTCTCGGACTAGGAAGTTGACAGGTACAAATGATGTCTATGTAGTATTCAATCAAAAATTAGGACAAGCTTGTGTTATAAGATTCCCCAGAATTAATCAATCCGATCTCTCATTTTCCGTGTGCCTTTAATTAAGCTTTAATTAATTCGCCCAAGAAAAGTAAGCTTTAATTAATGACCAAAGGACTTTTAAAAAAAAACAATTATTTGCACCCACAACAACTGACAATTATTGCTCGTATTAATTAATATTATCTTACTAGCCACGTGCATAAATTTTACTGTTTAGGGATTAATCCCGCGTCACCTTCGACAGCGACCCTTTTAAAAGCTATTTGGGATATGTTTCGTGTGGAGGGTGAAATCGGAAATTAATAAAATACTTATTAAAAATCAGTGTCACCTTCTATTTTTGAATTATTATTCATAATAATCCCCGACATCCTCAAGTTAGATCAGGTGAAGCTTAGTAATAAAAGTCAAGCGGACTACACTGACTTGATAAGCCGTGTAGAAAACTATCCATCTTTTCAATTGCGCGTGTATGTATATGACGAACGCATGGGTAGGAGTGCAAGTGAAAAATCTAAAACCCCAAAGAAAAAAAAAATACTAATCTAATCTGCTCTAAAATCCGAATTTTTGGACTCCTAAATGAATTTTAGGAGTTTTTCACGTCCAGAAAACTGAGCCAAAAAAAAAAAGTGAGTTCCCCCACCTAAAAGAGGCCGCGGCCCCGACCCAACCGCAATTAATAATTTTTATACTTTTATTTTATTAATTAGTGTATAATATATGTAATATTTATAATAATTATTTACCAAAAAATATTTATAATGATTATTCGCAATAAAATTTGAAAGGAGGAAAGTAAAAATCTTAAGTTTATATGCAGTTATATACCTTTGAGTTCAACATTTTTTAAAATGGTTTTACACTTCATTTGATTTAATTTATTAGACGTTGTACTTATTATATAATTTTTTATTGGATGATATTGCGATGAATTTCATTCTTTTTATTTTGTAATTCTATAATTTATCTATTTTAAATTTGGACTGAAAAAAAAAAACTCATTCGCAAAACCATAACCGTTAGTGTTGTGTTTGGTTTTAGAGTTGAGTTGAGTTGTATTTTGATTTTAATTGGGTTGTAATGATTGTGTTGTTGAATTATGAGAAAAAGTGTGAAAAAGTAATGAATACCTGAGAGAATTTAGTATTAAAAATTGAATTGAATATAATGGAGTTGTATGTGAGTTTATGTATGGGGCTCACCTTTTTTACTTTGAGAAGTTGATTTTTGTTGTGTAGTGAGTAAAGTTAAAGTTATAATTAAAATCTTAAAATACGATTGCAAAACCAAACGGAGTGTAGGAGTTGAGTTTTTCTCATCCCAAATGGTTCATGGGTGATCATCTAGTTTATATCATATGAAAAACTCAAACTCAAAAAATATAACAAAAAAACGCTACCATGCACCGAACATATGAAACTGGAACCCATCCCATAGGGATGGGTTAAAGCAAAGAAAGGGAAAAAAAATAAAATTACAGTGACTGGATTTTTTGTACCGAACATATGAAACCGGAAATTTTCATATTTTTGTTTTCGGAGTGGATTTTTTATGAGCCCCCAAAATTAACAAATGTATGTTTAAAATATATAATGCCCCTTATTATAATTTATAAGCGCACTCTTTCAAATCATGCCACTGTGCTCTCTATTTTCGGATGCTCTAATTTGAAGGATACAACATTTACTCTTCATATCTCGTTATTCCTCATTATATCTTTCGACGGTCCAATACTCTTGAATACTGCCTCTAATGTGCCAACGAGATTTTTTGGGAAGATTTGTTAATTGCCTCCAAAATTCCGTATTGGAATCTCATGTTTATTTTCATACTACGTACTTCCAAATCTTTGTATTGTACAATATGTTTGTTACATGTATCATTAGGATGATCCCATCATTCAAAACCGTCTAAGTACTTATCAAAATGAAATTTGTAATGACTACCAATTCGGCTGACCTAAATCATCTCGAACAGGGCATGCACCTTTGTAATCAGAACAAAAATTAGGGGCAATTCAATGCGGAGAGATGATTGAAACTTTTTCCTCTGATAAGTTTCGAATGAAGAATTTCGTATCAAACAGAGAAGAATAATAATAATTACCTTAACCATTAATAATTGTCTCTACGTAGGTGGCATGCATTATCCTCAAACCACGAGCACGACGTATCATATACTCGTACATTTTTTTTTCAAATACCCTCGTACATTTATTTATGATAATATCTGATGACATTACAATAATTAACGTGGGTTATATATACATGTACACCGCATGGGATTTTTTTTTTTTTTACTTATGCGGTCTAGAGATACGATTTATAAACTTTGCAGAGGCAAAGTTGGAGGAATATTGTTCTCATTCATTCACTGCTATCGTCTGTGTACATATACTGTCATGGACAAAAGACGCTCTAAAAATAAGATATCTACTTTCCTAGGACATGTAAACAAGGATATAAAGTATATAAACTAATTAATGTACATAATATACAAAATCCCGATAAATGTGTCAATATTCTGTCACCATGTTACTTTGACTTACTTGATCTGGATCTGAATTTTAAGCGGACGAAGGAAAAGAAAAAAAGAAAAAGAAAAAAGAATTGTTGCATCTAGAGAACTTTTCCCATCTGGCACGTGGTGATCTACATGATCTTTTTGGTAGGTAATAAACTTGTAATTACGGTTCAGGTTAACACGAATTATTTTTTCATTATGAAAAATAGATCGATTAGCATTGTCTATAGAGATAAGGAAAAAAGAAATACAGGTTAAACAATGATAAGAGTTGGGTTAGGAACCTTTTAATTTTTGATAAAGAGCATTCTACTGTGCTACTTATCATATCTCTAATTTAAAAATTCTTTTCGTTTATCCACGAAGTGCGCCTATACTATATATTTTAAGAGACATAAATTTTAAAAGCTCATATTTTTAGCATTCTAACTATAGTTAGTGCCCTCTAGGCTTTGTGCTTAACAACTTTATTAGACTTGGTTTGGGAATGTTGTTGTTGAAATAAAAGTACTGAAATATAATTATTGAAAAATATGTGCTTTTTTTTGCTGAATAAAAGATTGGGAGGGGGAGTCCACCATAACAATTCCCTTTGGAGACCAGAAGAGCTTCACAACCGCCGTTGAATGTTTCATTCGTCCTAATCGGGGAGACACAGTTCACTTAAGTCACTATGACCCCATCAAAGTGCACAGTGAACCAGAACAGCTCTCATAGGATTGATGACAAGAGTTTACTAACGCAAGCGCTTTCGTATTTAAGTCAAGATTCGACCCATTGACCTCCCCTTTAGAAGATGAAATTCATTACCAACTGGACTACCACCTTGGTGGTACTGAAAAATATATGTTGATTTCAATATAAACAAAAGTATTTTGAATGTAACAATTTAAAATTGCTGAAATTAAAATTAACACTTAAAATAGTTATAAGTAAAAATAATTTTTATAATACTCAGTAACCTGTTGAAGAAAATCACGTTTTCAATCGTTAGAATCTACCAAACCATGGTTTTGTTTACCAAACACTGTTTTGACTTAAAAATCAAAAAGCACTTCAAACCGTCACCATATTCCCAAATGAAGCCTTAGTTATTGGATTAATCAACGAGTAAAGAAAAGATTGATAAAATGATAATTAATGGCTTGAAGGCAAGAGCTAGGCCTAGCTACCTAAGGTAGGTTTAATTAATTTTAGTTCCCCAATAATATATTGCTGAAAAGCACGTTTAGTGAATAATTAATTTAATATCTATCGAAGGCTTCGAGGAGGAGCTCCATTATCGGACATTCCAGATCAAGAGCTTAACTATTAGCACGTCAATATGTAAGCTCAATTATTTTGAGTAAACATATATATAAATATGTTTGATTAGCTGCCACCAACACGTTTTTCACGCTAAACCGAAAGGAACCACAAGCAGGGCCAGCCCTATTATGGTAAGGCCGGTAAAGCCACCGCCTTAGGCCCCAAAAATTTTAGGCCACAATAAGGAAGATTGTAACCAATATGTATATATGTTGTTGTTCTTACCCGTAATAATTTTTAGATTACAATAAAAGCCAATGAATCTAGTGCAAATCTTACACATAATAATATAAGTCCATGACTTTATTACAAACAAACTTACATGGCAAAGACAATTCTTCATAAATCTAATTTTTCTTTATTTGTATTTGTATTGATTTTTCAACCATAACATAATCTTAACTTTTTAATCTGTCAACCTTCATAATTTATTGCTCGCTTCTCTCGCAATTCCTAATTACCCTTCCTATTAACTATCAATTAGGTTCAATTAGATGAAATTTCCCCATTCCCTTTATTCTTTCTAAATTTGTCATTCTTTGTAATATCTAATTGAAGTAAAGTAACCTTTTTCTTGCTATTTCATCCTCTTTTTTTTGGCCGAGCTGCTGAAGTTTCCTCTCTTTTTTTCTTTTTTTTTCGGTTGAAAGAGGGGGCGAAGCCCGAGTACGAATAAAAGCAAAATACCAAATAACTAAATCGAACAAAGATGGGGTAAGGCAGCCCCAACAATATCTCCAGAAAGTAGAACTCTAATTTCCGACGGTGGAGTGTGTTGAATGTGTAATCCCAAGGGTAGGCTAAGCGATCATCGTGCCATCCAATCCGCTACAGAGTTTCCTTCCCGATACTAATGACTAACTTTGCCATGCCAGTCACGCTCAAGCCACGAACGAATCTCCCGAATTATCCCCTGACGTTTCCTCTTTTCTTTCTCGTGTTCCATATTTTTATGTGGTTTTTCTTATCGTTTTTCCTTTTTATTTTTTGGTTGATGCAAACAGTAGAGAAAGGATTTTTTTTTGTAGATAATGATATATAACATAATAAACTCACATTGAAAAAGATAGAATATATATATATATAAATTAATTATTAACTTTATATGTCAAAGGTTAAAAAATCAAAATTATAAATTATAGGTCTCTATTATATTTGGACCGCCACAGACCACACGTGAATCTCATTTCACCGGCAGTCCAATACATTCAACACATGGGCGAGCCTACTCAGTACTATCCAATATATTCATTATTTTCTCCGAAGGTCCCACAATTCATTCTCTCCATTTTTAAAGGTTTCTCGTGGTAAAATCCAACCTCATATTCATCAATCAACTATCCCTCTCCAATCCAATGGAGAAAGCTTTGTTCCACTCCGTTGATGGCCATGCCATGCTCTGCTTTCCCTCCGGATCCCATCACCGCCGCCCGTGCCCCGTCCCGCGGGCATCGATGGTGACCGCCACTCCGACCTCCCGCAGCGCCGCCCAGTCACCTTCTTACTGGGACGCCATCAACCTTCATATTGCTACCCACCTCGAGAAGTCCATCCCGCCCCGGGCTGTGCCCTCTGTCTCCGAGCCCCTCCGCCAGCTGGCCATCGCCGCCCCAAGGAGCTCCGCCCCGGCCCTCTGTGTGGCCGCCTGCGAGCTGGTCGGCGGTACCCAAGACCAGGCCATTGACGCAGCCGTCGCCCTGCACCTGATGCATGCTGCCGCCTTCGTCCACGACCACCTCCCCCGGACAGACCGCCCCGACTCTAGGCAGGTGCCGAGGCCGACTGCACACCTCGGGTTCGGTCCGAACGTTGAGCTCCTCACGGGGGACGGCATGATGCCGCTCGCGCTCGAGCTGCTCGCGAGGTCGGACGACCATGCCACGGAGACTTCCTCGGGCCGAGTCCTGCGCGTGATGGTGGAGATCACACGAGCCGTGGGGTCCCAGGGGGCGGTGGCCGGGCAGTATTACGGGGAGATATTGGGGCGCGTCTGGTCATCGTCTTCAGCGGACGGACGTCTAGATCTCGCATTCTTGGCCTATCACGCGTGTGGGAAGAGGGAGGGAGCCCTTCACGCTTGCGCGGGGGCTTGCGGGGCGATCATCGGAGGTGGGTGCGAGGAGGAGATCGAACGGCTGAGGGCTTACGGGTACTCCGTAGGGATGATTCTGGGGATCAGCAACTACGGTGGATCAGGTAAAGGGCAAGAAGTTGCGGAGTTCGAGGAAGTAATGGAGGAGATGAGACGAATGGCAATCATAAATTTGAAAGGTTTTAATGAATCCAAGGCTGAGGAAATTTCTTCTATTTTGAGGAGCAGCTAATGCTTAGGGCCAAGCCATGTCCTAGTATGATGATAAACCATACGTATGATTGGGTTGTTTCATCAACGTTCCTTGGCCGCCCTAATGTTGTTACGTTGTAGCTAGCTGGGACTTTTTGTTATATTTTGATCGAAAAGTGGCAACAACATTCCAGCCATCAGATATTGTTATACGTGTTACTGATTGGAGCAGCGCATGAGTTCGGGTATCCTCGGCATGTACGATGAATGATGTGAAGCTTTTTTCTAATGAAGTTAGTGTATTGTGTACTAGCTAGATGGAGTACTTTATTGCACTTTCCAAGGTTCATGTGATTCTCGTGGGCTTAATTTGGACTCAGTTAGTTTTTTACGTGTCTCCTTGCAAAGACGCAAAAGTTGAAAGTGCTTCTACGATGTGAATGATCCACTGCAAATATATATAAAAATAAGCACTAATTCTACCAGCAAGTATACTGGGTCAGATCAAGTAATATAGTGATGAATAGAGTGTCGATCCCACGATGATTAATTAAGTATTAAACCTATATTAAATTCTATTATTATCTAAGCAATCAAATTGAGAGAATTAACTAATTAACTACTAATCAACCTAAATCGTCACAAAGAGCAGAAAGAGAATTGTATGAAAATATATCAATTGAAAGTGGGAAAAACAAAATCCACCCTAGTTTCACTAATCAGATTGCCATCATGTTATATAAATTAATAGTTATGTGGTTATTCAAGTGAGTTTATCAAGCCTTTAAAATTAAAGTCTTAAACCCCTAATTAATCATTCAGCTCCCGCATCTCTAATTAATAATGGACTCTAAATTATAATCGTACACCTTCCAGTGCTATGATTGTCTAATGCCCTAAATTAATTATCCCTAATGTCTTAGCGAATAACTAACTAGAAACATTACATTAATCCCTGGATAATCTCTAATTAAACTAATTAACGCAGCTTCCGCATTTAACTAATTGGTCTAATCAAGAATTCCTAACAAACACTATATCAACTCCCGTATCAATAGTGTTTCTAACAATTATAACCAATTAGGAATTAAAATTGAAATTATAGGAATTGCAATCATGAATTATTAACACATCTATTAATCATATAACATGGCGATAATCATCATATTAGCTATCTAGGGTTTCATCATATTCCCACAAGAGAATCTTAGAACATCATGGAATTGAAAACACAATTATAATTCAAAGGAGTCATTGCAATAGAATTCATATTCAGCAGTAAACTCAAGATATTGAATCCTAAAACAAAAACCCAACAATTCCTTTAAGGAATTGTCTCTTCCACAATTCTTCGCTTCAAATCAATTGATCCAGGTGACGGCTCCAGACAAGACTCTCTCCAAAAACTCTCTAGGTTAAAAGAATGGTGAAAGATGGCTCCCCCCAGGGTTTCCTAATCTTGTTATGAGGAGTATTTATATCCAAAACAAAAAAAAAGATTTCCGAAAGATATAGGCTGGCTCCAAATTGCGCAAAACTCCTCAATATTGCTCGTAATTCCATCTAAGTCCTCAAAGACCTACAATATCAAATTACACATAATTAAGCACCGACTTCTTATAATTTCTATAAAATTAATAATAATTTAACATGAATTGCACAATAAAATATGAGTATAATATGCCCTTATCAACTTCCCCACACTTGAACTTTTGCTTGTCCTCAAGCAAAATAAATAAGACCAAGGAAAGAAATCTATCAGAGAGAGTACAAATTTTCATATTCACTGATTTAAGCATTTGATATCTCATAATTTATGACTCGCTATTTTGTGGTGCCCACTGCTCAAACCAAACTGGAAATATGTGATCAGAGTACTACAGTTGAAATTAACCAGCTAATCTAGAGAAAGCAAATTTTAATCCAAGCGTTTAGCCTAAGATTTCTATTTCAAAAGTAAATACTCAGTCCTATAAGGAAAAATACACATTTAAACTTCATAGTTGTTAGCAGGCATATAATCCCTCTAATTTTCCCTTTAAGCAAGTCAACAAGGTAGTGAAAGCATATGGTATCTGCTTCGTCCCTAGGTTTTCTTCCTTTTTATTACAAGTCTTAATTCATTTTTTTGTTTTTGCATTCAATTTTTCCTTTCTGTTTCAGAAGCAAATTATTTTTTTTTTCAAGTCCAATTTTTGTTTGAACTTGTGCCTTTCCGCTCTTCTCGTTATAGTGAGTTCATTGAGTCGGCACATCCCGGGCTCATCACCCAAGTGACCGGGTTTTAAAGGGACCCCTACGAACTCTTCCTCACTCTAACATTCAAGTTAGGATACTCATAACTCAATTCTTGAGTCATTGGAGTAAAGGCTATGCTTGCTTTTTTTTTTTTTGAATGCTCACTAACACTTTTCAGACTTCTTTTATAGGAATCACTAAGTACAAAGCTTCTTCTACCTCTTTCACTAAATGTTAAAGTGCTATTAGAATAATTAAAAAGAGGATATACTAACTAACTTTGCTTAGAAGTAGACCTGTTTATTTTTCACTTAAGGACTTGACCGACTCTTAAACTTCAAACTCTAGGGCTAAAAACTAGGTAAATTTGATTTCTAAAGATTTGACTAATTAATTTTAACTAAGTACAAAAATCACAACAGTGGTGAGTAGGGCGCCTAAGTGAGTCAATTTTTTTCAAACAATTCCTGAACAAATGCTATCAACAGTATTCTTCATACAATCTCTAGATTTCAATAATTAAAAAAAATTAAAAAAAGAATTTAGCCTAAGAATTGCCAGATAACTTAAGGACAATTATAATTCAAGGTGACAGGGAAGTATAACTATTTATCAACAAAGACAGGCATCAGATGTCATGAGTAACAAATTAAATCACAAAATTCAGACATCAACACTATACTCAATTTTATACTCCATCTGTTTAGTATCTCCCTTCCCCACACTTAGATTAAACAGTGTCCTCACAGTTCCTAATGTAGCTCTAGTGAAACGAAAATAAAAATAAAGAACATAAGAGAAAAAGAGATACTAGTACTTCCCCGGTTTCGAAAAATTAAGTTGAAGCAATTGGAGTTCCAACTGGTATAGCAATAGAGAGAGTCAGCAGTTGTTATCCACCCTGGCTTCAAAAACAAAAAGAAAACAACAAAAAGAACAAAAATAGCAGATAATCCATCTTAACTAAAACAATCAAATAGCAAATATCCCAAGTCTACCCAATGAGTGGGTGCTTGATAAAGTACAAACCAACAGCAAATCAAAATAAAACAAATGAAGCAAAAGAATTGAGAGCCAACAGGGACTTCAGCTCTCAGACATGGGCTGCCTCCCATGAAGCGCTTAGTTTATAGTCGCTAGTTCGACTTTTCCAGTTCTTCAACCGAATTTGCTAGATCCACCGTAGTGGCATCACCATCAATATTTTCCCCTTCAAAGTAATGCTTGAGAAGATGACCGTTTACTTTAAAAGTGCGGTCATCTTCTGACTTCAGCTCAACTGCACCATAGGGAAAAACATTAGAAATAACAAATGGTCCAAACCATCGAGATTTTAACTTACCTGGGAACAACTTCAAGCGAGAGTTGTATAATAGGACTTTCTGACCAGGCAAAAACTCTCGCTTTAGGATGTTCCTATCATGCCATCGCTTGGCTCGCTCCTTGTATATCCTAGCATTTTCATATGCTTCCTCTCTCATCTCAGCCATCTGATTCAACTGGAGCAATCTCTTTTCACCTCTCCTTTGCCCAAGTACTGCTCCTACAGCATAGTCGCTGGCATCACACATCAGCTCAAACGGAAGCTCCCGATTAGGTGCAACGATCACTGGTGCAGAAGTGAGTTTCTCCTTCAATAAATTGAATGCCTGCAAACAATTGTCATTAAAAACAAAAACAGAATCTTTTTCAAGTAAATTACAAAGAGGTCTAGAGATTTTAGAAAAGTCCTTGATAAATCTCCTGTAGAAGCCAGCATGTCCTAAGAAGCTCCTTACTCCTTTTGTTGAAGTGGGTGGTGGCAACTTCTCTATTATCTCCACTTTTGCTCGATCAACTTCAATCCCTTTCTTTGACACCTTGTGACCTAAGACTATACCCTTTCTTACCATAAAATGACATTTCTCCCAGTTCAGAAGCAGATTAGTCTCCTTACATCTTTTAAGCACACAGCCTAAATTTGTCAGACAAGATTCAAATGACTTCCCAAAAACAGAGAAATCATCCTTAAATATTTCAATAAAATTCTCTAACATGTCAGAAAATATAGACATCATGCACCTCTGGAAAGTGGCAGATGCATTACAGAGACTGAAAGGCATTCTCCTAAAGGCAAAAGTGCCATAGGGACAAGTGAATGTGGTTTTCTCCTGGTCCTCGGGTGCTATATGAATCTGATTGTAACTAGAATAACCATCTAGAAAACAATAATAATCATGCCCTGCAAGTTTTTCTAGCATCTGATCAATGAAGGGGAGGGGGAAATGGTCTTTACGGGTAGCATCATTTAGTTTCCTGTAATCTATACAAACTCTCCACCCAGTCACAGTACGAGTCGGGATTAATTCATTGACCTCATTTTTAACCACAGTCATACCACCCTTTTTAGGCACTATTTGAACAGGACTAACCCATTTACTATCTAAGATAGGATAGATAATACCTGCATCCAACAGTTTAAGCACTTCTTTCTTCACTACCTCTTTGAGAGTTGGGTTAAGTTGCCTCTGTGGTTGCACTGTGGGTTTGCACTCAGCTTCCAACATTATCCTGTGAGTGCAAATCAGAGGGCTGATCCCTTTGATATCTGCAATAGTCCATCCTATTGCCTCCTTGTGCTCTCTCAGCACGCTTAGGAGCTGTTGTTCCTGATCACCTGTCAAGGAAGAAGAGATAATTATTGGCAAAGTATCATCTATTCCAAGATATGCATATTTTAAATGGCTAGGCAATGGTTTAAGTTCTAGCACCGGGGACTGTGTCAAAGATGACACTGGTTTTGTCGCACTGGTGCCCAGCTCCTCATAGTAGCGAGCCTTGATTTCTGATACCTTCTCCATAGATTCTTCCTCATGCTCATCATCATCACTCCAATCGTCCAGATCCCTAAGGACTGATTCCATTGTATCCACACCTGCTTTCTCCTCCACAGACTCAAAGATAAGCTCATCAATAATATCAATGGTGTAACAAGATTTGCCATCATCAAATTTCTTTATATCGTCATAAACATTAAAAGTTATTTGTTCATTCATAACTCTTAAAGTGAGCTTACCTTGTTCCACATCTATTAATGCTTTACCTGTCGCAAGGAACGGTCTGCCAAGGATCATGGGCACCTCTCTGTCCTCTTCCATCTCCAAGACTATGAAGTCGACTGGAAATATGAATTTGTCTACCTTCACCAGGACATTCTCGACAATACCCTTTGGATATTTGATACTCCTGTCAGCAAGTTGCAAGGTAATATGAGTTTTCTTACATTCTCCAAGTCCAAGTTTCCTGAAAATAGACAGAGGCATTAAATTTATACTTGCACCTGAATCAATAAGAACGTTCTCAAAATGAAAATTCCCTATAGTACAAGGAACAGTGAAACTCCCCTGATCTCTTTGTTTGCGTGGTAAGTTAGGCAAGTCCTTTTGGAGAATCATAGAACACTCTCCTGTAAGCATCACAGGCTCACTCCCATCAAACTTCCTCTTTTTAGTGAGCGGATCCTTCATGAATCTAGCATATGAAGGCATCTGCTGGAGTGCTTCTGCAAATGGAATGTTGATTTGCAGCTTTTTAAAGACATCTAGGAATTTAGCAAATTGGGCATCCAGCTGTTGTTGCTTCAATCTTCTTGGAAAAGGGACAGGAGGAACATACGGTTTCACCCCTAGTGACTTCTGCCTTGGTTCCTCCACCTTTTGCTTACCTTTGTCTTTCTCCAGACTCTCCTCCTGAGTTTGAGCTTTTCTATTGACTATTTCCAATTCCTTGCCACTCCTCGGCATTATAGCATTGACACCCTTGGGGTTCTCTTCAGTGTTGCTGGGTAAAGACCCTGATGGTCTATTACTCAATTGTTGAGAAATCGACTAATCTGACCCTCTAGGTTTCGAACAGTGGCTTGTTGATTCTGTAGCATGGCGTCAGTCTTTTACATATAGCTCAACATGAGCTCTTCCATTCTCGACTGACTTTGCTGAGGTGGAGCATTCTGAGCAGGGCCTTGCTTTTGGAATCCAGGTGGCGGTTTAAGTGCATTATTCTCATTCCTCCATGAGAAATTAGGATGATTACGCCACCCGGGATTGTAAGTGATCGAATAAGGCCCTTGATTACTCTGTTGGAAGTTGTTGACAAAGTTCACTTGCTCTCCATTGGGTGAAGCCGAGGGATTTCCAGACATGCATTCAAGAGTCGAATGTGGTCCTGAACACAACTCACAAAAAGCAACCTGATTAGTATTAAAAGAATGTGCTGAGGTGAGTTTACTTACCTGGGTAGTGAGAGCTGAAATCTGGGTTGTCAAATTAGCAATAGTGTCCATGTCATTGACTGATGCCACTCTTGATTTACTTCTCTCATTCTGCCAATTATGTGCACTGGAGGCCATCTCTTCTATCAAAGCACTTGCTTCATCATAATTCTTACCCATCAGTGCGCCTCCTGCTGCAGCATCTACTAGAGACCTCAATGTATCATCCAGGCTAAGATAGAAGACCTCAATTAAGAGATTATCTGGCAATCCGTGATGTGGGCACTTTCTGATTGCCTCCTTGAATCTCTCCCATGCCTCATAAAGTGATTCACCATTGAACTTGGTGAAGTTAGTGATTTCGTTCCTCAATCTTGCAGTCCTATCTGGTGGGAAAAATCTCCTGAGAAACTTAGATGAAAGGTCGACCCAGGTGGTGATGGACTCTTGTGGCAGTGAATTGAACCAGGCTCTCGCTTTATCCCTAAGTGAGAAAGGAAAAAGCTGTAATCTAATAACATCATCAGTGACATTATTCATCTTTACCGTGTTACAGTATTGGAGGAATCCTGCAATATGCTCATCGGGACTCTCGTTGGGATATCCTCCAAACTGATTTGATTGAACCATCTGGATGAGTGCTGGCTTCAGTTCAAAATTATTAGCTAGAATAGTGGGCCTTCTGATCGCAGAACCCATAATAGTAGGTACTGCATAGTCTCGAAGTGCTCTGGCAGCACCCTGTATTTGGCGGTTGATGTCATCATCTGCCATCTCAACTACCTGCAATTCTTCCCTTCTTCTGTTCTCTCTTCTCAACCGATGCAAGGTGCGCTCTATCTCAGGATCTAATGGTAGAAGTTCAGCACTTCTACTCATGCGCATAGAAAACCTGCAAAGAGAACAAGAAATAAACACACAGTAAAGTGCGCCTAAATTAACAATAAAACTAAAGGTGGTCTAATATTAAGTTAATCCCCGGCAACGGCGCCAAAAACTTGATCCACTGCAAATATATATAAAAATAAGCACTAATTCTACCAGCAAGTATACTGGGTCAGATCAAGTAATATAGTGATGAATAGAGTGTCGATCCCACGATGATTAATTAAGTACTAAACCTATATTAGATTCTATTATTATCTAAGCAATCAAATTGAGAGAATTAACTAATTAACTACTAATCAACCTAAATCGTCACAAAGAGCAGAAAGAGAATTGTATGAAAATATATCAATTGAAAGTGGGAAAAACAAAATCCACCCTAGTTTCACTAATCAGATTGCCATCATGTTATATAAATTAATAGCTATGTGGTTATTCAAGTGAGTTTATCAAGCCTTTAAAATTAAAGTCTTAAACCCCTAATTAATCATTCAGCTCCCGCATCTCTAATTAATAATGGACTATAAATTATAATCGTACACCTTCCAGTGCTATGATTGTCTAATGCCCTAAATTAATTATCCCAAATGTCTTAGCGAATAACTAACTAGAAACATTGCATTAATCCCTGGATAATCTCTAATTAAACTAATTAACGCAGCTTCCGCATTTAACTAATTAGTCTAATCAAGAATTCCTAACAAACACTATTGTCAGCACCCAATTTCGGTCCATCGGCTCCAAGGGGGTAAAATTGTCATTTTTCTATTTATCACTCTTTTTTTTAAAAATAAAATAAAATAAAAAAATAATAAAAAAAATTAATTAATTAATTAATTAATAATAATATATATATAATTTTAAAAAAAAAAAAAAAAAAAAAAAGGAAAGGAAAGAAAAGTCTCGGGCAGGGCCGGGCAAGGCCGGGCAGCATTGACCGGCTGCCCGTGACCCGCCGGCCCTAATTCAAAAAAAAAAAAAAAAAAATTTGTTCTGGGCAGTCCGGGCAGGCCGGGCAGCGGCAACTGGCTGCCCGCGATCTGGCCGGCCGCCCAGAATAGGAAATCGCGGATTTCGCGATTTCCTCCCCAAATCGGCTGAAATCTCGACCGAAAATTACAATTAAAGGGGGGAAAACCTAATTCGGCGCGGACACAAAAGGAACCCACAGAAAGAAATCGTAAAATTCCTCTCGGATTGGGGAAATTTTGCAAATCGTTGCCCGATCGGAATAACGCCGGGAAACGGTGAAATTGCCTTGATTCCGACCATCCCAGCCATCAGCGAAGCCCAGATCGGAGCCGGCGCGACCCAGGCGGTGCTCAGACCCCTCACCCGATCCTTTTCGCGTCGTCGTCGCGGCGTCCAACAGCCGGAACTGCCGCTCGCGGCCGATCGGCGCCGCCAGCACCACCTTCCTTCGGAGCTCCTCACTGACGGGCTTTGGCCCACTATTTCCTTGTTGCAGGTCCAGCCCGTCAGCCCGTCAGCCGCGGCCTAAAGCTTTCCGCGGCCCAAGCCCAGCCCGATCCTAAATCCAGCCCAGCCCGATCCTAAATCCAGTCCAGCCCAAGATCTCTCCGGGCGGTTTCCTCCTTCGGATAGGCTGACCGATCCGATCCGACCCGACCCGTCCGTCCGACAATTTTCGCATATTACAGAAACGCCCCCAAACTTTTGGGTTAGGTAAAAATCTCAACTTAGCGGCATGTTTAGGGCTTTATATTAAATATCATGCTTACTTGAATGATGATGACATGAAATAATTGCTTGTTGTTTGCATAGATTATCAAAATTATACCGAATCCGATTATTCTAATTTTCTGATTTGTTCCATTCTAGTCCTGCAACGAATTTTCATTTTTTTCAATCCTGCCCAAATTCCCAAATCAATTTTAAACCAGTTCCATGGCATTTTCGATATTTCGATCACATCCCTAATTTTTTTCAGAATCAAATACTGCTCCAGAAAACTTTTACATTTGTTTCAATTCATTCCCTGGAGTATTTATTATTTTTTAAAATCAGCCCTAAATTTAAAAATTCATTTCAAACATACTCTGGGCTATTTCATTATTTCTAGCACATCCTCCGAATTTTTTAGAATTTAAAATCGCTCCGATAAACTTTTCAATTTGTTTCAATTTAGTCCCTGCAACATTTATTCATTTTTTTTTTAAAAAAAAGCCCTGAATTTCAAAAACAATTAATTTCAAATAACCCTAGTCCATTTTATACTTTCCCGGACATTCTCCAAATTTTATAGAATTTAGAAAAAAATCATTCTCCTTATTATTCTACGTTATGTTGTTCGATCTTATTGCAAATTTTTCGAGATAACTGGAAATTAGAGTTTATCAGGCGATCTATTATTGATCGTTTCGACGGCTCGAAATCCAAAAAAATAAAATAAAGCATTCAGCAGATTTTAATTAAACTTAATGATTTCACCAATCGGGTAAACGGGACGTTCATTTGACTAATTAATTCACTCGACCTTAATAATTTTGCATGAATTGGTAATTAATCGGAAATACGCATCGATAAATTGCAAATACGTGTTGACGCCTTCTTTTCAAAATTCGCAAATTTCATACTAAAATCTGAGACTCGTGATCCGATGTGACATGGACGTCTGGGAAGAACTTGCATGTTTTGACTCGAGGCCTCCTAATTTTAGGTAACTCAAGTCGGGGTGTGGAAGTTCTTTTTAGATCACTTCCGGATAGATTGACCGTTTCTTTGACTTTTTGGGGTTCTCGTATAACCCTAGAAGAATCAGGGAATCAGTCAGCGCCGGTCACAGGCCGAGGTGGCCCGCATTGCGTAGTCTTTCTCTTTTCAAAAATAAATTTTCTATACAAAGGCAAAAAGGCGTATTTACAATTTATTGTTATCTATGCATGATCTTGGGTAGTTAGATCGGGAATAACGGTTTAAGATACCAACATTTGACTTATTCGCATACTCGGCCTAATAGAAAACAGAATGGGGATAGCGGGCTAGGCACTAGGCTGTAGGATTCTCGTGTCAAAAATCCACATTCTATAATAACCTATCATAATCAAAGTGTCACGATACATAACATTTTAAAATCAACCCACACATTCGAGACTTGATCACGGACACACACAGTCTGTCAGGTCCGGTAAATGATGCTGAATGCTACATGCCATTTCCGTCTTGCTTTTTACTTGTTTTAGGGTAGGATTTGTATGCCAAGATTCCTTGGTTAATAATCAATTAATCCACGTAAATTTGGTGATAATAAAACCCCATTGATTGTTTATTTGAACCTGCTTGTTACATCTTTTGCACTTGATTGTATTGCGGATCGAGCCCGATCCTTTAGGATTCGATTCACATTGGGTCCAACGCCCATGACCGACGATCATGGGGCCCAATGCCCTTATACACCGAGAGCATACTTTAATTTCAATTTCAGTCTTTTCAAACTACACGGCGAGCACGAGTGGAATAATTACCGAAATGCGAACCGACCGGGATCCAATTGTTATAATTTGTATTTTATTTATTTGAGAGAACAATGTGAGGATTTATGTTGTATGTTTTATTAATGTAAGAATCCCGGTCGGAGAGCAGACGGTCGGAGTGTTTCTTCGAATTTACGGTGTCAAAACGCGTAAGATGAGCGGAACTTAATTAAGCGGTAATTAAATAAAAATGGCAAGCCTAGACAAGCTAGAGTACCGATAGGGCATGCGAGATATAGGCTCGCATGTAACAGAACCTCCGAATTCGGAACCTCGGGTTTCGCAGACCATATGCCTTAGCAATTAGGTGTACCCCGTACCCCTAGACCCGGGTAACTTGCCGGCCCTCGACCTTCGGGTCGTAAAATGGCAAGTGGCGACTCCTTCTCACGTGCGTCCGTCGCGCGTCCCCAGGAAGGTGGATACTCCTAAGCCGCGTTGCATTTAGGCACGCGCATGCGTGCCCCGACGAGATGAAATTCGGGTGCGCACAGCTTGGCGACTCCACTGGGGACACTTAGAGGGTTCGGGCTCGTTTCCGCTTGCTTTGTTTGCTTGTTTATTTATCGCTCTCCGCAATTTTTTTTTTCTCGCTTATCTACTTTATGCATTTTTATTTCCCGCACACGCATTGCATAACATACTAGCTTCTAGGTACCTATGGGTCGCGTCCCACGACCGGTAATAGGAGCATAGGTTAGATAGGGGTTCGAAGTAGGGGTACGGCGCGCAGTTCGACTGTCGCTTAGGCCTTGAAAAGAATCCCGCTCGATTTCAAGGAATTGACACCCTTGAGTCGGGGGCCCCCATCCTTAGGTAGCACGGTCCTTGTAGTGCCAAAACCATGCATACTACAGGAGCTCCACGCCATATTCCAACCCGACTTCAGTAATAGTCCATCGAGTCGGCCTGCGCGCCATTTGAGTCCTTTTCTGTTTTTGAGAGAGATGTACGTTGTATACATTAAGCCGTGGGCATTTATTTTCTGTACCCATGCATCATCTAATTTCAAAATTAGGCGTCATTTACATTAACTAGTCCTAAATCGGTTTTCCTTTCATCTTGGTAAGAGATGGCGCGCTCGGTCTCCTTTCCACACCTCGACAGGGTCACGCCACCACTTGAGGAAATCAGTCACATCTGGGCTCATCTACATCAGGTCAACCGCGACTACATCAGTACCTTTGTTGGGGATATACCAATGCTAGCTATGTGCCGAGTGGATTGGAACTTCTTGGGAGCAGCGGTAACATTTTGGGACCCAGTCCACGCCGTTTTCAACATCCAAGGTACTGAGCTCACACCTACCATCGAGGAATATCGCATTCTCGTCGGAAGAGTTGCAGCCACCCGCGACATTGTGGAACCTAACTTCCACACCACCCGACTTGTTTTGGTATCGCGTCTACTCGGGGTGCATAGGTCTCAGCTACAAGCCGAACTTGCATATTCCGGTGGCACAGAGATAGCCACCGCGAAACTACTCCATTTTATTAAGATACGAACGCACGAGGTTCAAGGGGATCTTTTACAAAAGAATTTTTGTCATGCAATCTTATTTTTAATTTTCGGGACTCTATTATTCCCTCGCTCGGCCGGTCACATTGACGCAGCCTTAGCTAGCGTTGTCCTCCAAGTGGTGGGAGGCCGCGAATACGAGGTGGCCTTGTTGGCCGAGACCATACGGTCCCTTGATCGCGTTACAAGAAAGACCGATCGAAGGTTGAGAGGGTCCCCAATCCTTTTGCAAGTTTGGCTCCAAAGCCATGCAAACCCCTTTGGCCTTGTTCGTCCGGTTATGTTTTTCACACGTCCGGAGTCTATCATTTCGCGGTTACTACCTCTGTTGCGTGTGGAAGAACGCAAGGTCTCCGAGTGGATCAAAATTTTTCGCGAAATAGCACCAAAGGGCTTTAAATGGCGCGCCGCGTGGATGCCACCCGGACCCATGACCATTAAATGTCCTGATTTTAACGGAGTGCCACTCGTGAGCCATGCGGGGTCCACCACCTATTTTCCGGCGCGAGTAGTGAGGCAGTTAGGTGGCTTACAGACAGTTCCCAAAGGTACGGCGCGAACCGAATTTGAACATACTTGGCGGGAGGACCAGACGTCCATAGATCGCCAAAGTGAAATCGAACGGGTTATGACCGCGTGGCGGACTACGGTCATCGAACATCTTTACTTCCCCGAGCACCCGACCCAAGACGAACGAGACTTTCAAGCCACGGAGGAATATATCCTCCGCTTTTATCGATGGGATGTATCAGAGAATGATGATTTCACAGATTCCCCTCCGGTAGAAAGTAGTGCATCATCCGGGGCACCGGTACCGGACATGGCCATCCAAGCCGAGCTCGCCAATCTCAGGGCTGAAAGGGATCGCCTCCGCCGAGAGATCGCCGAGAAAAACGAGCAGCTGAGTGATCGGCACCAACTACAGAAGGAACTTGCACAGACCCGCGCCCAACTCCAGAAGCGTGACCAGGAGTTGGCGCAAGCGAACGCTGCCTTGGAAGGGGTCGGGAAGAGGGCCCGTGTAGGTCCATGCACATCCTAGGATAGACACCTCAACCAGGCCCTCACCGGTGCTTTCCATGGTGATGGTCGCTTGCACCTCGGGCACGTTGGAAGACCGATTTAGGACTATCTTTTCAAAATTTGTATTGCACTTTGAACCATTCAAAGTTAATATGAATGACAGCATTAGTTTTGAAAATTCATGCATCTCATGCATTTCTGCTCTTATTCATTGCTTTGCATGTTATTTTAGAGATAATTTCTTACATTAAACTCACACACTTATGGAATTTAGGTGTTAACAACTGGCGGCACCTCATCGATATCCTACTCGTTTCCAGCAAAGAATGGCAGAAGAAAATCAATTAGCTGTCTTTGAGGAAGATACGCCTATCACTCCAATTCATTCTCAAGCGCCGACTATGCATGCGCCACCACCACACGTGTCTCCTATAGGCGTGCCACCAGCACATCGGGGAGCTTCCCCGACTCATCTTCCGCCACCTGTATCTTCGGGCCCACACCCGGCATATTCTGGAGGACAACCATCTTCCGCAGCTGATGATCGTGCACGTATTGCAGTACTTGAGAGCACGGTCAATCAACTGGCTGCCACCATGGCCACCAATATGGCCGAGCTCATGGCCCTACTCAAAGGCCCAAATCGTGCTTCTTCGAGCTTCACCCCACCTCCTGGGTACGGGCCAGCGGTCGATCCAAGCCCATGGGCCCAGCCGACCTTGATCCCCGATAATGGAGATACGTCTGCCCCAACGATAGTGAATGTGCCGGCAGCCCATCCGGTTAACAATCTTCCAGCACCACCGGCTTCAGCGACAGTGTTGGAACCGCCTATGCTAGTACCTCCACCGATCTCCACATCAGTCCCAGTTCCGGTCTCTGCGTCGGTCCCAGCTCCGACTTCCGCTGTCCCACCGCCGATCATATTCCTGCCTACAACTGCCCAGGTTCCTGCTCACACTGCCGAACCTCCCCCGTACCAAGCTCCACAACCCCATATCGGCCTTTCTTACCAAGCTTCACCTCCCCTAAATATAGCCTACTCTGAACCGGGCACGCCGAACCACACGGCCCCTAAAGCTCCACCCACAAATTTTCTCCCGGAAACGGAGACTGAACAGGAGCAGAGATTGAAGAAGTTGGAAGAGAATATCCGAGCCCTACAATCAGGCGGCTCCCGCCTTGATGCCGGCGACGGCGATTGGAGTCTTTTCCCAAGCATGCAGCTACCCCCAAAGATTAAGGTGCCTGAATTCCAGAGGTACTACGGCACGACCGACCCTCGTCACCATCTCCGTCACTACCGGGGAAAAATGCTGCAGTACTGGGACTACGAA
Organism: Punica granatum; assembly: GCF_007655135.1. Taxonomy (NCBI): domain Eukaryota; kingdom Viridiplantae; phylum Streptophyta; class Magnoliopsida; order Myrtales; family Lythraceae; genus Punica; species Punica granatum. Next base: position 27,043,326 of record NC_045133.1, read on the forward strand.
GAGTTTGTCATCCATACATTCCAGGATAGTTTGGCAGGAGCGGCTCTGGATTGGTACATGTCACTGAAAGCTGCAGATATCCCCACGTGGGCAGACCTCTCAAACAAATTCATCGACCAGTACAGGTACTGTGCGGAGACGCCCCCGACTCTGCTGGAGCTCAGCACGATGGAGATGACCGAGGACCAGGGCTTCGAGGCCTATGCAGTGAAGTGGCGAGCTAGAGCGGCGAAGCACGTCCCTCCGATCAGCGAGGCACAGCAGATCCAATTATTCCACTCCACTCTTAAAGGGGCATACTACTTGCACTTGTTGGCCCACACGTCTTCATTCTCTAACCTTATCGACGCCGGAAAGAAGCTCGACATCGGCATCAAGCTCGGCAAGATAGAAGGTCCGGTCGAGAAAAAGGAAGGAGAGTCCTCGAAGAGGGCCGCCACTGGGACAGCGGGAAACAGGAGAGGGAAAGACATGTCCGTCAATGCTGTTAACTCAGGGCGCCAGGCCCCCCAGCAATATTCTATAAGCTACACGCCCGCACCACCAGCCGCTCAAGCATATGCTCCGCCTTCGATACATTATCAACCACAACCCCCAGCGCAGCAAGTTTACTATTCCGCCCCACCGGCTTCCTTTCCATTGCCAGTCCCGCAGCAATACGCCCATAATCATGCTTCTGCTCCTCCTCAGGCCCCGCAATACAGGCCTCCGGCTTCGAGAACTCCTCAGCCGACACAACAGGCCCCAGCCCCACAAGGTCAGCAAGGTGGCGCAACGCAAAATCGGCAACGTAAACAGTTCACGCCTCTGCCGGCTCCGCTCTCCTACATATACCGGCAACTCCTCGCGGGTAACAAGATCCGATCGATAGCACCTAACCCTGATTTTGACCCAACCATCCAAGATCAGAGTCGGCGCTGCGAGTACCACCAGGGCGCACCCGGTCACACCACTGACAATTGTTGGAAACTACGGGAGAGGATCCAACAGTTGATTGATGACAAGCAACTCACGTTCAACGCCGTCAAACCCCCAAACGTGCAATCAAATCCTCTTCCCGATCACGGGTCGAGCTCGGGACCCAGCATTAACATGATCGGTGTTTGCGCTATGGGAGAGTACGAGACCGGACAGGAGGCACCGGCCCCGTTTGTGATCGAATATGTTCCTGCAGAAGCTGGTGTAGGGTATGCAGGGTTTGATGCCACGCCCGCCCCATTCGTGATAGAAGTCCCGGCACGTGAGCCATATCAAGACAGCAGGGTCCCGTGGACCTACGAAGGAAGTGTTGGGAACCTCGAGAGTCAATTTAGCGTCATGGGCGTGACGCGCTCGGGTCGAGTCTATGAGAATCCGAAGGTCGCAAACAAAGAGAAAGCCCTGGCAATGCCCGAAGTCACCCCGGAAGCCTCGTCCATTCCCCAGAAGAAGGTGACCGAAGAAGAAGCTGAGGCCTTCATGAAGATAATTAAGGCGAGCGAGTATAAGGTGGTAGAGCAAATGGCCAAGTCTCCGGCCCATATTTCGCTACTCGCCCTCCTCTTGGGTTCAGAGCCACATCGTGAAGCGCTTCTAAGGGTCCTGACAGCAGCGCAGATCCCCAAAGAGACGGCTCCGGAGCGGATTGAGGAGACTATCAGTTCGATCTTCTCCAACAACATTTCATTCTCGGATGATGAACTTCCCTCAGAAGGGTGGGCACATTCGCGGGCACTACACATTGTCTGCAAGTGCAATAACTTTATCATCGGTCGGGTCATGATCGATAATGGCTCGGCACTCAATGTTTGCCCGGTTTCCACGCTGAAGCAGATGAACGTGGACTTTAACCGCATCCGTCCGAGCAAGACTGCAGTTCGAGCCTTCGATGGCTCGCGAAGGGAAGTAAATGGAGAGATCGACCTGGTGATCGAGGTGGGTCCCTGCTCATTCGCTGTTACGTTCCAAGTCCTAGACATTCCGAATGCTTTCAGCTTGTTGCTCGGGAGACCGTGGATCCATGCAGCTGGCGCCGTTCCTTCGTCCCTACACCAAAGGATCAAATTCATCGCAGAAGATCGACTTATCACGGTCAAGGGTGAGGAGGACTACGCCATTTACAAGGAGACAGTGTCCCCTACATCAGTATCGGGGACGATCAAAACCTCCCCTTCCATTCATTTGAAACAATCTCCGTCATTCGAGACTACGGAGAGATCGGTCCAACCCGCGCTGACCGCATGGTGGGGAAGGTTTTGCTGCGCCACAATTACATCCCCGGCACCGGACTCGGAGCACATGGGCAGGGGATCAACCGCCCCATCGAGATCGAAGAGTACAAGAACAGGAGGGGACTCGGTTTTCGCCCTTCTTGTCACGAGATTATTGAGGCTCGCAGGGGCAAGCACCTTCACCGCCTCGCTGCACGCTATGGGAAGATCAACAGGGGCATCCCGGTTCAGCCACTCTCCTACTTCTTTCCTGGGCCTCCACACATCGTCGGAGGTACTCTTGACGGTCCCCACTCGGATTCAAACAGCGAGCCTGTTGACCTGCCAAACATATGCGCCGTCACCGAGGAGACAACTCTAGGGGCTTACATCCGCCTCGCGCAGGAAAATGAGGAACTCAACAACTGGACCTCAGTCCCGCGTTACTCGGCTGTAATCGCCGATGTGTAAGGCCATCTATGTTTTGATATTCCCCGCGTGTCGGCATAGCCATAAGTCACACGACGGAAGAGGGATTCTTGTTATGGCATTTCGCCCTCATCATTAATAAAATCCCTACATGCATTTTTCAGAATTCTCTTGTCTTCTTTCTTTCTCTCTCACTTATTCGCAGCACTTTAAATTTTCTAAGACAATTTATTTAAATCGCCAGGCTCCACTCGAATCTGAGTCTTCGACGCGTCGATTCGAACTTATCCGAGGAACTCCTTGAAGAGTCCCGACCCATATACTTCGGGGAAGGACTCGACGAGGATGGTCGAGTGCCCGAGATAGAAGAGAGTTTGCGCCGCCTTGAGAACCGCCAACTCACTTCCGTAGAGCCGACAGAGGAGATCAATGTGGGTACCGAAGAAGAACCTCGCATATTAAAGATCGGGACGGGTCTCGACCCTACACAACGAGCCAAGATGATAGAATTTTTAACCGACTACCAAGAGGTCTTTGCTTGGTCCTACGCCGACATGCCGGGCTTAGATCCGTCGATAGTCAAGCACTTCCTACCACTTGATACAGAGAGGTTTCCACCCAAGCGACAGCACTTACGGCGGCAACGTGCCGGCCTTCTCCTCCGCATCAAAGAGGAGATCATTAAACAGATCAATGCAGGGTTTCTGGAAGTTTGCAATTATTCTGAGTGGGTAGCGAACATCGTGCCCGTGGAGAAGAAGGATGGAAGAGTTAGAGTCTGCGTCGACTACCGAGATCTCAACAAAGCCAGCCCCAAAGATAACTTTCCCCTACCTCACATTGACGTCTTAGTCGACAACACAGCTCGCCACACGTTGTTTTCCTTCATGGATGGCTTCTCCGGGTATAACCAGATTCGGATGGCCGAAGAGGACAAGATCAAGACGACGTTCATCACAATGTGGGGCACTTTCTGTTACCGAGTCATGCCCTTCGGCCTCAAAAACGCCGGGGCAACATATCAAAGGGCGATGGTCACGCTATTCCACGACATGATGCACAAAGAAATCGAGGTCTACGTTGACGACATGATTGCCAAATCCAAAGAAGGAGAGGACCACCTGGTTAATTTAAAACGCCTTTTTGACCGCCTCAAGAGGTACAAGCTCAGACTCAACCCGGCGAAGTGCACATTCGGCGCTAAGTCAGGGAAACTGTTAGGATTTGTGGTCAGTGAGCGAGGCATTGAGGTTGATCCGGACAAGGTAAAGGCAATCAGGGAGCTACGTCCGCCATCGACGGCCCGCGAAGTACGAGGTTTCTTGGGACGGCTGAATTACATTGCAAGATTTATCGCAAACCTGACAGACAAATGTCAACCACTCTTTCGTCTGCTTCGTAAAAATGCGGCAATTGAGTGGGATGAGGAATGTCAGAAAGCCTTCGATACTATCAAGGCATATTTGGCTCAGCCACCAGTGCTAGTTCCGCCGACACCAGATCGTCCGCTGATCCTTTACTTGACAGTGCGCCGGCAATCCCTAGGATGCATGTTAGGGCAAGAAGACGAGTCCACGCGCACAGAACACGCCATTTATTATTTGAGCAAGAAGTTTACCGAAGGGGAGTCTAACTACCCGGAGATTGAGAAGATATGTTGCGCGCTAGTGTGGGTCATGCAGAGACTTCGACAATACACGCTCTACCACACTATCCGCTTATTGTCAAAGGCGGATCCCCTGAAGTACTTGCTCGATAGTCCATCTTCCATGAAGAACATTTCAAAGTGGCGATGTCAGCTGACAGAATACGACATTGAATATGTGCCCCGTACATCGGTTAAGGGGCAGGCAATTGCAGATCACTTAGCGGAGTTCCCAATCGAAGACGATACGCCAATCAACTCTAATTTTCCGGACGAAGGGATTCTCCAGGTGGATAGGGAGGAGAACAAATTCGCATGGAAGATGTATTTCGACGGCGCAGTGAATTCCACCGGTTCTGGTATCGGCGCAGTGCTGATATCCCCTGACGGACGTTATTATCCGATTGCAGCAAAAGTCGATTTTCCTTGCACCAACAACGTGGCCGAATACGAGGCATGCATCCTTGGCCTGCAAGCGGCGATCGACTTCAAGGTGAAGGAATTGGAAGTATTCGGAGATTCTATGCTTACAATCTTCCAGACTCTGGGGCAATGGAAGACGAAGGACGAGAAATTAGTGCCATATCACGAGTATCTCGAGGAGTTAGCGGAGAACTTCGAGAAAGTCTCATTCACATACATGCCGCGCCACAAGAATCAATTTGCAGATGCACTCGCGACGCTCGCATCCATGGTGAGCATCACGAAAGAAAACCTCATTGAACCTCTCGAGATTGAGATCGCCAAAGGCCCTGCTCACTGCGACACAATCGAGGCGACCGATGAGCAGCCATGGTACGAAGACATTAAGCATTTCTTGCAAACCGGTCAATATCCTACATTCGCTAACCGTCGCGATCGAAAAACACTTCGGCGACTCGCAGCACATTATTTCCTGAGTGGAGAAACTCTCTATCGCCGTTCTTTCGACGCCACACTACTCCGGTGTGTTGACGAAGTCGAGGCACAACGTCTCATGGGAGAAATACACGAAGGGAGCTGCGGACCCCACATGAGCGGGCTTATGCTTGCCAAGAAACTCATGCGTTTAGGTTACTTTTGGTCCACCATGGAAGCCGATTGCGTCAAGCACGTCAAGCACTGCCACTTGTGCCAAGTGTATGCCGACCAGACCAAAGCACCGCCTAACGAGTTACGCCCGATGGCTGCCCCATGGCCCTTTTCAATGTGGGGTATCGACGTGATCGGTCCCATCAACCCCAAGGCATCCAACGGACACCAATTCATTTTGGTGGCGATAGACTATTTTACCAAGTGGATCGAGGCCGTAACGCTTGCTTCAGTTACAGCAAATGCCGTGGCACGTTTTCTCAAGCGTGACATCATTGCCCGATACGGAGTTCCCGAGACGATCATCACCGACAATGCCAAGAACCTGAACAACAGGGTCATTGACGAGCTTTGTGAGCGATTCAAAGTGCATCACCGCAACTCCACTCCATACCGTCCCCAAATGAATGGTGCAGTGGAGGCTGCAAACAAAAATATCAAGAAGATCATCGAGAAAATGACGGTGACTTACAGAGATTGGCACGAGATGCTTCCTTTCGCGCTCTTGGCATACCGAACATCTATCCGCTCTTCAACCGGGGCAACCCCGTATTCTTTAGTCTACGGCATGGAGGCCGTCCTCCCAATCGAAGTGGAGATTCCTTCTATGAGGGTCCTCGCCGAGACCGAACTTGAAGAAGCAGAATGGGCGAAGCAACGTTGTGAACAGCTCAATCTCATTGACGAGAAGCGGCTAACGGCACTCTGTCACGGCCAATGCTACCAACAGAGAATGGCCCGAGCGTTCAATGCGAGAGTCCGCCATCGCGAGTTCAAACCCGGTGACCTCGTCCTGCGGAAAGTCTTACATATTACACCTGATTCTCGGGGCAAGTTCGCATACAAGTACGACGGGCCTTTTGTCGTCAAGGAAGTCTTCTCCAGAGGGGCAATTATTTTAAGCGACATGGACGGGACTGAAAATGCACTCCCAGTCAACGCCGATGCCCTCAAGAAGTACTACCCCTAATTGGGTGCTTCGTCGTTCGACAGTCACTGCATGTCCCCGCAGCTGCAACTCACACTTCCAACGCTTGCCTTCTTCCGTATTCTTCAGGCTGCGCGCCCGTTTTACTTCAACACATTTTTCTATTATCAGCATTTATGCCATGTCCATCCAATCCTTCCATATAAGAATATCTCTGAGAGAAAAAGAATAATTTTCCCGCTAGGTTGAAAACCTCCTCGAGGCGGCCTAGGCAAAAATTAGGGAATGAGGGGCACGACTTAAAATCCCGCAAAGGGGAGCCGTGGCAAAAGGAGAGCATGAGTTATATCCTTGCTAGGCTGAAAACCCATAAAGGGCGGTCTAGGCAAAAGTTAAAGGAACCGAGAGGTGCGATCGGACCCTATCTTGGGCAGTCGTAGCAAAAGGAGAGCATTCATGAGAGAAAAGTCAAAATAAAATACCCCGTCAGGTCGTTGCGTTTTTTGCGACCTGGGCAAAAATTAGGGGAAATTGTCGGTTCAACCACGAAAGAGCAGCGACACCTCGTGTGGAGCTATTACAGTAGTGGTTTAGCGGTTTTCAGCGCAAGCAAACTCTCTTCGACTCTACGGGTTCAAGACATACCTCGAAATGAGTTCGAATCGTCGTATCCTTGATTTAGAGGATTCCTAAAAATCCTTCCTTTTACCTTCATGCAAAAACTCTGCGGGTCATGCCCGTCTTGCAAAGACCATTCCTTCAAGTCAAATACATGTCATACTCGGGGACGCGGTCACCCCTTAAACGGTCACTGAACCTAAATTCCCGGAATATCATTACATAGATTTCTTTACATATCGCAATTTCAGCAAGTTTTGCCCGACTGACAACGATCGTTGGTTATCGTTTTCTTGCATACAGGTCTGAGTGTACAGATCCCGAGAGGTGTCCCCCGAGCGGGCGTATGTCTGTCTTGTTCGACAAGCCGCAGTCCCTATTCGGGTGAAGGACCCAAAAAGGAGCACACGTCAACTTCGCCAGACAAACCCATGGGCGTACGACCAGCGACAGGGCGCAGTTATCCCTGCGTTATTTCAGCACAATACCGGCTTAACACCGAACAAATAGCCTTACGTTACCTCATAACAGTGATTCTTACTCTTGCATTCACCGTTCTTTGGACTTCGTGTCCTTATTTATTGTTTTCCGGACTTTGTGTCCGCATCTACTGCATTCTGGACTTCGTGTCCACATTTACTGCTTTTCGGGCTTCGCGTCCAGGACTTCGTGTCCATATTTAACGCTTCTCGGACTTCGTGTCTATCTTTATTGCTTTTCGGACTTCGCGTCCACATTTACTACTTTTCGGACTTCGCGTCCAGGACTTCGTGTCTGCCTTTACTGCTTTTCGGACTTCGCGTCCAGGACTTCGTGTCCATCTTTATCGCTTTGCGGACTTCGCGTCCAGGACTTCGTGTCCACCTTTACTGCTTTTCGGACTTCGCGTCCAGGACTTCGTGTCCACCTTTACTGCTTTTCGGACTTCGCGTCCAGGACTTCGTGTCCACCTTTACTGCTTTTCGGACTTCGCGTCCAGGACTTCGTGTCCATCTTTATCGCTTTTCGGACTTCGCGTCCAGGACTTCGTGCCCACATTTACTGCTTTTCGGACTTCGCGTCCATGACTTCGTGTCCACCTTTACTGCTTTTCGGACTTCGCGTCCAGGACTTCGTGTCCATCTTTATCGCTTTTCGGATTTCGCGTCCAGGACTTCGTGTCCACATTTACTGCTTTTCGGACTTCGCGTCCATGACTTCGTGTCCACCTTTACTGCTTTTCGGACTTCGCGTCCAGGACTTCGTGTCCATCTTTATCGCTTTTCGGACTTCGCGTCCAGGACTTCGCGTCCACATTTACTACTTTTCGGACTTCGCGTCCAGGACTTCGTGTCTGCCTTTACTGCTTTTCGGACTTCGCGTCCAGGACTTCGTGTCCATCTTTATCGCTTTTCGGACTTCGCGTCCAGGACTTCGTGTCCACATTTAATGCTTTTCAGACTTCGCCTCCAGGACTTCGTGCCCATCTTTACTGCTTTTCGGACTTCGTGTCCAAGATCCCGTGTCCATCTTTATTGCATTTTGGACTTCGCGTCTGCATCTTTACTACATTTTGGACTTCGTGTCCACATTCATTGCATTTCGGACTTCGTGTCCGTGTCTACTGCATTCCGGACTTCGGGTCCTCACTTATTGCTTTCCGGACTTCGTGTCCGCATTCATTGCATTTTGGACTTCGCGTCTGCATCTATTGCATTTTGGACTTCGTGTCCACATTCATTGCATTCCGGACTTCGTGTCTGTATCTACTGCATTCCGGACTTTGTGTCTTCATTTTCTGCTTTCTGAACTTCGTGTCCGTGTCTATTGCATTTTGGACTTCGTGTCCACATTCATTGCATTCCGGACTTCGTGTCATCATTTACTGCTTTCCGGACTTCGTATCCGCATTCACTGCATTTTGGACTTCGCGTCCGCATCTATTGCATTTTGGACTTTGTGTCCACATTCATTGCATTCCGGATTTCGTGTCCGCATTTACTACTTTTTGGACTTCGTGTCATCACTTAATGTCTTTCAAGTATGCGTCTACATTTACTAATTTATGGTTTTTTACCATTTTACAACAGGCTTACATGTTAGCACAAACGAGGAGAATGGCCAGACGATCGCCGGGACCAAACCAGGTGCTTCTCATAGTCTTTGGCTGCATCCTCTATCCGAGCACGCAACCAAAGAGGGGCAAGCTGTCAGCACCCAATTTCGGTCCATCGGCTCCAAGGGGGTAAAATTGTCATTTTTCTATTTATCACTCTTTTTTTAAAAAAAAAATAAAATAAAAAAATAATAAAAAATTAATTAATTAATTAATTAATTAATAATAATATATATATATAATTTAAAATAAAAAAAAAAAAAAAAAAAAAAAAAAAAAGGAAAGGAAAGAAAAGTCTCGGGCAGGGCCGGGCAAGGCCGGGCAGCATTGACCGGCTGCCCGTGACCCGCCGGCCCTAATTCAAAAAAAAAAAAAAAAAAATTTGTTCTGGGCAGTCCGGGCAGGCCGGGCAGCGGCAACTGGCTGCCCGCGATCTGGTCGGCCGCCCAGAATAGGAAATCGCGGATTTCGCGATTTCCTCCCCAAATCGGCTGAAATCTCGACCGAAAATTACAATTAAAGGGGGGAAAACCTAATTCGGCGCGGACACAAAAGGAACCCACAGAAAGAAATCGTAAAATTCCTCTCGGATTGGGGAAATTTTGCAAATCGTTGCCCGATCGGAATAACGCCGGGAAACGGTGAAATTGCCTTGATTCCGACCATCCCAGCCATCAGCGAAGCCCAGATCGGAGCCGGCGCGACCCAGGCGGTGCTCAGACCCCTCACCCGATCCTTTTCGCGTCGTCGTCGCGGCGTCCAACAGCCGGAACTGCCGCTCGCGGCCGATCGGCGCCGCCAGCACCACCTTCCTTCGGAGCTCCTCACTGACGGGCTTTGGCCCACTATTTCCTTGTTGCAGGTCCAGCCCGTCAGCCCGTCAGCCGCGGCCTAAAGCTTTCCGCGGCCCAAGCCCAGCCCGATCCTAAATCCAGCCCAGCCCGATCCTAAATCCAGTCCAGCCCAAGATCTCTCCGGGCGGTTTCCTCCTTCGGATAGGCTGACCGATCCGATCCGACCCGACCCGTCCGTCCGACAATTTTCGCATATTACAGAAACGCCCCCAAACTTTTGGGTTAGGTAAAAATCTCAACTTAGCGGCATGTTTAGGGCTTTATATTAAATATCATGCTTACTTGAATGATGATGACATGAAATAATTGCTTGTTGTTTGCATAGATTATCAAAATTATACCGAATCCGATTATTCTAATTTTCTGATTTGTTCCATTCTAGTCCTGCAACGAATTTTCATTTTTTTCAATCCTGCCCAAATTCCCAAATCAATTTTAAACCAGTTCCATGGCATTTTCGATATTTCCATCACATCCCTAATTTTTTTCAGAATCAAATACTGCTCCAGAAAACTTTTACATTTGTTTCAATTCATTCCCTGGAGTATTTATTATTTTTTAAAATCAGCCCTAAATTTAAAAATTCATTTCAAACATACTCTGGGCTATTTCATTATTTCTAGCACATCCTCCGAATTTTTTAGAATTTAAAATCGCTCCGATAAACTTTTCAATTTGTTTCAATTTAGTCCCTGCAACATTTATTCATTGTTTTTTAAAAAAAAAGCCCTGAATTTCAAAAACAATTAATTTCAAATAACCCTAGTCCATTTTATACTTTCCCGGACATTCTCCAAATTTTATAGAATTTAGAAAAAAATCATTCTCCAAATTTTTTTGATTTGTTTCAGTTTAGTCCTTGAAATTTTTTTTTTTTCTGTTGCTTTATTAGTCCTTATTATTCTACGTTATGTTGTTCGATCTTATTGCAAATTTTTCGAGATAACTGGAAATTAGAGTTTATCAGGCGATCTATTATTGATCGTTTCGACGGCTCGAAATCCAAAAAAATAAAATAAAGCATTCAGCAGATTTTAATTAAACTTAATGATTTCACCAATCGGGTAAACGGGACGTTCATTTGACTAATTAATTCACTCGACCTTAATAATTTTGCATGAATTGGTAATTAATCGGAAATACGCATCGATAAATTGCAAATACGTGTTGACGCCTTCTTTTCAAAATTCGCAAATTTCATACTAAAATCTGAGACTCGTGATCCGATGTGACATGGACGTCTGGGAAGAACTTGCATGTTTTGACTCGAGGCCTCCTAATTTTAGGTAACTCAAGTCGGGGTGTGGAAGTTCTTTTTAGATCACTTCCGGATAGATTGACCGTTTCTTTGACTTTTTGGGGTTCTCGTATAACCCTAGAAGAATCAGGGAATCAGTCAGCGCCGGTCACAGGCCGAGGTGGCCCGCATTGCGTAGTCTTTCTCTTTTCAAAAATAAATTTTCTATACAAAGGCAAAAAGGCGTATTTACAATTTATTGTTATCTATGCATGATCTTGGGTAGTTAGATCGGGAATAACGGTTTAAGATACCAACATTTGACTTATTCGCATACTCGGCCTAATAGAAAACAGAATGGGGATAGCGGGCTAGGCACTAGGCTGTAGGATTCTCGTGTCAAAAATCCACATTCTATAATAACCTATCATAATCAAAGTGTCACGATACATAACATTTTAAAATCAACCCACACATTCGAGACTTGATCACGGACACACACAGTCTGTCAGGTCCGGTAAATGATGCTGAATGCTACATGCCATTTCCGTCTTGCTTTTTACTTGTTTTAGGGTAGGATTTGTATGCCAAGATTCCTTGGTTAATAATCAATTAATCCACGTAAATTTGGTGATAATAAAACCCCATTGATTGTTTATTTGAACCTGCTTGTTACATCTTTTGCACTTGATTGTATTGCGGATCGAGCCCGATCCTTTAGGATTCGATTCACATTGGGTCCAACGCCCATGACCGACGATCATGGGGCCCAATGCCCTTATACACCGAGAGCATACTTTAATTTCAATTTCAGTCTTTTCAAACTACACGGCGAGCACGAGTGGAATAATTACCGAAATGCGAACCGACCGGGATCCAATTGTTATAATTTGTATTTTATTTATTTGAGAGAACAATGTGAGGATTTATGTTGTATGTTTTATTAATGTAAGAATCCCGGTCGGAGAGCAGACGGTCGGAGTGTTTCTTCGAATTTACGGTGTCAAAACGCGTAAGATGAGCGGAACTTAATTAAGCGGTAATTAAATAAAAATGGCAAGCCTAGACAAGCTAGAGTACCGATAGGGCATGCGAGATATAGGCTCGCATGTAACAGAACCTCCGAATTCGGAACCTCGGGTTTCGCAGACCATATGCCTTAGCAATTAGGTGTACCCCGTACCCCTAGACCCGGGTAACTTGCCGGCCCTCGACCTTCGGGTCGTAAAATGGCAAGTGGCGACTCCTTCTCACGTGCGTCCGTCGCGCGTCCCCGGGAAGGTGGATACTCCTAAACCGCGTTGCATTTAGGCACGCGCATGCGTGCCCCGACGAGATGAAATTCGGGTGCGCACAACTATATCAACTCCCGTATCAATAGTGTTTCTAACAATTATAACCAATTAGGAATTAAAATTGAAATTATAGGAATTGCAATCATGAATTATTAACACATCTATTAATCATATAACATGGCGACAATCATCATATTAGCTACCTAGGGTTTCATCATATTCCCACAAGAGAAGCTTAGAACATCATGGAATTGAAAACACAATTATAATTCAAAGGAGTCATTGCAATAGAATTCATATTCAGCAGTAAACTCAAGATATTGAATCCTAAAACAAAAACCCAACAATTCCTTTAAGGAATTGTCTCTTCCACAATTCTCGCTTCAAATCAATTGATCCAGGTGACGGCTCCAGACAAGACTCTCTCCAAAAACTCTCTAGGTTAAAAGAATGGTGAAAGATGGCTCCCCCCCAGGGTTTCCTAATCTTGTTATGAGGAGTATTTATATCCAAAACAAAAAAAAGATTTCCGAAAGATATAAGCTGGCTCCAAATTGCACAAAACTCCTCAATATTGCTCGTAATTCCATCTAAGTCCTCAAAGACCTACAATATCAAATTACACATAATTAAGCACCGACTTCTTATAATTTCTATAAAATTAATAATAATTTAACATGAATTGCACAATAAAATATGAGTATAATATGCCCTTATCAGTGAACGGCTGTCGCCGACAAAAATTAAAAGCCTTAAAGGAAGATACGTGAATTTAATACAATAAATGAAAAGTTAAATCACGAAATTCAAATTTATAATTAACGCGATTAGTTTAAACGATTTGATATTTATTCTCTTTTAAATAAAATTTCGGATTTAAATAAAATTCTTTATTAGAAAATTTTTGTCATTTAATATGTCGATCCGATTCGAACTAAATTAATCAGGGTTCGTTAAACTTTTGAATATCAAAATGTGCACCGAAAAAATTAAAACATAAAACTAAGGATGCGTTTGATTTCAGAGTTAAAGTAACTTTGATTTTGATTTTGATTTTGATTGTGGAAAATGACAAATGAGATGAGATTATAAATTTGACTTGGAAAACGTGTATTTTTGTTGTGTAGTGTGTTGAGTTAAAATCAAAATCATGATTCTAAAATCACACTAACAAATCAAACGTAGCATTAATTTCCCAAATGAAAGCGTCTATCATTATATGACACATCGTTCTCTCGATTAATATTGTTATATTATTGGACATTTTGTTATATCTTTTGAGAGGAGAAAGTACATTGTCAAAAATTATTAATTAAAATCGGCCTAACCTCGAGTTTTCTTAATATCGCACATGTTACTCTATATTCTTTTGATAGTTACATGTCACACTATTTGGAAAGTCATGAGTAGGGGATACGATGAATAATGTCAAGCTTTAAATGAAGTCCATGCATTTGTGGCGCATCCAAGATTCTATGGAACATGTGATTTTCATTTGGCGGTGGACTCTTTACATGTGTCCTTGTAAAGGAGGGACACTCACTGTCAAGTTCTGTTCGGATGTGAAATGTACTCGCTAGCTTAGGGGACCATCTGTGGGAAACTCCATCAATTAATAGACCTTCATCGTACAATATTCCATCTGCATTTAATTAGCAGTGATTATCGAACCAAAAATGTCAGAGTCCCTGTATAAAAATGAATACCTTTACATTGCAATATAATATACAGATCGGTCAAGCAGAGATGGGCTTCCTGCTGGGCCTCATATATGAAGTTTCATTTTCCTAATGCTTGGCAACAAAATGCAAAGACCTGATCCCTTACTTCATAGATGGGCCCAACAATTAGATGGGCTAGAGCCCATAAGCTGGACCTTCGAACAGAATTATGGCCCAATCTTGCCGAAGGCCCGCTATGAGCAATCGGATCTCTTCTCCCTTCTTCATCCCTTTCCTATATAGTCTAATTTTTTTGGGTGAACTAGGGGCAAAAGGCCAAAAAATAAAATAAAACTAGATAACAGAAAAGCGGGGCAAGGCGGCCCCAAAGATATCTCCGGGTAAAAAAGCATTAATGCCTTTCGGTGCTGAAAGAAAGTGATGAAGTCCCTCGGAAAGATCGAAAGATGTATTTCCGACCGAGTCAGTTTGCACAGTCATTTAGTTTCTCTATAAATATTGTGGGCTCACCCAAAAAAAAATAATATTTCGTGATATAAATGCAGCTGATTAAAAAGCAAATTCTTATAGGGGAAAAAAAAAAAAAGTAAAGAGGAGGCACGCATGCATCATCTCTCTTTCGAGTTCAATAGATAAAACGCAGTGTATACATCATATCTTTTTTTCGACGCATGGCAGTAGGGTTGGAAAGATCTAATAATAACCGCCAAATACATGGACTGGTCATGATCAAGTCGTTCCATGATAGCTTTTGTTTCCTAAGAAGGCTCGAATCATTAGGCAAGATAGACTGATAGCTCTATGGCAGGATCGTCTTTTAGGATGCTTTGGATGTTGATGTATAGCTATTGCATCACATGGGATTGATTACTGGGCAATCTTTTTCATACATCTCAACGTGCACGTTCAACTCGTGAAAAATAAGAGAACAATCTTCCCTTATCGATATAGTTAATAATAACCGCATCAGTTGACTGTCCTGCGAAACCTACTCACACATGTGATGAGAAAATGCCCGACTGCCATCAAAGAACATCATCATCAGTACGACATCCCACGGTGTCAACTGGTAGGTAAATTGTCTATGGAACAATATTTGTTACATATACTAAATACTAGTCTGCTGACCTCAAAACTTGTCCAATCAAATCTGCCAACCTAAAATAGCTAATCTCTCCTTGATTAAAGCTCTGGAAAATTGTGAGATCGAATATTGTTATATATGATATCAGCAAGTAATTTTTTTTCTTAGTGGCGAGGAGCACACAAAGGCTAAAAAATTACGAAAAACCTCATCAATTTTTTAAGTTGTTATCATGAAAAAAAAAATCCGTCCTTTAAAATTTAAAAATAATGTAAAATTTACACTTGATATCACAAAACATGGAGTACTAAATTAAGTTTTCTTTTTTCAAAGCATATTCAAGGAAGCCTTCGCAATGGCTGTGACCGTCTACTTGATAAAATCTTGTCGTGTCCCACGACAAAATTTGCAAATGGACGAAGACAACTCTCTCTTTTGATACATATATTATAATTAAGAGTAGAAAATATTGCAGACCGTTCCATGACGTCGACCCAAAATTAATTTAATGAAACGAATCGAATTGAATAGGGGAGGTATATAGTCCAAAATCACTTTTCCTTCATGATAAGTTTATTTAATATTATATATATTATGTCTTGGCTGCTAGCGCTCCTCATACTTGGGGACTGAATCATGACGCAAAGAAAAGCCACAAGAAGAAGCTTCAAGGCGGCTTCCAAAGCCAGGGATTGAAGTCGGCTGCTTAGTATATATTAATTAATAAAAGTTCGGGTAAACACGAGGGCTATTTATTAATTAAAAAAAATCAATATAATTAAAATTCAAAATATCCAAAGTGTTCGAATGAAAAAGGCATGCAATATTTACAATGGGCTATATATAAATAACTAAATCAATTAATTCAAAAAATTACAATTTGTGACCTCAAAAGTAAAATTTTGACAAACTGTGCGTTTGTTTTTTGAAATTTTTTTAACTCAACTCTACTTATCTTCAATTCAACATCACAATCATTACTTTTTTTATTTTTAAAATTTTTAATATTAAATTCTCTCAACTATTAATTACTTTTTCACAATTCAACAACACAATCATTACTTAATCATTATTTTCTCTCGATTATTTATTATTTTTTCACACTTTTTCTCATAACAATATAATCATTACAAACCAATTAAAATCAAAACTCAACTCAACTCAACTCCAAATCCAAACACACTTATTAGAAAACAAAATATTGTTGCTAACTAACTTCAAATAGAAATACTCAAGCACTTGACCATGAAAATATTTAATATGCTAATTACATTAATAATTTATATTTTTGTTATATGCATGTATATGTATATCAATTATAACCATAAAGTAGGTGATATAGGTAAAATACGTATGCAATATGTAAATATACCTTTATGTTATATTTATATCAAGTGAACTACATTAGAAGAGTTTCTTTTTTAAAATGTTTGAAAAATATTACTAAGGTAATTATTCAAAAATAAAAAGAAAAAACTTTGTAATAATTAAGACTAAAACTTTTCTCTATTTTGTTATATTTATATAGTTATAAATGAAATCAAGTTAATTATACATTAGGAGGTTAAAAGGCTAAGATAGAAATTAAAGCATGTCTAAAAAATTAGAAAAAAAACTCAAGAGAATACCAATCTTATTAAAATCTTTGCAAAACATTCGCTTAAGTTTAAAAAATAAGTAACAATGCACTTACATTACATAATTAAGGCGTCGCATTTGATTATCTTAAAAGCATTACAATACATAAACATGATGTATTTTTCTCTGAAAAATATTTGTATTAAATCATGTATGTTTCTCCATTGCTAATATATAAATAAAATGATGCTAAAACAGGTATAAACAGAATTATGAGATATATAATCAAGCTTAGAAAATTTTCTCCTTTTTTTGTTATAGGAGAGACTCATGAGCACAGTACATGAAATCAAGTATATAAATTATATATTAATATTATAAGGATAATTATTTTTAGTAATTTTGACTACTAACTTATGTGAAAATCCCGTGCAATGCACGGATGAACACTAGTATATATAAAGTAAAGTAGAATCGACACATTAAATGTGCATCAATTAGTCCTTGATTTTTTATTATATTAGATAAAAGCAAAATATAAAATGTCTATAATATGTATAATTAGTTAAGTATTTTAAGTATCTAAACTCCACAAATCGTGAAAAAAGGAATTTATAACCCTAATGATATATATATATATATATAATATTCTTTATAAACTGCTTAATTAAAAAGTTAATATAGTCACTTATATAATTAAAATTCAAAATATTCAAAATATTTGACTAAAAAATGCATGCGATATTTATAAGGGTTATATTTAAACAATTACATCACTGAATCATAAAAATTACGATTTGTGACCTTAAAGGTATAATTTTGGCAGATTAATTGATTAAAAAAGTAAGATATTATTGCTAACTAACTTAAAATAGACATCTCAAACACTTGATCATGACAATATTTGATAGGCTAATTAATTTAATGAATTATATGATTTATTATATGCATGTATATCAATTGTATTTAAAAAGTGGATTGTTCAGGTAAAATACATATACAATATATAAAAATATTTACCTATGTTATATTTATATCAAGTGAACCATGGTAGAAGTATTTCTTATATGTGTGTGTGTTTAAAATGTATTACTAAGGTTATTATAAAAAAAAACTTTGTAATAAGTAAGATAAAAGCTTTTCTATTTTATTATATTTATATAGCTTTAAATGAAGTCAATTTAATTATATATTAGGAAATTAAAAAACTGAGATTGGAAAAACATGTCCAAAAAATTAGACAAAACTCAAGAGAATATCAATCCTATTAAAATCTTGTGCAAAATGCTCACTTAAATTTAGAAAATAAGCAAAAATGTACATATATTATATAATTAACGAGCCACACTTTATTATTCTAGAACCTTTACCAATATATAATATGATGTATTTTAATCTGAATTTTTTTTATTAAATAATCTATGTCTCTTCATTGCTAATATATAAAGAAAGTGATGATAAAATCGGTATAAATAGAATTACGAGACATATAATCAAGCATAACAATTATTTATTAATATTAAAAGTACAATTAGTTTTACTAGTTTTGATTAAATAACTTATGTAAAAATCTCTTGCAATGCACGGGTAAAAAATTAATTATAATTATAACCCTATATATATATATATATATATAAACCCTATAAACTGTGTTTTACCTTTTCATGAACAAATATATATAAATATGTGGAAGAAACACTCTTTGGCCAATTTTCGTAAATTGACAAGTTTCCAATCTGTGCGTTGCACTTATACATAATAATTATTTACAATTTATAAAGATGAATTTATTGTTATGGATAATAAGAATTTTCAATAATTAATTTATAAGTTTGGACAATAATTACTAATGCTTTAGACTTTAGATTGATTTTGAACGGTTTATTGTCGATTTTACAGTTAATTCTCTTACTTAACATTCATTACATATTTACTCAATTGTATATTACGCGAAAGCTAATTTATCAAGTTTTAAAAATTTTGTTTCCTAATTTTATTTTGTGACATTCTCATTTAAATGAATTAATTTAAATATTTCGATATATTATATTAAAAATGACTTTTAATAACTTTATTTTAATTTTTGTGGTGCAAAGATGTGACTCCTCAATTTGTGACAAAAAGATTTATTATCTCTTCCTCTTTATTTTTCATTGAACGAATGTCCATATATATCTTCTCGTGATATTAAAAGTTACTTACATTTTTCAAGATAATAATTGAACGTCATAAATTTTTTAAATTAAAATAAAAATTTGAGAAATTTTAGAGAGTTGAGGGTTAATCTAAAAATCGAGAAAATTTAAAAGGCTGAGGGTTTTCAAATAAAGCTCTCGTGACTCCACATTTCAGCCTTCGTATATTATATATTGATAAAGTTTATTGATTGATAATGGCAGAAAGAGAGAGACGGAAAGGAAGGAAGATATTAGAACAAGCTGACGAGGAACCAAATTTAGCCGCCTCTCCGCCCACTCCTAAATTTTATATATGTGAAGTGTACTATTAATTAATGTCCATTTAGAGTATTTTCAACCAAAACAAAAAAAAAAAGGACCCAATTGGATTTAGAGTTATTAAAAGAAAAAGAGATAGGGGGTTTTAGTGGACTCAGTAAGCTGTCTAATTAGGATGAAGAAAGTTCCAGGAAACATGCTTACAGCGTTGATTAACTTTTGTAATTTTTAGTATTTTCGGTCAATTGTTATTAGTGTTAAATAATGAGAGAAAACAAGCTTATCTTTCTCGACAATAGCCGGCGTATAATAATATAGTCGAAGACTGGCTCCAAGACTATCTATCACAGGATCCATGGCGCATCCCGGAGGCCGAGCTAACTGATAGGACGTAATATGAAGTACTGTGATTAACTGTATAGTAGAAGTATCTCAAAAATTGTTTATATTGTATACGTAGGTCAGCTTATCCCACTAATTACATGTTGATCTATGTATGAGGACTCGATGGCCTAATTGGGAAGTGCCGTGAATCTCTTGTGTTCTGTTACTGCATGGCAACATTAATACTCGACAAGGAACATTATTGCACGCGACCCCAATTAGTCTCTTTCATTCCAATGCAGACACATAATTTTATAGCCGCTCGAATGCGACAAATACAACATTTGATCTTAGACCTAACCCCCCTTTTTTTTTTTTTGTCTTCTCAGCAAGCTCGCGGGACATTTAACTAACTCCCACTGGTCTCACGGATTCGGAAAAATGTCCTGGACATTTACTGTCCCTTTAAATTAAAGAGGACTGTAATAACTGATATTTTATAGTGTTTAAATTTGAGAGATTTCATTTCTTTTACTGTGTATATATTCTAAATTGACTAACCCGTTCTAATGTAAACTGGAACGCATTATTCTTTCCATTGAACAATTCAAGAAGTGTTTTATGCCATGCAATGTTGGAGTTTTCCTAAATCAATAGGACATGAGGGTGTTGGAATCATGACAATATAGAGAAGAAAACATATATTCTTTTCTTAAGGGGGGAAACTATATCACTTAGCATGAATCTTTGAACTCTCTATATATATCTAGTCTAGATTCTAAATCCAAAACCAAGCCCACATCTACTATACATAAATCTAATTTCACCAAAAGAAAGGAAAATTTATACACATTAATGTACAATTATTCTAAACCCATTGCATAATTGAGCCTAAAAATTGATTAATTAACTTCATTGATTGATCAAGGGGATTCAAGGAAACCAGTTTTGGTGAGAACATCATTCCTCACTTTGCTAAGATCCCTCCCTTTGAGCTTCCTCCCGACCCCTTCAAGAACCGAGAATGATGACATCTTGCTTCTCGCAAGCTTCATTGCCACGTACTCATGTGGAGGCAACTTCTGACCATACCCATCATCCTCATCGTCGTAGTCGTCTTCTTCCCGGTCATCATCGTCCTCCTCCTCGCCCTCCTCCTCATCATCATCATCGGTGTTGCGCCAGGGCCTGCTCTTGGGGGCCTTGCTTGACTCTGACCTCCCGAGGTGCTTATGCACCTTTGACCAATTCGGTATGTTGACTGGTGCCGACTGATGGGTGAATATCGACCGAGGAGCCGAACTGCTGCTGCTGCTGCCACCGCTGCCACTGATACTCGACTGCGGCACCATCTTCGCGGCGGAGGGTAGATGTGATGAAGCATAGTGATTGGTATGTTCATTGGGAAGAGAAGTCTGATCATCATGCGCTCTTTGGTCCTTCCCTTCCCTTAAGACATCCCAAACCTCGGATTCCTCGAAGTCACCATCTCTCAGGGTTCTCCATAGCCCACTTCTCTGGTAATAGTAATTCCCATACCTGTCCATCGATCTGCAAATAACCCCCACAAACCCAGTCCGAATGTAATGCTACAAAGCAATGTTAAAAGGAGGAGGGAGACAGACAGACATGGATCAGACAGAGACTGCAGGACCAATTAACAATTCTGTTCTTGCCCTGTCGAAGTCAAGTTAAACTCCAAGTGTTGCATAGAATCCTACTGGGAAAAGCAAGAATATCTCTACCTTTTCTTGGATTGCAAAAGGAAGGCGTGAAGATCCCCAAACTTCTCGCCAGTTCTTGGGTGGAATCCGCAGCAGGAGAGGACAAACCTTCATATATTCCACCTTTAATAATTTGTGAAAAATTAATGGAAGAAATATCATGAATGAAGGAGAAGGATATTATATAATTTCAGTGGGGCTGGTTTAGGTTAGTGAAGAATCCAAACAAAAACCCCCCAATAAAAAATAAATAATAAAATGAGTGTGAGTGAAGAAAGGGCAATTATGAGCATCCCCTACTTTCCAGTACCTTGTTCTGAATTATTAATAAGGATCACCATTGTTAAAAAAAAAAAATTCACCACTTGTAATTAAAAATATCATTAATCTCGACGGCATCTCATTATTTTTTGTCCCAAAAATACTCGCCTTTGAATCTGACCATAGAATCTAGGGTCGGTCCAATTGACAAAATGGTTTGGCTCAGGACAGTTTCGACCAGCAAAATATCAAGAATGAATCTCAAACCACGACCCCAGTCCTTGTCGGGCAAAAGGAAATTAAGAATCTCGAACAAGATCCGTGTAAAACTGATTCACAGAAACAACCAGATGCATGCTCGTATGAGTGCGGAAGGACTCTCACGGAACGTTCAGAACCAGAATCTCGAGAAGAAGAAATGAAGTCAAATGCTCATCGGGAAAACGAAGAAGCTGGGTAAGAAGCGCAAGCCGCCTTACGTTTTATAGTTCGAGCAATGATGAAGAGACCCTAATGTAAGAGAGGGACTCGGACTTCATTTGGCCCAGCTGATGAACAATGAGCAGATAGATATTCACTGATGTTGTCTTTTTTTTCTTTCCACAAAATGAATCGTATTAGATTCGGAGTCTCATATATTTATATGTGTGCGTGCGTCCGGGAAAGACATATACAGCTCAGTAAGAGCAGTGCTGGCAAAAGTTGGGGTCAATAATTATAAATTAATATTATCTCCACGTGTCACTCATAAAAATTCAAAAAAAAAAATATCCACGTCATATCGACATAAGAAAGTCGGGAGGCAGACAATTTTCATGCTCCATTAAGATAATATAAATGGCACTTACCCAATTATAATCTTATTGCCATATCTTCAAATTTCTCTTTAGCAGAAATTGGAAGCTGCGAGGAAGGAAAGGAAAGCCCCCTCCACCTACCAGAAAATTCAGTCCCTATCTTAATCATGTTCATAGATTTCTATACACATGCTGCCGAATTTCTATACCTATGCTTCTTTAATTGTAAAGTTTAACTAGCATAAGCGTTTTATCTGAACGATCATGCTTATTAGCAAATAGCAAGTGAGTAATGGACTACAGATAATCGAACTTTTTATTTCCAAAAGTGATCGAAATGTCCAGCTCGGATTTTACTGATGAATCGTCGTAATGTAAGGTGCTTCTAGAACACACCACTGCATCCTAAGGTGGTCATGAACGTTTTTTAATTAAACCTTATTATTATATAATAAGAGGATGCTTTTGAAGAACCCGGTGAAGATATGCGCCGTATTTTTTTCAGCAAATTATTCATGAATTAGAGGAATAATAATAATTTGTGGGAATGGCGCAATGACGATTGGACGTGAAGACAAAATAGGGTATTGAAAGTGAAATCTGGAAATTGGAAGGATTATTATCCAGCTAATGAGACCCACACGCAGCTTTTGGTCTTGAGCAGCCGTCATTCAACGTACTTGGGCTAACATTAAACATATCGAAGGAAAAAACACGAAAATCTTGGCATTGCTTCAGCCAATCAGATTGAATTTGGTGCCATTATTTCCAAATTTTTCAACCCCACAACCACAGGGATATATGTTTAATCATATGCGTTTATAAACAAGAAAAATTAATTTACGGGAAGAATCTTTCCAACAAATTAACGATTCATATTTGGGCAGATTCCTGGGGTCGGGGTCGGGGAGGTGCGGTTTTGTGGCCGTCCGATCCGATGGAATAAAGGAGCGGCCCCCCCTATAAAGTTGGAGTGCATGCCGGTACTGTACGGCCGACATGCTGATGAATTAATATTTTGTTTATGTTTTATCATGTTTGAAATCTATTATCTTTCTTTCAATCAAAGGTTTCTGTCTATGAAATAGGTAAGCAAAGAGGAAACAAGAAAGAATGGAAATCCAAGCAACGGTGAACTTTGGTTCGGGAGATGAAGGAAGTGATACGTTTCTACAGAATGATCAAATGAAAAGAGAATCCAAAGAAAAGTGGGAAAGTTAAAGAGAGACTTCATTCCTCTCCATCAATAGATTTTCATTTTCTTTTGTTTATACTAGATCTGAATTTTATTTTCTTGTATTAAGTAACATACCTCTTTTGTAACCGTAAAGAAAAAACTTCCGACTTCCAAAACATCACCATTGCCCCATGTTCCTTATATCAAAACACAGTTTTTTACCTTGATATTTCATTTCTAAATTCAAAAACTACTGTATTATTGCATATCTAATGATCGATTCTGATCCTCTCCTATTTTGGTTTGGTATCGACAGTGCTCCGGCAGTGACTTCTAAAAGGCAACCCGAGGTCTCCTAGATGACCTAATCAGTGTATTGTCCTGTCTGGAACAAAGTGTGTGGCAGTTGCTCTCTGTATTGCATACTTCATGATGCCGCAAATGAGCAAAAATTAACCCAAAATTTACATGAACAAAATGTGACTCGTGGCTCCATGAGCCCAACTTGAATATAGTCAATAACTCATGGCCCGTTTGGTTGGGCCGATTAGAATGGCAAATCCGGCCCAATTCGGTCGGATTTGCAATTCTGCGTTTGGTTATACTTTTGGGCTCGGAGTGGCTATTCTGATTCCGGGCCAAATCCGCCAAGATGCTGATTTGCAAATACGGGCTCTCAGCTAGGATTGTCGATTCTGATTGGGGCCTTTTGACAAAGTACCGAAGATGCCCTTTATTTTTCTTCAAATTTTCAAATGTTGCCCTTGTCTCTTTCACTTGCTGTACGCCTCTTCCGCCATTGCCATTGCCATTTCTTCATCTTCATCCCCGACGATTACGATGGTGTTTTCCGGGCCATTTCGCCGACAGAGCTGAGGAGGGATGCCGCGGATCGGGGACCGGAACTCGTCGAAATTGTAGTAGAAATGGAAGCCGCGGTCGAAGGGGAGGGTGCGGGGGGGAGGAGTGGAGGCTGGAGACGGAGGAATGGAGGTCGGGGGTGACGGACCGGAGGATCTGGGCCAGGAGGGAGCCGGCTTGATCGGTAGGGGGAGGAGGATCGGTCATGGCAGTGAGGAGGCTTCCACTAGCCTCGTCAGCTACTGTTCATCTTCTCCAACAAGCGAAGCATCACCTGCAAATTATCTTCCTTAAACGAGGGGAAGACTTTTTCCCGGGTGATGGAAGATACGGATTAGAGATGATGCGATGGACATCATATTCGGGTCGAACTAGGAATCTTTAGAAAAAAGCTAAACGATGCCACAATGTGGGGTGGTAGCGAGATGGGATGGTCCATGAACAACATATGGACTTCTAGATAACCTCTGCACACACCCATTTCAACCTGTCATTGCTAATGAGTAAGAAGTCTCATTCGCATGGGTACCCAATGAACCAACAGAACAACCTGCAGACATGGAGCATTGATGAGCTAACACAAAGGGCCGATTACGGCAGTGAAACATCAGTAGTTGGTTCTCTTCGTACTATGATAATCGCTCTCTTAACTCGGCCATCAGAATGTTTGAGTTTTTGTCCATACAGATCGAATTACTGGACCAACACAGGCACCAAACGAAAGGCACATACGCGAAAACGGGCGAGATTCAAGAACAGTAGTAAATGTGCATGGATTACTGATCCTAATAGCATTTGTTGGGGGAATTACTGACAGTTTTGGACTTTCGACAACCATCTCTACCATCCGGATGGAGGCATAGATAGATTTGATCGATCTAACAGAGAAAGTAAAAGCAATGGCTAATGATGGGAAGGAAAATGTACGAACATTTTGAGCTTCATTTCCACCTTGCAATTCGGGCAAATTACTAAACAACAAGATCTACAAAGAAAAAGGAGGGGGGCTAAAAAAAATCTGAGATCTATTCACCGAACCGCTTCATTCAATGAGCAGCAACGGCATCGCCGCCAAGCAGGCTCATTAAAGAGTCGGAAGAACTGATCTCTATGCTCGGCAAGTTTACAGATCTAGCGGCGACGAGCTTCTTCCTCTTGAGGTAACGAGGGCCGAAGCTGTAGGTGACGAACGGAGGCACCCGATCTAGGACAGCGGCGGCCGGGAGCTGGGTCTGGACCGGAGATCGGATCAGGCGGGAGACGGAGAGCTGGCTCAGCGAATCGGAGAGCTTGTGGGACCTCGCGCTGATCCTGGAGTCCCGGAGCTGTGCCAGGGCCCCTGGCTTGAGGTATCTGTGGTACGATGAAGCTTCGGTACTCCTCCTGAAGGCCTTCATTGTGAGATGCCAGAGAGAGAACCGACTACGAGATCGAGAGAGAGAGAGAGAGAGAGAGAGAGAGGATGAAGATTGAGAGAGAAGACTGTGGGGGATTTTAATGGCGGAAGTCGTGCGTGTTTAGTTTGGGAGGCGGGAAAATGTGGGAGGGAAAGAGAAGGGGGAAAATGGCGGACTCCAAATAGGGTTTCGAAAAGAGGACGCGGGACGCGGGACGCGGGACGGGAGGGACTTACGTGATCATTCCCACGGCACGTGACGTGAGCGCTCTCTCTTTCTCTCTCTGTCCTCTTCTTTATTTTGGGATATTTTCATTTTGCACCCTAAATTTTGTCATTCGAACCATTATGCTCCCTGAAGGTTATACTACCTACGACGCTATGTATGGTGTGGTCCCATAAGCTTACTATCATCGCCAATATTATATGGGGCCAATTGCTTTGTGATGAGACAAAAGTATGGTTCCCATTCGGACATAAATCACGTGAAATGACATGTTTAGGTGAATTAAGTTTAGTATTTTTGTACTTTTACCTTGAAAAGATGGCATTGATCAATCATATGCAGATCATACGATAATCTCCGTCGAATCCATACTTAATATTGGAGTACTACAGTGAAACAAGAAGGGAAACTTCAAGGTCCATTCCAAACTTCAAATTTTCAAGAATTGACCCCAAATCAAACTTTAGGATGGAAAGTAAACTTTCTCGGTTTACATGTTTACTGGGGCAGGAGTATTGAATTTTTTTCTTGAATTATTTACTTCATCGTTTCTTTACTATTCTGTGGGCTGAATAGATTCTCTGTCGGCCGGCCCATAGCATCTGTCAGCTTGCCAGAGCGTCAGCCCCATTGAATCGTCACTTACAAATACTGTAATTTCGAAGCTTTGGGGAGTCCTATCGGGGCTTAAAGAAGGCTGGCGTCTTGGCTTTCGATGTGTTGTTTTAGAGATGGATTCCCGAGTAGTCCAGGATTTGATCAATAACCGTGGTTCTTATCCTCCTCAATTAGCAACTTTGGTTCAAGGCATAAGTGAACTTCTTGACAGATCCTAAAATGTCAGACACTTACCATGAGAGAAATTCATGTGCGGAATGGCTTGCAAAGAAAGCTCTCCACCTACCCGTTGGTCTTCATAGCTATCAGAGTCCACCGGTTGATATTGCCGCATTGCGTTTTGACGATATTATTGAGATCTCCATACCCCGTCTTTGTTTTCCTTAACTTTTAATTGTTCTTATTTTCTTGGGATAATTGTGCCATAAAACCTAATATTTGAAGAAATTTTTAGTTTTAACTCAAACTTGATTTTTTACCTAAGATATCCCAACGTTGACGTGTTGATTTCACATCTATTCCGACGCTAATTTTCCGTCCAAAATTGACGGAATTGCACATGTGGCATGTTAGTTTCACATCTATCCCGACACTTGTTACAAATATCCTAATACTTATTACAAAATTAACGTGACACGTATGCAATTTCATCAATTTTGGACTGAAAATTAGCATTGGGATAGATGTGAAACCAACGCATCAATGTTGAAATACCTCAGGTAAAAAATCAAGTTTTGGCTAAAACTAATAATTCCTTTAAACGTTAGGCTATATGGCACAATTAACTCTATTTTTTTTGTTTCCTTGGCACTTGCCCAAGAAAATATATATATATAAATACAATGCAACATCCAAATCCATACAAAACTTCACATTGCTCCAAAGTTCAAAATCTTTCAAGCTATGAAGAGTTGAAAATCATGTAGGATCGGAAACATGGCACATCATGATGAATCAGCATGTGATCAGATCAAGCTTTGGGCTGAAGCATCAAACCAAAACAAATTACAATAGATAGGACAGACGATCAAGATGCCCAGGCTAAAGCAATACAAATGTCGGAACCAAGTACAAAGTTTGTACTCAAAATGGCTCATCGGATGGTGTATGTCTAACTTCTGCTCGGCGATTCAATGTTGGTTGAACGAAAACCAGATCTTGAAGACTTGCCTTTCGATGCATCCCCAAGCCTAGATCTTTAAATACAAAGCTTGACATATTGCTCTAGCCATGACTAGGGAGCTCTTTGGCTCTTCCATGTATCGAGCCCCTGATCCTGAAATACAAAACTCAGCCGCTTATAGCTTCAATAGGAGCTCTAGTAAGTCGATTTCGATACAAGCCTCACTGTAAGTCAACCTCAACCTTGGACACAAAAATGGCACGGCACTTATATAACTGCTCAAAAACGTCATATACGAACCCTCAAATTGAATCAGACTGGTCTCCTCCAAATATGTGGAAACAAAAGGATCAACTAAACAGTGCAGGATTTAATGCTCTGCAGTCTGCACTAATCAATATCTGTGAGAGCCTCAGCTCCTGCGATAATTTCCAATATCTCCCCGGTGATCTTCGCCTGCCTTTCCCTGTTGTACACAATAGAAAGATTCTTCTTCAGCTCGACTGCATTGTCTGTCGCATTGCTCATGGCATTCATCCTCGAGGCAACCTCGCTAGCCATTGATTCCTGCAGTGCCCTCAAGATCTGGCTATTCAAATACAAGGGCATCATAGCGTCGAGAATCTGAACTGGGTCCTGCTCGAACTGCAAGATGGGCGAACAGAGCCCATCCTTTCTCCTCACAACTCTCTCCCTCTCCAAACTCAACTTCCCTTCCTTAGTGGTCAGCCGAAAGAACTCGTCCCCATCAGCATCGACACTATTCCCATTCACATCAAGCACTTCTCCCTTTGGCGACAGGGGAAGCAAGGTGTGAATTACGGGATCGGACCGAACCAGAGATACAAACTTCGTGTAGACTAATTCGACCTTGTCAACATCTTCGCACACGAACAACGAGAACACATCATCCGCAATCACCTGAGCTTCCTTCACAGTGGGGAAGCTTCCCCCTTCTATGAACCTATCTACCCGAATACTCGGCCTCCTCCTGAAATATGCGTTGGCCTTTTTCCCGACACTGATGACTGTGTACTCAACACCAAGTTTCTCCAATTGCCCCATTCGGGCCTCGGCCTTTTTGATGACCAAGTTGTTGAACCCACCACAGAGGCCCCGATTACCGGTTATTACGATGAGCCCCACTCTCTTCACAGGCCGTACATTCGTCAACGGGAGATCGATATCCTCCAACTGGAGTTGCTCGTTTATGTCGTAGAGGACTTCGACTAGGGTCTCCGCAAAGGGACGGCCATTAATCACGGCCTCCTGGGCACGGCGGACTTTGGCGGCAGCCACGAGCTTCATGGCCTCAGTGATCTTGTGGGTGCTCTTCACGGACTCAATCCGTTCCCGGAGCTCCCGGAGCCCGCAGCGGATCGAAGAGGCCCGAAATGGGATTCTCGCGGATCGGGAATCCAGTGACTGCGGAAGTACATTGGGAAGTGATGGAGATTTTAAGAAGACCCCTGCGGTCAGACTACTGCAGCTACAGTACATGCCTTCGGATTGATCTCTTCTACGTTGGCACTAAGTCAAAACCTCTAAAGAACTAACTTTGGCAGTAACGATGAATCGTCAATGGAGTTTCAAGGAGACAGAAAGGGTTTTACAGACAGTTCAAAGTCTTTCGACTGTTTGAGCTAAGATTTTCATAGACATACCGATAGGTCCTTGGTGAACTGGGTTAGGCTTGCCGGGAAGTTGGGGGCGACGGTGGACCTGAGCTCGCCGGCGATGCCATCAACCGCCGCGGAGGCTCCGTCCAAACTTTGCCTGGCTGAGATTCTGTTTCGTCGTGTCGTGCCTATGTTCTTCTCTCATTGAACTCGTCTTTGACGTGAAAGTGGGCTGACATTGGGCCCACATGGTACGTCGAAGTGGGCTTACGTTGGACCCAATCGGATTTCAGTTTCGGCCCATAGAGACGATTCGGAATTACTTGACCCAACGCGCGTGGGCACCGCGCGCCAACCTCCAGCCCATTCTCCCGCTCTCCTTTTATTTTTTCAGTTACATAAAGACCTCACTTAAATTTAAGATTTTGGTGAATTTCCACGAATAATTACATATATATTTCAATTTAGCCCTAGTTTTTTTTAAAATGACAAAGAATAGCGGTGCTAATTGTAAAATGAACCCACTTACATCCCTTCCTTTCTCTGACATGTATGAAGAAACCAAACTTTAGGGTCGATTGTAAAAGCACATCCCACAAATTTCTCTGCATGTTTTTTTTTTCTTCAAATTAAAGCTGTGTTTTCCCTTCCTTTTTTTTTCCTTTTCGAGAAAAATCTTTTCCACACTCAACTACAAGAAATATCCTACAAATCTCTCTCTTTCCAACTAGTGGATTCTCCTATTGGGGTTTAAGTATGGTTTTTCTCTTCCAATATAATATCAATTTCAATTGACGTTTATTATTTTTATATTATCCATTTAAACAAAAAAATTTATTCGATGTAATCAAGGTGGGCATTGCGAATTCCCGCCTTGATTACACCCTTAATTATACCGTTTGGGTGTAATTTGAAGTCCGAAAATTTCGTTTGGACTTTCCCGGGCATTGTCTCAAAATACCAATCTCATGCTTAAGCTTGCTATTTTGAGATTACAACATGGATGTAATTTCTTTTTTAATATATATTTACATAAATATAAGTATATTTATTTAGATATAAACATAATCTAATCTAATCTAATATATATTTATATTTATATCTATATATACAAAATAAATATAAATATTTATATATGCATTAAATATAAATATTTTTTTTATAAATACTTATGTATAATTTCATATTTTGAGGTCTTTATATATTTAAACATCTCGTTTTCAGTATTGTTGAACGTACTCTATCTACTATAGTAAGTAAAATAATTATTATTCCTCGGTCATTTTTATTTAAATTTGCCGTCTATTATTCACATTTTTGTAAAAGAAAATTCCATACAATTGTTATTGTTTAGTAACGGATAAATCAATAAATCATGAGTATTATGTGATTTAAACTAGTTTATATGTCGGAGTCTTTGTTGTACAGTGAGAGAGAAGTCACGAACTTAATTTTAGTGATAGACAGTAAAGTAAATTGACAATAAATCAGTAGAAAATTTGACTTAAAAAATATTGAATAGATATATATATATATGAGCGCAAAGATGGAGAAGAGTTTTAGATGACCAAGATACTCTTTTTTCCTTTTTCTGCTTTGGTTTTCACTTGAGTGTCGGAAGCACAATTTCGAAGCCCCCTCAATTCCCCCATCGTCCGGATTTGCAATTACCCCTTCCAACTCGGTTTCACGATCCTCACTAAAGGAGAATGTGCCCAACACTTGAAAATGTAAGCACCCTCCACTTCGGCCTTCCTCTAACTGGTCCTCAACTCGCTCAGCCGTCACAGATGCCCGTCCATCGTTGCTGTCGCCCGTCCATCATCATTGGCACTGCGCCACCCGTCCATCGTGGTCGTTGTCCCCGTCGCTCCGCATCCACTCGACCGTAGCACAAATTTAGGCTCGCGAGCCCCAAATCTAACCTCTTGAGCCATCCAAGGCTCTCCCCGTAGCCATGTTTTTAGCACAAATAGTGAATTTCAAATTATTATTTTTATATTTTCGATTTAATATATATTATTTTAATATTTTAAAGGGGTATTTATGTCTTTTTATTTTTTACGGTGTATTCTCATATTTCACCATTTTTCTATTCCCCAACTAAACAAAATGAATTTCATCAAAATTTCAATTATATTCCTTTTCAATTCTAATCAATGCCTATCATATTCTACATCCATTCCATTCCAGAGAACTAAGGGCATGTTTGGTTCAAGTGAACAACCATTCCCTTCCCTATGTATTCCCCGTGGAATACATATTCCGTTGCTTGGGAACATTCGGATCCGGAATAGCTATTCCGGATCAGCTTTCCTATCAAGAATTGATTCGAAATGCCCATCCATCGCATGTCCATAGGTAATAGCTATTCTCCATCAGAAATAGATGTGAAAAGTCGAAAATACCCTCATCATCTTCATGGCCCAGCCCCCTCCCCAGCACATCATCACCTTCGTTGCCTCCCTCAACTCTGCTCACATGTACCGCCTTGTTTCGGCCAGTTAAGACTCCCCTTCTCCTCTCTTACCTTCCTCGACCTCACTTCAAGATGTTTATCGCCTAAACCCGAGATTGATTTCAAAATTTTTCTAACCTGCGTGACTCGTTGGGATTTGGAAAGAAGGGTACATAAATTTCACGAGCCCAAGCTAAGGAGATTTGTACGGAAAGAGGGATACAAAAATTTCACGAGCCCAAGCTCCCATTTTCACCATCCATAGGTCTTGACTAACCCAAGCTCCGGAGGCCTAGGCTCATAGAAAGAGAAAGAGTTTCTCTCTCTACAAACCCAAGCTCCCGAGCTTGGGTTCGTCGAGATCAAGGGCTCGCGACCCCTGGGATAGGTTCACGAGCCCAACTCCAACCCACCGTGAGGCTCGCGAGCCCTAGATGGCTTGGGAACCAGAGCCAGCTCCTGAACACTATTAATCTTCTTCAATAGTGAAAGTCCTTTTTTTAATTTCAATTTAATATATTATTTTAATCTTTGACGGGTATATATGTCTTTTATTTTATTTATGATGTATTCCCAATTTTCGCCATTTTTCTATTATGTCCAATCGAACAAAATGAATTTGATCAGAATTTCAATTCTAATCATTGTCTATTGTATTCTGCATTAATTCCATTCCATTGAACCAAACGTAGCCTAAACGTACCTTAGGTCTCATTCCATTTCTCCACTCTCATATATAATCTCGAAACCCTCATTCTCTCCTTGTTAGTTTTGTTCCATCTACCAATCATGCCAACGCTTGGGCTTCTTCTTTGCCTTAGAGCGTGTGATGAAACTGGAAAGCCTGAAGCTGACCCAAAATGAGCTTGAAATGACCAATTAATGAGCCTTGAATACACTCGGAATGAGCATGGAATGGTCAAATAATGAACGTGGAATGGACTCATAATAAGAAATAAGCTTCAAATGGCCATGGATTCGAGCCTGGAGTGAACCCGGGATGGGTACGAATCTAGCATTCCACACAATTCCATGCCAATCCAGCACTGAATCTATTTTAGGTTCATTCCTGATCCATTTCGATACCTTTAAGATTGTGTTTGGTTCGCTGGAATGAAATTGATAGAAAATAGAATGGACATGAATTAGAATTGACAATGAATAAAATAGAAATTCTAATGAAATTTATTTTGTTTGGTTTGATGGAATAAAAAAAATGGTGAAAACTGAGAATACAATGTAAACAAGATAAAAAGACATAAATACCCATCTTTTAAAATATATTAAAATATTATATTAAGTAGAATTTTTAAAAAAAATTGCAATGCTCATCTTCTTCAACATGAAGAAGACAAATAGTACATGGCTCCCCCGCAGCCCAAATCGTTCTCAAACGGGGTCAAGGTCGACCTCCTGCTCCTCAGCCCCAGCCCATCGACCTGTCACCTCCACCTCCACTTGATCCCCCAACTGCGTCTTCCTCTTTAGAGCCACTCGAGGAGAACCTCTTCTCTGACCTCACACTCGTCACTCCTCTCCCAGGCTTGCCCAAGAATGGCCACGAAGAGCCTCAGTTGAGCTTCTCTGCCCCGATCGAATCGCCGAGCGTAGGCAATTTGATCAAAGCGAGAGAGGCAACTCCACCCTCAACGGTGTCTCGGGTTTGCGAAGGTTTCGACGATTCTAGAGTTCGAGGACAGCAGCGAGACAAGCCTAATTAGAATGGAGAATGGGGTAGAGAGCGAGCTTCGAACTTCGGCAAAGTGGGGGTGAAGAGCGAGCTTCGAGATGTCGAGGGAGGAATCGAAACCGAAGGAGAGATCGAGCACTTTCAGCTTCGGATTTGCTCTACTGAACGGTCGGGGGAAGCAGGAGAAGAGGATGGCATGAGATTAAAATAAGTGAAGAAACTTTAGGGCATTTTCGGATTTTCACACATTTTTTCCATATGGACAATAGCTATTCCGGAAATTCAAGGGAGGCACACCTATTCCCTATAAAAGCCAGATTCCTACTTCGACCTGGCATAACTATTCCGCATTCCTATGAACCAAACGTTGGAATGAGTATTCTGTACGGAATATATATTCCGTTCCCAACCATTTCCTACGAACCAAATGTGCCCTCAGTGTTTATTTCGGACTAATTCCGGGACAGTTCCATTCGCATTCAAGGTTCATTCTGGGTCCATTCTAGTCCAATTAAAGGGTTGTTCCAGATGCATTCCCGTCCCACTCCATGTCCCATTCAGGTCATATTCATTGGCCCACTAGTGCCCATTTGTGGCCCATTAATAGATCACGCTGGCCCATGGTTCTACTGTAGCAAATTATCATTCCTGATCCATTCCGGGCTTCGTTCTGTATTGATTGCGGAAAAATTCCGGGTTCATTCTACGCACATTCCTTTCTCTTTCCCGGTCCATTCCAAATCAGTTCCGTTGGTCCCATCCCATTTCTTCTCATCTGTAATCCCGACACCCTCATTCTCTCCTCGCTAGTTTCGTTTCATTCCTCTCTCTTTCCTGGTTCTTCCCTGGTTCCTTGAATTGCATTCAATGCTCATTCTGGATCCATTCCAGATTCATTCCGTGTCTATTACAACCTCACTCCAGTCCAATTGGAGGATTACTCATTCCGGACCTATTCCAGAATCATTCCGTATCTATTCAAAACCTCATTCCAGTTTATTGAACGATTATTAAGATGCAATCTGGTCTCATTCCTTGTCCATTCCATTCAGGGCATATTTCTGGCACAATTGAGGCCCTTTAACAGCCCATTTAGGGCCCATCCCAGGTCCAAAGGTTACCCTGCTGCCATTCGGGACGCACATAGTCCGGACCCCTTCGGGTCTGATGCAGGTCAATTCGTTTATAATAACAAACTACAAACTGCAGAGGGTCTAATGCCGGTCCATTCATTTCCATCACATCACTAACAACAGTTGCTCCTGTCAAGCTCGCCGATCGCCCCAGCATACATATCCTAGGGTCCATGTCGGTTAACATAGTATGTTCCCTCCTCATTCATATTACAAGTCTCAATTCAAAAAGGGGGAGAAAACTATTACCCATCATAACAGAGAAAACCACAACATTTACATGGTAATATTCTATTAGACTATAATTGAAGAAATCATAAAACATTACGAGATCAAATGGGGAAAAGCTCCTACACTCATGTCTTAGCTCAGCTTCCTAGCATGCAGAGACTTAGTTGCTCGAGAGGCCAAAGCTATTGCCTTTGCACCTGCATCCATTGTCATCCACTCCCTTTCTGCCCGCCGCTGATGTTGTCTTGCATTCTTTGCCCGTTTTGGAGCTAACCGATTGTCTCTCTCCAAAAATGCAAGCCTGAACTTCTCGGCCATGGATAGCTCATCGCATGAGCCACAAAGAGACGGGGATATTGCTCTGGGTTTAAATCCCTGAACCGCCCAAGTTTTGGGATCTATATCCTTGACGAAGGGATCATCCAATATGATATCTGGCAATGCTTCTCCGGGCACCTGTGTCCCTCTCAAACCAAACGGGGATGGCCTCGGGTTCACTACTATCCTCGGGCATTCAGTAGCTAGATTCTCCAGAGAGCCTTTATCAATTCTTGGCTGCAAATAAAGGAAAAGAATTTTCTAAATTTCACCTAGTGAAACTGCAGATTCAGCATATTCAAAAAGCAAACTTTTTCTATATTAACTAATGTCATCATATATTCTCCTGAAGTCAACAAGATTCTACATGTATTCACAAACAAGAGTACCTCTCTTCACAGCTTTCCTAATTTTGAAGTATTTCAGCCCCTACATAAATCACCCTAAAGACACTGAAAGATATATCTCCCTGATGGAAACTTGTGTATTTTAATATAGTAAACTAATAGTTTATACTATCAGAATGCAAGGTGACCAATAACTTAAGGCAACACCAATAAAACGAGAAAATAGATTCATACCCAGACAAGCCAATGCAATGATTGTGCACCATGAACAATTTCAGTGGTATCGAGTTCCTCCCACGAGTCCCCTGCTGCATCATTAAGCTTTGGTTTTAAAATGCCAACGCAACTGCGTGCTGTATAATCACTCCTCGGGCACCCTCTGCAACATCAACTTGCGTTCATTGCCTGCTATGAGGTTTGTTTCTCCGGATCAAAACTCAAGATATAGCCTTAAAAGGATTGTATGAATTATCTAAGTTGCTAACAAGAGGTTGTGAACTTTAACTGAGTAACTTGCCTATCTCGATATGTGGTTGCATATAAGGTAATGGACCATCAATTTCTCCCTGGCATATTAATAGCCACAGAAAACAGGATAACATGTTGGGGGACATTCACATTGTAGAATTGCACAAACTGAAAGTATACATTATTTTGATATTATATAGGTCAGACAAACATCTCTGAAAATCACCATGATAGGTCACCTTCCTATAAACAATTATGCCTAGTCCACTATTTGTCGGAAGCCATATGCAGAAGCTCCCCAGAAGCTCTCTGCTAAGTGTTCAGGTTGAAGTCCTATAAAGCTCAGTTCTTGTTATTGATACCCAGGTTAATAAAGCCATGTCTAGATATGTGACATACAGAATCTTAAAGCACCCTAGGGACATACATGATATACGAAACTTCAAGATGTTTCCTAGAAAGCTTACCCACATCTTAATGTCTCCAATGAATGGCACTGTTGCACAAGTTCAGAAACGCCAGCTGCTGTGATCTTTCCACATCGACTGCAGAAAGTTAAATCATGTCATCTATCTGAACACAGATTCACTGTCTCACATTTATTAGCATCTAGAAATGCCTAGCTAATTCCAATCTCAAAGCTCCAATTTATTACTAGAATTTTCAAAAAGAAAAAAAAATTATATGAATTAGATCTAGAACTGTCACCCTACTTTTTCCTCTTGATCATTTTCATTGAGTAAATAATACATAGTAACTTATTCTAAATTAAATCCATATAAAGAGCCACTTCTGCTAAGGGCTAAATATGAAGATGGGTTATAGCAATATAAACTTTCGATTACAAGTAACTACAGATAACTACTCAATTAAAACCATAAGGTATAAACAGCATATAATAAACATGGTAATTAATTCTTAAATTGATCCACAATGATTTATTCTGTATATACTAGCATCATCCTAGAGGCTTTTTATATCCTTTCCTCCAGGTCTACATTTACCATAGCTTACATAATGTATGAGCTTGGATTGTCTCATAATTTTATTACCTTAAATTAGTACCACCTAAACCGTTCACCTTTAAAAGTCATATTCCTCATTGTTTCTAAGACTCAGTCAGGATAAAATGCTAACAATTGATGCAACCATTTTATGCAGTTTGATCACTTTCATTTCTTTTTGTTAAGGTATTACTTAAGATCACAATTAGAGGATAGATATTTTCTTACTTTTGCATGTAAGTTGTTTGACTTTAATTGGACAAATTTCTTGAGACTTAGGTGGTGTTTGATTACTTAAGTGCTGAAATTTTAATTGGATTAAGCTTGTTTGATAAACACAAAACAAAAGTGACTTGACTTAATGAGTAAGTCAAAAAAGTGCTGAATGAGGAAGTAAAAGGGAACTTACTTAATCATTCAGTGGTTTTTTTGCTAAATCGCTAAGCTGAGGGCAATTTTATCATATTTGCGGCGGTGCCCCGGGGTGTCGGGTGCCGGTCACCCGGGGCGCTGGCGGCACCATCACCAGCCACCACCTCCACAGAGGAGGTCACCGGCAAGCGCAGAGGACGCCGGCGACCTCCTCTATGGCAGTGGTGGCCAGGATCGAGGCCACCACCGCCCGATTTCCCTCCCTCCCTCTCTTTGATCATTGCCAGCGACCTCCTCTGTGGAGGTGGTGGCCAGCGATGGTGCCGCCCCTGACCCCCTCCCTCTCCGGATTGAAAACCCTCGAGTTTTTTTTTTCTGAATTTAAAAATTAAAATAAAATGTGTGCAAAAGGGAAAAGATGTTAAAGTATTGGGCATTTATGTGAATATAATTTCAGCCATCATAATTTTTACCCAATCAAACACTCTTCACTTAATCAATTAAGCATTTTTTCTATTTAGGTCTTAAATTTTCAGCACTTAAAATTAAGTCCAAACATAACCTTAGTTTGACCAAATGGTCCTGAAAAGCAACTCCTCCAGAGTTCATTGGTGACAGGACGCAAATTTCAGCAGCACTTTGTACTTCAGTTCAATACTATGATCGGGTATTTATATTTCTCTGTATACATTGATATAGATAGATATTCATTCAGAGAGGCCATTCCTCTTATTTATAATCAGGATCCAATTTGTTCTATTATTTCTTGAAATAAAAATGGGAAAAGAGGAAATCCATGGGCATAAAATTGATATTCAATAACGCTGGTTGACTAATAACTAATTTCCAGATTGAAATGAAATATAGCTGAAGAGACAAAGAATTCAGAATTTACTTGTGCAAATTATTTAAAAAGATCAACCAGTAGGACTTGCTAGGAAATATACCAATGTATCTTAGTCGATCCATTATAATGTAACTAAGGAAATTCAAAATGTAAGGTTGTGATATTATACCACAGAATTTTAATCTTCTGTCATTTTCTGGCAACTCATTTTCCTAATTTTGCTCTAAGCTTGTAGTTGCCTGCTGTAAGAGCGGGGTTTCATTTCTGCTGAGTGATTTCATGCATAGCAACGTGAAAGTGCTCCCACCTTTGAATTTGATCCAGTGGTTTATATGTTTCTCCGTATATGTTTCAAGATGTTTGGTGAGTCGATGAAATCACAACTCATCCAAAGCTCTTCCAAAGATTAAAAGGAAAATTAATAAGAGAACCTAGAGATATAGGTATGAATCTATACAATGAGAAATTTTTAACCTCATAAAAGACTTCAGAATGTATGGATGAATCTAGTGGAACCTAAGATATAGGTAGAGTATCGTAGCACTATCAATGGGGAGCTCCACATCAATCTGTCTATAATGGACTTGATGCTAATTGACGAGTAAAGTTAGATGTACAGGAAGTTCAATCTCGCAAGGATATGATGACCAGATGTTTTTCTTGTACTTCCCTAAACAACAATGTACGTTTTCGTTGGATAATATGAGATAGATTGCTAAAAAATTGAAGACTATATGGATTAAGAGTTTGCATGAGTTTCTGTTACTACTACTCTAAATTAACACATACTGGAACGGTCGAAAGGAGAGCATTGATTCCTACATACTCTTTAAGTATCTTCAAATGGCATATTGAATTGAAATGTTCTCTATCAGATTCAAATGCCAGTTAGGAATATCACCAAAAGGTTTTTTCAAGCAGGCAATTTTAAGTTTGATCAAATGGAATTTTCACAATTATTCCGTCACTATAGTGCTATAAAAATATTATTTTAAACCCAAGCCAACTACGGCTCTGTTTGCCTCTATCAGGATAACACAAAATGTAATCAATAATTTAGTCCAACAGAATCCAACTAAACCAAATGATCATGAGTTTATGCATGTCTACAACCACCATCTGTCAAGTGTATAAAACATACTTTTGATTTTGGCATCAACTTTTCCTATTCTAAATACTAAGAATCAGTAAATCATCAATAAAAAATAAACTTCATCAGATAGTGATCTACCAACCACACATTACACTAGTGCAAATTTACTAATAATGTATTTCATGAGACAGTGATCTACCCATCTGACACTATATTAAGTCGTACAAAATTTTATCAAAAGTGTAGTGACATACTGACAAGTAAAATACACAATTGTTTGAAGTTCAAATACCTTATATCAACAGCTCGGAGAGATCTGCATGTTATGGCTAACTCCTTTAACGCACTGTCAGAAACATCCGACCCTGAAAGGTCCAGGATCTCCCATGAACTATCCGCTAACGACAGAATGACATTATCATCTAACAACCTTCTTCTCCTGGCAATTGCCACAATTACCATCTGACCCACAAGCAATCAAACACAAATTTCAGAACAAGTTAACGAGACCTGACTCTTGGAAATATTAATAAAACATGCATATATACCTATATCCTATATATATATATATATATATTATAATCACAATTAGCAAAAATATGATAATGCAGTTTCTTGTCAATTGTTATAATCTGTGTTCAGGAGCAAATGCAAGCATCATGTCTGAGACAAAATAGAACAGGGAAGGCAACTATCACTTAACCCAAAAATAGGCACCTATCTTTCGTTGTAAAATGCCACAACAATGAGTTTAGCACAAGCAACTCTGCAAATAGGAAAATTATGAGAAATGATATTTCAAAGAGAGAGTCAACCTTG
Organism: Punica granatum; assembly: GCF_007655135.1. Classification (NCBI taxonomy): domain Eukaryota; kingdom Viridiplantae; phylum Streptophyta; class Magnoliopsida; order Myrtales; family Lythraceae; genus Punica; species Punica granatum. Next base: position 27,083,393 of record NC_045133.1, read on the forward strand.
ACATCAGCAGGAAAGCTGGCAGCAATCGCCTCCAAATCTGACACAATGTCCTCCAAGTGCTTGCCAACAACCCCAAGGCACAGAGTGACCAAACTAGGAGGAGGTTTTGTCTTCTTATTAGGCACTCCTGCCATTAAGATACCATCACATATTGAGTTGAGATAAAACACTTCCGAGCACATGAATGAATATTTTAGCAGATTAACACTGCTTCACTGTTATCTGAGTCAAACATTTTCAACCAATCGAAGAATCTCTGCCATAATTTACTTCCAGAATAATCTCTAATTCTCAGGAAAACCAAATCTCCAATCAACCTGTGCTCCCAATCGATCCACATAACGGAGACATAGGCAGCTAATGTAACATCGAAAACATCAGAAAATTCGATTCGGCATAACAACTGCGTGCCTGACATTTATCTGAACATGAATCCGTTAATCGATAAGATGAATAGCCCGGTCGTGGATATATGGCGAGAGAAAGGAACAGAAGAGATAGGTACCGGTCGATCGGAGCGTGGCGGTGATTCTGGTCGAGCTAGGGATAGGTCTGGAGCTCGAAATGGAGCTCAGCGTGAGGTCCTGAAGAGAATCTGCAGCAGATGCGACGTTCGACTTGCCTTTTTCCATCAAAATTCGATTCCGCAGAGAGAGACAGAAAGAGAGGGACGGCTTTATCCGTTCGAGCAGAGATTATGATATGAGTTCTTCGGACGGGGATTCCTCCTTTCGCCGCGCGAGGTTCGCGGGCTTTCCCTCTCCGGTGAGAAAAATGGAAAAAGAAAAGGACTAAATTGAAACGACTACTAAAAATCGAGGATCAAATCAAAGCCCAAAAGACGTCTTGGGGGGAGAATGGAAAAGAAATATATTACTCTACTACTCCCAAAAAGGCGACCATACGATATTCCAATTGGATTTTAGATGAACTGAACCGAGAAACCACCACCACCATTTCTCTGGATTGTTCCCTGCGGGGCCCACACGCCCGCCCCCGGGCCCCACCGACTTCCGCATCACGATAAGTTCGCGTGGAATCTACGCGTCTACGATGGGTAAGGGGACGCATCTCCACCGTCGAAATGGGGAAGAAACATTCTGGAACGTTCACTTCAGTTGCCGGGCTTTCAGAACAAGGTCAGATCCTGTGGCTGATAATAAACCGCCTCTGAGGCCTATATATACGGAGCCCCCGTATTCCACCGTCGTTATAACATTCACCGAGCGTAAGAAGCAGCCTTCATCCTCTGGTGAGTGATTAGTCTCATCCCAAGCAATTTGTTCTTCCTGATCTTGTTGGTCACTGCAAGTTGGTATTTGGTATGATCTCTTGTCGGAGGATTTGTCTCGTGTTTTATTGATGCTCTGTTTTCTAAGAGGATTTTGTTGCTTTTCGATGAGATTCATGTCCCGTTCTTTCTTCATAGCAGTGCTTGCTGGCTAGGAAGATCGTGTCTTTCTTAAGTCTGATATCTGGAATTTTTACAGTGTTTGCGTTTCTTCTTGCCGATGATCTTCTTGATCACTGCAAGTTGGTTTCTGATATGTTCTCTTATCTCGTGTTTGATTGATGCTCTGTTTTTCTAAGACGATATTGATCATTTCCGATGGAGTTCATGACCCGTTTTCCGATTAGTGTTTGCTGGCTATAAAGATCTTGTCTTTCTTCAGTTTGGTGATTTGATCCTTAATGAGTATTGTTTCTAATTGTGTCTGTGATTTTGCGCAGACAAAAGAAAGAGCGGTATCTTGTGAAGTGAGTCGAAGTTCCGAGCCGACGATTTTCATGGTTCAAGTAGACCTTGAGCTCCCCTCTTCTTTCGACCCCTTTGCTGAAGCCAAGGAATCGGGCGCTAAGGAGTATGTTCATATCCGGATCCAGCAGCGGAACGGGAAGAAGAGCCTGACTACGGTGCAGGGGCTGAAGAAAGAGTACAGCTACGAGAAGATCCTCAAGGATCTCAAGAAGGAGTTCTGCTGCAACGGGAATGTTGTGCAGGACAAGGAGCTTGGCAAGATCATCCAGCTCCAGGGCGATCAGCGGAAGAACGTGAGCCACTTCCTGGTGCAGGCTGGGCTGGCGAAGAAGGACCAGATCAAGATTCATGGTTTCTGAGCTTCTGGTGTTCTTGCAGTAGTATTGTCGCGTCCACGTGTACGGGATTTGGGCATTGAATAATTCGGTGTTTCGTGTTCGAAACTTGCCCTGGTTGGGACCGTCGAGTGTTATGCTGTTTTTTGCTGCTTCTCTTGCGATTTTGGTTCTGTATAAGTTCCTGGACTTCTAATGGATTGTAATGAGATTACATTTTGCATCAATGGTATTTTTGGTTTAAGAGCTATACCTGCTACTCTGTGAAAGCTGTGTTGTTAATGTTACATCATCGTCCAAACAATTGGACAAGTAATGACATCGAGTAGAAAATAGCCCAAGCGATTGATATGAATATGGGCTGTTCAAAGTGAATCTGGCAATCTTTTCTGTGAACTTGCATTTGGAATATTTCAATTATCAGAAACAGCTGAGGTGGATCAAATGGAAGGGACTCGGTGATGAGAAATTTACGTAGAACGTTGATTGTAATCAAAACCATCATATATTAATTGTATGTATGTTTGGTTTTAGAGTTAAGCGTAGGTTGTTAGGATTTAATTTTTATTCTTTGCTCTGTCCCCTTCGTTCTTCTTTGTTTTGACTGAATATATCACTCCCCCTTTTGTTTCCTCAGTTTCTCGAAATATTTTTTATTCACACCAAAGGCACCCTCTCGCCAGCAAGCGGATCAGCTATAACAAGAGATCATCGCAACACAACATAAAAAATTAACAGCTGATTTTATGCAAGGTTTGGAATAAAATTACCCAAACAGTACAAGATGAGCACAAAAAACAGAAAGAGCGAAAGCCGAAGTAAATTTAATTCAAGCAAAGCCTGGACTGGATAGATCAGAAATGACAAGGCAAAGTAAGATAATATTCGAAACCAAAATGCTTAACAACAGAGGAATTGAACTTATTCCTCTCCCTATGTCTGTTGCTATCACATGCCTGGCTAATCTGATATTATCAAACAAATCCCGCCCACAGAGCCGATTCCACTGAGTTACGATTCCCGCCCTCTGCCACACTTCTCTGAAACAGGTGAGGGAGAGGAAGAACAAGGGACGGGATAGTAGAAAAGAATAAAAAATTTAAAGATACAGTTCAGTAAATTGACGAATTGGTCCTCCGGAGATTGAATATACATCACATTTATCTCCAGAAATTTTTTGCATCACTTTAGCCGTCCACCGATTGACGGTAATTGGACGGAAGGATGAACGTGATGGACAATTATTAAGTGGAGGTCTAAATTGATGAAAAAAATTTCTCGAGATAAATTTGATGTACATTCAATCTCTGGAGGACCAATTTGTCAATTTACTCAAACTTGAAAATATAACTGCGGTAAATTGCAAAATGTGTAAAAGTAGATACAAAATGCGTGAAAAGTACACATCAACAATCGGGGCGGTAAATACAGCTGCAGATGAACTTCAATCTCGTTTGGCTTTCCCTAACCATTGCGTATTTCACAAGGAAAGGAGGAAAAGAGGAAGGAGCAAGTTCAAAAATCTGGCTTGAACCAGGTTATGGAAGCTAATGTGTATGGGACAGGTCTTGCGTTTGGAATAGGAAAAGCTAATATACATATCCTTTTTCCAGCAGGACTATGCTGGTGAAAAGAAAACATGGGATCGTCATATATCGCTACGTTAGAAGAGCTTCCCCTGTTGCTGGTTTCCGCTCCTCATCATCGCGCAAAACTCTTGGTAGTTAATCCTACCATCCTGTAAATACAATGTTATATGAGCGTGCATTCTCATAATTTTAAGTTTGAGAAGCTGAGATGAACTTACATTATCCGTGTCAACTTCAGCTATTATATCCTTAATGGTGGCTTCGTCTCCCATTTGGTATTCTCTCATTGCCATCTCTATCTCGTCTGTCGTGATAAACCTGCAAAGTCCAGGACAAGTACCATTTAGTATTATCGAATCAATCAACTTTGATTCTAAGGTTAAGTTTGCAGGGGTAGCAAGGGAGAAGGTTCAAAATTTCACTACCAGAGAAACGTTACTGGAATTCCTTTTGGAAGATTTCTGCTATGCTAAACAGAGAAGGAATAGCGCAGTGGCGGCAGAAACTTTTATGAACGTAATGGAAAGAGAGAGCATCAGTTCAAGGTAGGAAGAAAGAGCTTACCCACTATTATCCTTGTCAAAATGCTGGAAGGCTTTGTAGAGATGCTCGTCTCTTTCCAGCTTGTGTCTGTGCATTGTAGCAGTTATGAATTCGATGTAGTCAATAGTTCCATTCCCATCCACATCAGCCTGAAGTGACAATGAGGAAGCATCATTAAGTTCAACAAAGAGAAGCAGTTTCCAAAGGAAGTTTCACAAATTTCAGGATTTTTTCCTTACGGCGTCCATAAGTTGCCTGACTTCGGCCTCTGTGAGTTTTGACCCGAGCCGAGCCAGTCCTATCTTCAGCTCCTCATACGTGATCGTTCCACTTTTGTCTGTGTCCATGTTTGCAAACATCGCCTTCAGACCTTGAATGTCTTCTTCCGAGAAATTTTCAGCAATAACCTGCAAGTATTAAATTCCACAATTAACCCGAGTTTCTTTTCTGTCAACGTAGAAGAAATTTATTCACGAAGATGCAGGGGTCTTACCTTCAATGCAAGCTTCTTTAACTTGTTCATTGCTCGGAACTGTTTCATCCTCGAGAGAACCGCGCTATCAATAGGCCTATCTGATGCATTTCCACCTTCCTTAATCCATGGGTGCTCTGCATTGGTCGTTATATTCAATAAATAAAGTAGCAGAAAACGAGACGAATAAAAATTAGTGAAGATAATATAGAGAAACCATTGACCATTGAACCCAAATTTGTTTCCAACCAATTCTGTTCGAATGAAAATTTTCGAGAAAGAGGTCGATGGCATCTAGATATATGTACGAGTCAATTTACTAGTTTTTGCCACTGCATGCATGTCCTTTTTCGAGCTCTAGCATTAAACAGATGGCCTACTCTGGGTAGCATAATCCATTTTCACGAAATAAAATAAAAGCTAACTGTAATGAGAAACATTACCTAAAACATGAGTAGAAGTAATTCGTTTCTTGGGGTCCTTGGTCAGCATCTTCCTGACAAGGTCCTTAGCACTGCTTGATATTGATGGCCATGGCTGACTCTCAAAGTCGATATCCCCCTTTAATATAGCATCAAATATCCCCTTCTCAGTTTCTGCAATTTATGTTCAGTACAAAAAGAAATCAGTGCTAAGGCTTCTGGTGGAAGATTAGTTCCTGTACTGCCTGGACATTTTACCATCTAGATAAAGAATTTTTTCATTGTTCTAAAGAGAGTTATCATCTCTTTTTTGATACGATTGGCAGCTTTCAAAATTATTACAATGAATCAAATAGAACAAGAGATAGAGAACGATATTACCAGCCCAAAATGGAGGAACTCCACTGAGAAGAATGTATAACATCACTCCCGCACTCCAAATGTCTGCTTCCTTCCCATAACTGCGACGCAAAACCTCAGGGGCAACATAGTAAGCACTCCCGACTATATCCCGGTACACCTTTCCTGTCATGAATTTCAGAGACCAACGATGAAGATTACACGCACCAAAGAAAACGACTTGCTTGTGCATTGTTTCATGCACGAATGTGTCATACTAAAACGTAAGTAAAAGCTAAGATTAAAGGTTTTACTTACCAATGCAAATGAAAGTTCTGAAAACCAACCTTCAAATAGAAATCATGACAGAATGGGGCAATAATGCCGGAATTAGAAAAATCATGAAAGAACAGGCCTACAATTCTATTTCGGTTTGACAAGATCATGCACCCAACAACCTATATATATTATTGAAATTAACAAGCATATCTGAAGGACCCGAAAGCAACAAGAAAATGACTTACCAAACCTACAAAGACTAAACATATGTAAATAGTACTCCTAGTTTTCGCAGATACCAAGAATATACTCGATTATCATATCATGATCTAGAAGAATGGTAATTCTAAGTTAACGACAGAATTTTCTTGTTCCCCTTACCTTCCTCGATGAAAACGGACAACCCGAAATCAGTTGCTTTGAGAACAGCATTCTCATCCTTGCTGGAAAGCAGGAAGTTCTCGGGCTTAAGATCTCGATGCATCACTCCCATGAAATGACAAGCATGAACAACATTAACGATTGCCCTGCAAATAGAGGCAGCCGCCCTCTCACTGTACTGCCCCTTGGCGATGATCCTATCGAAGAGCTCCCCCCCAGCACAGAGCTCCATGACCACATGAACCGATTGCCTGTCCTCGTAAGCCCCCCTGAACTCAACTATATTGGGCTGGCCACTCAAGTGCTGCATAATCTGAATCTCTCGCCTGATATCTTCCTTATCGTTCTTGCTCACAAGCTTCCTCTTCGAGATCGACTTGCAGGCAAAAGCCTTCCCCGTGGAGATCTCCCTGCACAAGTGGGTGACCCCAAATTGGCCCCTGCCCAACTCCTTACCCATTGAGTAGTGGGACTTCACATCCTCAAATGGCTTCCCTAAGATTGTGTTCGGTTCAACCCTCTGGGCTGGTTTTGGGGCTGCTGGGGAAGGGACTGACCGGGGCTTCTGAGGTACATATTGGTGTTGATGGGTTGCTGTTGGAGCTGAAGGTTTGGGCACGACCGGTTCATAGGGTCTCTGGTAATTATTATAATCATTACCGCCCCCACCACCACCTCCTCCTCCTCCTCTTCCTGGCGCTGATCTATAGCCACTGTAGCCTGATTCTGAAGTTTTCTTCTTGCTTAAACACGCACCCATTTCCTGCTCTTGCCCAAAGTTTCAAGCTTTACAGATCAGAAAGAGAGTTGACGAGAGATGGAGACGACCCAGTTGATGAATTTCACAAAATCTGAGCAGAAAGGCAGATGTGATTGATGATGGTCTCGGTATTAATGAGATGAGATCTTTGCCTTGGGGTTTATTTGGATAGGAGAGGACATGGCCTGGTGGCACTGTGTTTCGATTGGGGAAACGTCGAGGAAAGAGCTTTCAGAGAAGGAAGAAAAGGAAAGTCTTTGGGGGGGGGGGGGGGAGGGACAGACAGCCTGACCGGGAAACTTGAGCAAAACAAGAACAGAACAGAACTGGATCAACTGCTGGATTGAGTTGAAACGTTGACTATTTCTGTAGACTGATATTTGCTTCCTTCCCATGGGGAATCATTATGCGAAAGAAAACAGGAAAATAATGTTTTTACCATTCATGACCTCGAAAAAGACTATGGTTCTTTAGTTGGACCGTGTCATAACCCTTTAGGGCCGTTTGGATTAACGTTGTGGCCGCCGCTAATGATTCCCGTACACGAACCAACACAAAAAACAAAGCCGACTGCTTTCTCTTATCCGAATTTAAAGATTACGAGCGAATAATATCGAGAGAAAATTAGAATATTCGATCAGTTTATTTATTTGTGGTGGAGGGTAGGATTAGGTAGAAACAGGGGATGTAATGAACTTGTTGCACAATAATGATGATGGACATGGAAATTAGGAGACAATGTCGGCCGAGGTTTCTTTCCCATGATCCCAGCAGAAAGAGAGAGTTCATTCATGTGTGTGTGTGTGCGCTTTTTTTAATAAATTCCTCCAACCACATTTGACATTATTATATACTAATCTCCCGTTAATTAATAATATATGAGGTATATTACATCATATAGCCTAACGTTGATAGATATTCTTAGATTTATCCCGACGTCGATTTTTTACCTGAGGTATCTCAACGTTGTTAATTTCATGTTACCGTCTAGGTTCTAGGGGATAGTTGGTGAAACAAAAATAGCAATATTTTGATACTTCGGATAAAAAAATGACGTTGGGATAGATTTAAAAATATCCGTCAACGATAGAGTATATGGTGCAATAAATCCTAATATATATGGCTCTTTAACATATTTTACTGGCACAAAAATTTGAGAAATTATTTATTTTTCTAAATTGAAAAAAAAAAGAACACTTGAGAGTTCTTGACCCACAAAAAGAAATCTTATCTCGAGCTAAATAATACAGCTCGACTTAGCCATTTTCAGTCATGTATAAATGGGACAAATTTAATAAGTAACTCGATCCAAAGTGAAGACCGTGCCAAAGAGCTGTCACACATGAGACATGTCCGCATTGAGAGATATTGATGTGCTTATTGTCTTAGTTCCGGATGAACTCAGGACACGCCATAAGACAATTTAATTCAAATGGCCGGACCTCAGTGCAGATATTTCGCAAATTAATCGTGATAAATGTTAAAAGTACGGTGTCGGGTGCACTTTGATACGCAGTCTCGGGCTGAAAACTTGATAAATGAAAATCCCTAATTGTACAACGAATCATCATCGGAACAAAAACCCGTTTACTATGAAGAAATTTTCCTAGCCCCATCCGAACAATTTTAATTAGTATAAGGTCAGAATGAATAATTTAGGTGGTCGAAATTTCCCTCATCGGAGGCTTGGAATAAACGCAAGCGCGTGCATAAGTTAGAGGCGTGATGTAATGTAACGTAACATGTAAGAAAACTAGAAAGGGGACACTGACTACTCCGTGAGGTGAGGATGAGGTGGAGAATGGTCAGTCAGGACTTGGAATTTGGCGTAAACGCGGTTCCCTTCTGGCTCCTCCTAATGTATACATTGCATGTATTTCCTTCCCATCAATCACGTCTGTCTATGTGTGTTCTGTTCTGGGAAAATTATTTGGTCCAGCCCGGGACTGTCCGGGGGCCTGGGAGTCGTTGATTCGAGGGGATAGTCCCTTGATTAGAAAGGGCTATCCCCATCCTACAGTTCACGAGGTATTCCGGACGGTCCGGGGACTGAATCGTCTAAACTTCCTTTGTCCTCGTCTTTTTCATCCTTGGCCGGCCAGTAAAATAACTAGTTATCTTTACTATTGTATAAAGAAAGACTTTGATTTCTCAAGTTACTCTTACGAAAAAATATTTTAATTAATTAAAATTATTAATTTTAGATTAATGATAAATTCATTTAAAAACTAACCACTGTCCACTCATCATATTTTCCCTGGCTTTCCCACTTTCTCCAATTCTTGCTCTCCCCTTTTCTGGCCGCCCAACTCCATTTTTTTCTCTCTTGTCTTTTTTTTTTTTTTTAAATTCTCGTTTGCTCTTTAATTCACATAATTAAAAAACCGTAAGTCACAATCAGCATGGGCCGCCAAAAAAAATCAAAAGAAGCACACAGGCCCCAATCATTTCAAGCAGCCCAATACTGTAGCATTGAAGCAAAAACAGCCCAATACTGTAGCATCGAAACAAAAAATGGATCGAGGAGAAAAAGGCTGCTTTGTTCGGTTTTCGAATAAAAAATTTTTACTCTATTCAACTCAATTTTATTTTTTCTCAAATTCATCATTACAATCATTACTATTTTATCGTTTTATCTTTTTTTAAACAATCTATTACTCATAAATAAATATATATATATATATATATATTCATCCATCCATATATTTATCAATATTTACAATCATTACAGAAAATCAAATTGAATTAGATCACGATCCAACTTGAAAACCAAACGCAAAGTTACAGTAACAACGAAGCCTAGATCATGATCCAAATTGAAAACCAAACGCAAGCTTACAGTTACAGCCAAGCCTAAATGCATTAAACAAACAGAGACCATCAAAACTCAATTCCTCGAGCATCAGCAATCCCCTCATGTCGAACAATAACCAGCTTCCTGCAGATACCTCCTCTTTCTATTTTCTTTTCGTGAACATAATGAAAAGCAAAACTTTATATAATTCTCATCGTTTAACTTCATCTTTTACCTTATTTAATTTCATATATATATCTCCGTTGAGACAAAACTTTGGATATAGAGAGTCCAATATAAATTAGGTGATTAGATTGACTGATTTTCGTTTAAATTTGATTTGTTACATCATATATATGATACCATATAAACTTATATTTATTGATGTAGATTAATTTCCCAACTAAAAGTGACGTAATTAAGTAGAAGGTCTATCCTACTCTCAAGGACATGTATTCATATATCAAATTGACATAATTAAATAGAAGATATATTCTTAAATTAACATCTCACAACCCTATATTATCGTATATTCATAAATGGATTTACTTATTAAAATTATTTATTATCAACTAAATATAATTAATATATCATATTAAATCAATATATATGAGAAAATTATTTATCAAACAAAACTTTCTTATTATAAATAAATGATATATTTAAGATATCGTATAAAAATATATCACATACTGATACTAATAATAACTTACCGAAATAATAATATTAATAATAATAAATCATTATTTCAATGTTGCATCTGTTACATCAGAGTACGTAATTAATAAATCGCAGAACGAAACCCCGGGGTTGCCCAATTCACGAGTTTAATAAAAGGGTGCGGTCATTAGACGAATAGAAATATAGGAAGGTAATATATAATCTCAAACTCAACTCTCACTAATAAGTTGGAGTAACCCTAAAGAAAAACCTTCATATTCAGGTGCCCTTGTGGCCATATTACTCTAAATCACTCGTGTCCACAACATCCAAACAGACTTGACGAGGAATACATTCTCACGAACAAACACAACCCCTGTATACACACCCAGGAGCACCCCTTCCTGCGTATATATCCATACAATAGACACGAGTAGCTAGACGGGTCGAGGTTCCATATAGTAACCACTACTCGGAGTACTCTGCCTTGTATATCCATCTCTAGGAAGATTGGGTCCAGAATCTACGTACAGAGCTTATTATAAAACAAGTGATATATATATATATATATGTACATATTGATGTTTCCTTAAACTAGTTTTTCAATGGTAAGCGATATAAATAGTATGGACGGTAAATAAAAAGAAATTGCCCGAACCGTGAAGAGAAACAGCGAGGAATTGTTGGAAAGGAGAGACAAATGTGGCAGTCCCATTCTTTTGGACTGCCTAAAGAATTATCAGTCCCATACGCTACACCATTTTTTGAGTGAATATCTTAACCTTCAATTCATTCTCCAGGGAATGTCTACTATAAACATATCTAAATGATATTACCTTTTCTCTTTTTTTTGGTTTTTTCATCAAGCAAGATGTGTCCCATCTATGATCGAATACTTCTGAAAAAGTAACACGGTATCGCCTACATGTATGTATGATAAATTAATCCGGATCATTGTACCGGACAATAATAGATATAGCAAGCATGAATGAGTCATGCATGATTCAATAGACAAAACACACGTTTCGGTGGACAAAATCTACAGTGCTATCGTGGTGGAACCAAGCCAAGCTTAATCGGACATATGGATCCAAACTTGATTTAATTGTATATTGAGAAAGTATTGTTTCCGTGATATTTGTCATATTGGAGTTGTAAAACATAACGTTCCTCATCAATTATGTACCATCCCATGGCGTGGAGGAATTCCCTGCCGCCCATTGTTTCGATTTGTACATAAGAATAATAGTTGCAACCATAAATGCAAAAAACCATTGCCAAATGAAGCAAAACATACTCGAATGGAGCAGAAGTTAGAACTACTCCACGAGAGAGGCCAAGAAACGAAGACAAGTTGAGAAGCAAAGCAAGAGAGCTCATCAGCTCACACCATTAATGCAATTAAATCAGATCTCTGTGTATATTTATTAAGAAATCTAGAGGAAATATCTCACAGCACAGCCCATAGAAGCTCTAACCCACCTTCCCCACCTCAGCCCCTGGTTTTGGCCTTACATAAGTGTAACCCTTCCTCTTCATCATCCTTCTCATCCACCGCTATTCGTACATGGAGCCCCCACCATTAAAAAAAAATAAAATTTCTTTCCCTTTTTTTTCCCTTTTATATTTTTGATGATTTTTTTTCTCATTTCGTGTGGTTAAATTAATTATACTTGCCTATAAGCTAATGGGTGACCCTAAGGTTTTTGCCTAGTTGATTTAGTTAGTAGGTACTATCAATGATTTGGCCAGTACTCATAAATCCATAGGAAATCAATACATGTAGGACATTATCCTTGATGGGTCTTGATTTATTGTTGGTCCAAAGTTCTCTTAACTAATAATGATAATTCGGTATAAGATATTTGAAAACGAATAAAGCCAACTATGTATAAGTTTCTGATTAACACGTAAATCTTTTCTTTTCATTAATTTATTCTCGTGACTTAATTATCCGTTTGCTATCTTTTCATTACGGTCAATCTCCAGTTCTTGGTCAATCATTATTACTTCAAAACCTCCTTGACTAAATAATAAATTCAAACGAAAGGGCATTCGAGCCAACAAGTATTGGGGAATATTTATGCTTACTTAGCCAGATTTTGCATAATTCCCCTGGTCCCATTTAACATCATTCTCGAGCCAACCTCTAGCCAGTTAACCAGTTGCCATTTCGCTTATTTTGGCTGGAGAGGTACTTACTCGGAAAATATATTTTTTAAAATTAAAAAAAATTATATATCTTTTTGTAACAAAAAAAAGGTGCATATATATATATATATATATATATTGTTTTTTAAGGGAAAGAAATAAAAGGAGGACAAAGACATATCATATTTTTTAGCCAAAAAAAGAAGATAAAAATTGTTTATGAACTCCCTCACTTTCAGACCCATCACATATCAGAAGTTCCTGTATTTTGAGAGGAAATATTTGGTGAGTATTACTGATTCACTTGGATCTGTAACACCCAATTAAAATGTCAAAAAATGAGAAATTGACCCCACAATGGGTCTACAGATTCCCACTTACACACAATTTGATTGATTCTTAATCATCCAAAATGGATGAGTAATACTTATTGAATATTTAGTCGTATTTGGGGATGTATCACCGTATTTTAATCGTCAAATTTTGACAGTAATAAAGATCCAATTGCTACATAGATAAGATCATAGGAATAAAAGAATTTAAATTACTGATCAAAATATTTAGAATTATATATAAGTATAGCTGTGCACATTTATGCTTGTTGCATGCATATGTATACACGGTGCATATTGAGCCAGTTGAGAAGAGAAACAACTTGCCTTATTCATTAGTCCTTGTGAATCGTTTTTTTTTTCAATTTAATTTTTCCCAGTTGCACGGTGTTATAATTATTTAATTTGTCTCTCCTCGGATATTAAAATGCAATGAGGAATTAAGCTTACATTCTCATTTTGCTGAACCAGGCATGCATCTATGTCTGCATTTGTATATAGGGTAAATTTTGACAAGAGCACCTATAATTTGTAAAATGATGAGCGACACCCCCTCCTTTCAAAATTAACCACATACTATCACTCCTTTCGTTGATTTCTATCCTTTTTTTTCCTTGAATCGGATCAAATTTGGTTCGAGTAAAAAAAATAAAGTAATGGGTCGATTTGTGTAGTTTCATGACATAGGATCCACGTTGCAAAGTAAATGTTCTCTTGGTGCCACGTCAGCGAAAGGAGGGGTGGTGTGTGGTTAATTTTGAAAAGATGAGTGTTGCTAGTCATTTCACAAATTATGTGGAGATGTCGTCGAAATTTACCCCATATATATGTCATGATAGACATTTGGGGTTTTTACGACACGGTTGTATCCATATCTTAGGATAAAACACTCGAAGTCCTACCGAACCACTAAGGCCCATATTCGAGGAGATCATATCTATATAGGGAACGATTTTTTATGCATGTACTAGATTTCATTAACTCAAATTGGTGAAAGGGATTGTGAGAGATTAAGAAAAAGAAATCCCCATTACTCGACTCGATAGAAATCTTGCATTGCACATAAATCGACTGTTTGCATCTCAAAAGATACCATCGATCCAGTTCCTCGCATCCATCGATAACCAATGGATGCCGTGTTGTGCGTCCTCCTTGTCCCCTAGTCCGAATGGAATATCTTAGTTCGTTGCGCATATGCGGTGCGTTCTTCTCGCATATAATTATTTCCAAGAATAGAAAAGTTATTATCAGAGTAGAGTAATTTTCTGTTGGTCGACAATAAACAGACTCTTTCCCGGAGAGCTTTGATATTTTTATCCGAAAGCAATAAATGGGCCTACTTAGTGCAAACCCTCAGCCTATATATAAATGCGCCTATCAATCCAAACACATTCCCGGTGCAGAAGAGCCAATTAATCATCCCTTCTTCTCTCTCAGCACCCCGTTGGAGCATCAAAGAAGCAGAGCAGAGCAGCAGATCTGTAGTGTTTCACTCTCGGTACTAGCTAAGTGCAGAACAGACAATGAGGAAGTGGTTATCTGGTGCATTAATGGCGGCAGCACTGAAGTTTAAAGAGGCTTCTCCTCTGTGGGTGGTGGTGGCTCTGCTTACAGTCACAGCCATGATGAAGAAGGCCCTCTTTGCTGCTTTCACATGCATTCTTGCTCTGGGTATGTATTTCTTTCTTCTTTTCCCATTTTCCATTTTATTTTTTCCTCCTCTTATGTCAGTTTTACTTCTGGGAGATTCATGTTTTGTCAATACAAGGTTGTCACTTGTCATGTTCCAAAGGCTTTTCCAGTCTTCAACTTTCAGTAGCAATTCTCCTCACAAATATTTGGGGAAAAAAAAAAGAAGAAAGCTCTCACTCCCACTTGGGAGAAGGAAAATGTTTTCCATATTTTTCATATCGACTCCCAACTCAATTTGAAGGCTGATGGAACAGTGCGAAAACGATGCGGTTTTTCTCTCTCTTTTTTTTTTCCCTATTTTTCGACCCAAACTTACACGAGGAGCTACAAAATTTCTTGAATAGTAGTGAAAAGATTCAATGTGCTCTTAATTTTTCATATAATGTTTGTTTATAGGAGGGGCAATGGTGGGGATAATAATAGGAGCGCTGAAGGGGCAGACCACGGAGACGGGGTTTGTAAGAGGGGCTGGGATCGGTGCCGTAACGGGAGCTATCACCGCGGTTCAATTGCTCGAACTCAAGATCGATGGAGAGTCACTTTCCAAGGTAAATTTTGAATAATAATTAATACTAAACTTTGGAAATTTATTGAAAATTCTGCCTTTTTAAAATGGGACAAAAATTTGTGTTTTCTCACGTGATATTTTATTGTGCATGTATATATATATATATATATATATCGATGCCCTTCATTGCACAATAATTTGAAGCTCTCCTCATAAATGTGAAACTATCTCGATGACTGTACCCCGACAACGACCGGGAACAGATTATTGCCATCATTATCTTCTGGATTCAATCCAATAAAAGGGGACGCCATGCTTAATTACTCCTACGTTTAAGCAAGAAAAAAGGCGCAGGGTATCCGAAATATAATTTGTTCTGGTTGCTGTGTTTCGGGACAGGTTGCCCTTTTGAGTAGCTTAATGGAAGGGAAGGTCTTCATGGAATGGGTAGGGCCAGCAGTGCTGAAGGCCTACCAGTGGCAGGTGAGCAACATCGAGACTACTTACCGGGAGATCTCAGACATATACGACACGGCGGAAGAAGGCAGAGGATTATCTCACAACTGTATTCAGAGGATTCCTTCACACAGCTTCAGGTCTAGCATTGCGGTCTCTGACGGAGCTTGCTGCTGCTCAATCTGCTTACAGGTGAATAACCGGAAAGTCGAATCCCGTGTCTGTTTGGGTTCGTGCAGATGAGGAATTCATTTACTTCCCATTTGTGCAAATTCATATATACAGCCTAACCCTTTCGGTTGCCCGTTCATGTATTAGGCTTTCGAGGAAGGAGAGATGACGAGGAGACTTCCCAAATGCAGGCACTTCTTCCATATGGATTGCTTAGACGCATGGCTAACCAGAAAGGGCTCTTGCCCCATCTGCAGAGACGATGTTTGTGATGGCTACAAAGACTTTGCAGATTACTGAGTCGTTCGGATTACTTAATTTGTGAAATCAAGTGTATAATATTGTTGTTTTTGTGGTACTTTCTTTGTACCAGATGTCATTAGGAGCAAAATGCACGATTGAGGTTATTCATGTTATGCTCTCATCAGCTCTTGGTAGTGATTTTGCCAGCAATCTGCATTGGAAATTCCCTCGCCTATTACTTGCTGTGAAAACCGTCGATGCATGCGAAAAGAGGTAGTCCTCCTGGACGGTGAAATTTTATATCGAGCAAGCTTATAAGGAACGGTTCGAATACTAGCAGATTATATTAGATTAAATGAAACCATTGGTTAAGACATCGATGGTAGATCGAGATCTGCTCGCTCACCCAGAGGACCTAGTATTTGTTTTTCCGAATGAGACGAGATTTCCACCTGAAGTGTATGTGCATCTTAAAGGTTTTCTTAAACTACATTTCCTTAATATAACTTGCCTTGAAACATCTCTCCAAATCTGTAGTTTTCTTTGAACATCTTATATCCTTTTCTAAATATCGATAAAATTCTTGCTGTCGGGATATCATCTGTCGAACAAGGAAACATGAGGCCGATGAGCCCGGAAAAAAAAAATATTAAGTTAGACATCAAAATGATATGTGCAAGTTTCAATTAGCGTTCAGGATTATAATAAAAAAATAATTGTTATAGGGTCCACCGGACTATGTGACAGACTCTACTGAGTGAAGATTTGCATACCACAGTTTTACAGAATACCTGTTAGTCTCATCTAATATTTTGCAACATTATTTTCCTCGGATCTTTTGAGGAATGGTTTCGGGTAGTATTGAGATGGATTACCAAAATGTGGGGTCAAAACGGAAGGAATTAAAATAAAGGGGGGCAAGATGGAAAGCATCATTTCTTCTCCTGCTAGACCCAAACATAGCGTAGGCAGAGAATCACAGGCAGGCAGGCGCAGTCGCAGAGACACAGAGGAGACAGGAATTATCAATGTCGTGGTTTGCCGCAAGAACCTTCAACGTGCCGGCGATAGACGTCGGCGGCACGCTGCGCTCCCGGTCTCCCCTGGCGGTGGGCTTCGGCTGCGCCTCCTTTGCTGGCACAAGGCTGTGGCGGTCGAGCCGATCGAATGTGCCATTTGCTTGCATGAGCGTCTCTGCTGAAGCCCGTGAGTGAGCTTGTGTTTCTCCTTTCCGATTATTTTTGTCAAAAGCTGGAAACTTTGTAGCTCAATTTCTTAGGTTGACTCCGACAGTACGTTGCTGAATGTCAATGAGCCTTTAGGTCTTGACCAGCTGGGGATTTCTCTTGCAAATGTTGTAATCTTTTGTCTGATCAGTTCAGTGGGGCAGGTTGTAATAAAATCTGATGATTAAGTTTGTCTTTGGGTAAGAGCACTTGCATTCTAAAGAAATTACTCAATTGATTGGACTAATCGCTTTCCTGCTAATTTGACAATGGAAATGTTCTCAGGGTTGAAAGAAGCAGTGAAAACCGACAAAGCTCCGGCAGCTCTGGGACCTTATTCCCAGGCAATCAAGGCGAACAATATGTTGTTCGTATCTGGTGTCCTCGGTCTTATTCCAGAGGTCAGTTGATGACTTGTGAATTTAATCATTGCAAAAATATGCACAGAAAGAACAACCAAAAATAAGATTGGAGTTGTTGTGAATTGTCCTTAAAAATTTGCTATGTTGATGCAGACCGGGAAGTTCGTGTCTGATGGTGTTGAGGACCAAACTGAGCAGGTAAAGTGACTTGATAAAATAATGTTAGAAGTGTGACATTTCTTTACAGTTCTGATACAAGTATCGGGAATCATCGTTAAATTTATTTTTAGTAGAATTGACCTTTTCGCATCTTTGATCTGTGTGAAATGATCCACTTTGATTTCAAATTGTCAGAGTCAGAGATATCCTCTTATGATGAATCTAAGTTTGTTACTATTTTATGCAGGTTCTTAAAAACATGGGTGAGATACTAAAAGCCGGTGGTGCCAGCTACTCTTCTGTGGTTAAGACGACTATAATGTAAGATATCCTTTTACGTTACTTATAGTTTTGTTTCTTGGAAAAGAAGAAATGAACATGGCAGTGAACACGTGTGTTTCTGTTCTGCAGGCTGGCAGACCTAAATGACTTCAAAAAAGTCAATGAGATTTACGCGAAATGTAAGTTCTTCTAGTGCTCATTGATTTCGATTTAAACATGTCTCTTTTATGTACATGGAAAACAAAAATAAAAATGAACATGGAATCCAAAGACTTGGCTTGAAGAAATTCAAAAACTGAAAAGGCGAGTGACTGGAAGCAAAAATGGGGGTCTGCGTGCCTTATCTTGACTAGAAAGAAGGTGAGAGATGCTTGATGGATGCTGAATTTTGGATGTTGACATTTCAGATCACTGCCATCATAGAGCCCCTAAAGATGTGCTTATAAGACGTTCAATACACACTAATGACAAATAACTTGCTATAAGATCAAACTTTGATTATGGCTAAATATGTAATTCGTGTGTTTTTCATTTGCAGATTTCGCGTCACCTGCCCCAGCTCGTTCAACATATCAAGTCGCAGCATTGCCATTAAATGCAAAGATTGAGATTGAATGCATTGCGGCACTCTAATGCAATCAAAGGCTTAGATTTATGGGAAATTTTGGGTGGGAGCAATAACATTAACTTATGGAGTTCATTATTTAGCTTATATGAAGCAGAAGTGTCATTGCCATGAGCTTAACATGAACAGTCTGAGTTTACTTTGAATGGAATAAGTGCCAATCAAGTTGATGTTTTTTCCCCGCTGCAGTTCATGCTTTGTAACATGAATATTGTCTCTGTTCCTTCCTTCTACTCTCCTGTGCCGCTAGATTTTCCTCCCCATAGCCCTCTACCTGTCACCCGATGTAAAGTTTTAACTCTCTTCATCTGAGTTAGGACTCGCCAGATTCTTACTGATCCAGCCGAGCGGTACAACCTCTCAAAGTCGAGAAGGGTCGAGTGTCGGTGCTGCATTGAAGAGGGGTCTGCAGTAGGCGCCATGGGTTCGTCATTTCTATCATTTGATGCTTCTTCACCGTGGTCCTCCTTTCAATCATCTAATGATTATTGGCTTTGTTCCTTCTTTCTACTCTCTCCATGCTGCTAAGTCTCGCTAACTGCATATTGATCCAGCAGGCAATACGACCCCTCTAGTTGAGAAGGGTCAGAGTTCATTTCAATCATTTGATGCGTATTCTTCTTCACCCTTGTCCTCATTTCAATCATCTAATGCGTGTTCTGCTCGTGCAATATTGTATTCTTGTTTGAACAAAATTACAAGAATCCAAAACAATTTCATCAGCTTAAGATCCCAAGTAGCTTAAAAGCCTAAGAGCTTCTTGCTCTTATGGCATTAGCATATGGTCCTCTCAGAGGGCCAGTTCTGCACTAAAATGGGTCTGCTGGAGGCTTCGTGTTGTCATTATTTGAATATGTTGTCTCGACTCTTGTTCAGTGTTCTCATCATTTCAATCATCTAACGTATTTTTGTTCATGCAATATTGCATTTTGGTCGTTTCAAATAAAATTTCAAGAACCCGAAACAAACATGACAACCACATGTTTTTATCGCAAGTAGTAAGTACATAGTGATTCTCAACAAATTCATCAAAACTAAAAAAGTACAGGGTACAACAATCGGCACGAGAAAGAAGTCCTGACGAGAATCCATCATCAACTCAAGAACTTGCTGTTATCTGTATTCTTGAAAATTGACGTGGCCTGTAGCTTGTGCGTGCTCCACAGCTTCCTGAGGAATAAAAAAAAAATGCCCAGGTCGAGTGAGTAAACGTTAGAATAAGACTACTTTCACTTTCTTTTTGACTAGATGTTTTTACCTTTTGACCCACCACGCCGATTTGGCACACTCCACAGCGCAATGTGAAGTTGGCAGTGTCTGTAAAACTCCTTTTCCTGAGCAATTTCATCCCGAGTAAAGAGGACAGGTTAGAGAATAAAGCTCAAGATAAGAGATGTTTGTAAGCATGCATTGCCTTGGCTTTTTCTTGAACAATAATCATATGCTGACCTTTGCTGGTCCCTGGCAAAGTTAAGAGCAAGGCTCTCTACTGCGCCAATTGTTCTATCCTTCTGCACAGCAAATATGGTCTGATCGAACTCCTCAGGAGCCCCCTCAAAGGGAGACATCTGCAGAACACATGAATCCAATTAAGCTTGATTTATGCCGAATTAACAATTTCCCACAAGCAGAACTGGGAGGAAACTGTCATCAAAATTCAATCCAAGAACCAGGAAGCTAATTAGTCCTTTTGACCTATAAAATGCATATTCCATGTCTCTGCATGTAATTGGACAAACATCACTGGACAGCAGCTCATGGCAACAACTCGAATATTTTTTTCCAATCTAATAACCAGCAGAAAGTAAATAGAATTGATTGATTAACTGCATACCACTAAAGCATCATAGTGAAGCCCATCATAAATCAGCATAACCCTCTCAGCATACTTCCTATCCTGCAGATGGCATTCAAACTAAAATAATGACTCCTAATACAAAAGAATCAGGTCCATAGACAAATCAGGAAAAATCTTAATACCTGACCATACAGATCACATCTTGTGGTCTGAATGTCATATGCTGCAATTTCACGTTCATAGTAATCGGCTAGAATAGCAAGCTCGATTGCACCTATTAAAGGGGTAAAAAAACAAGAGCGCTCATATTCTGGTAAGTTACTTAAGAACACCTACATGACGTGCAGGTGATTCACCAAAGAGAATAGAAACGAATGCACAAAACTGACCAAGCAAATTCTATTGTATCCAGTCATCCAACATTGCTGAGAGATACGAAGGTCAAAGAAGCAGTTATTTTTCTTCATGAATCAGGGAATGCAAACACAACAGAAATATTGTTGCACTCAATTTCTTCAGTAGTGTCATAAATACTGCTACTGGCACAAGTAGTAGCCTTTTGAGGGCACAAAATCACATCTTCTATTCATCAATTCTCAATCACAATTTTGACAATCTAAGAAATGTGTTTTTACAAGGAGAGAGAATACAGTTGACAAACCTCCCCATTTCTCCGAGTCAAGAATCCAAGCACAATATTCTTCGTTGATCTTCCCAAGAAATGCCTGAGAATATTTTGCTGGATCGCTCGCCACAGTAGCGGCAATAACCTTTAGGAGCAAAAGATATGGCAAGCTTATCATACAAAACAGGCTACTGACACAAATTTGGAGCGAAATGAGTGGTAAGAATAATTTTTTAGTTATATTTCGAGCTAAAGAAGAAATTGGATCATTGAAACCCGAGAGTCCTCAATTCATTAGCAAAGTCAAACAAGTTTAGAGGAAGGTGCCGAGTTATTTAAGGCTTCTAAAAGAAAACATTATTTTCTACTTGATTGAATAGTACTTTCCTTGGAGGAGATTCATTGGCAACCACCCAAACCACATAAGAAGGGATGTTTTCCTGATAGCTTTCAATTAAGTCAAATAATTATAGCACCAATGCACATACATGATCTCAACCATATATATTATTAAGTTGATTGCATCACAAATGGGATGGTTGAATAGGACATAAAACTCCTAAGAGTCTAAGCATGTACACCACACTTTTATAAGAAAAAAATCTTGTCTTCCAATTATGACACATCCTATTCAGACTAAGCTAATAGCTATCTAGTTTGCTAAGATTCAGTATAAAGGTATGCTGCCCAGAAATATTAAATTTATTGAACAGGAATGCACAATCAAAGGATGCCAAACGTATATTAGACTATGGAAATGACCTGTCTCAACTCGGGAGCTTTGGTTTTGTCATGGTCCATGACATAGCTGCAACCAATTAAAACGCACACAAGATGGTTCAGCATATTCATGCACTAAGTGCTTATGTAGCAGTGCAGAGTAAAACCGGTATAAGACGTTCCAAATACTGGAAACTTACCCGACAGCATTGAAAAGGCAGCTGTTGTCGGAAGGTATGACCCTTCTAGCGATAATTCCTTCCATGGTTGTGAAAAATATTCAGCTGAACATACCAAGAATATATTAGAATCTATGCAGCTGAAATGAAGCTGAGACCCCCACAAAACAAGACTGTTTCTCATGTTTCCGGAATGAATGATCATCAAGAGAAGTAATCTAAACTAGATCAATCCCCAGCCAAGAAGCTACAAAAGCATAATTCAGAACAACAGGGCCGAGGAAAACACTAGTCATCGCATAATTGAAGCAACGACAGACAAACACACATTCAACCTCACTATAGCCAATATCTTCCTGTCAAGAAGGTTCGATTCCCGCAGTATGACACACCAACTCGGGCGAAGCAAGAAGACCTAGGCAAAAACAGCTTAACTCGAGCTCAAATCACATCAAAAAAGTGAAAAAGCAGAGCACCGAATTCGTTCCGTGTCGAGATAACATTCGGCCGAATCTATCAACAGATCCGAAAATCTCGTCCGTCCAAGAAAAGGGAGACAAGGGAACAAGAAGAAGAAGAAGAAGAAGAATATCTCGGGCCCAGATGCCCGCGTATAATCTATCCAAAAGCATCGAATAAAAGAGCGCGAAGAAGCTGAGAGATATCGATGGAGGAGGAGGAATCTTACAGTGAATTGGCGATGGAGCTGGTGGAGCTTAAGGAGACGGAGAGGAGAAGAAAGCCATAAATGGGTTTCGCGGGGGCGGGGGGGAGGTAAGAAGCTAACTTGCTCTACAGGGCAGCCATTTTCGAGAAGGTTATTCAACAGATAATAAGCAATCATAACTGATGAGAACCACCCCGCCCCCCCGCTCTCTTTTTTTTGGGCTTAATTACAAGTTTTTGATGAAGCATTAGGCATCCAAATTAGGATTATGGGAAGTAGTTGATCACTTCGGCCTCGATGACATTCAATCCATCGCACGATTGGATTCGGTTATCTCACCGTTATTTGAGTGAAAAACTACTTAAATGATCCGTGAATTCCACGAAATCCAACGGGTCGGCGAAAGCGTTGTTCGGGTTATCTTGAGGGAGAGATATCGGGATGCATTACTCGTTGCGCATTGTCAACAAGATTTTGAAGATGGAATGATTCTTTGGATGACTGGAGGGATTGATATTATGAGAGGAGAATGAGATAATATGCTAACTTTATCGCCCTCATAGAGATACCAATGGATTTATGATGTGATCTGCTACATGTACTAATCAAAGACATTAATTTCATATGTAGACTGCGATGCGAGCCAATTATGATTCCAGATATTTCCTTCTTTCATAAGATTTTTTTTCCCCTTTTGGCTCATACGTCTTTTCAGAAGATGGTGGCGTATGGCATCAATGAATTGTATTTTCATTAGAAGTGTCGATCCTAGCGGTGTTGAAGTCCGGATACTCTTTTTTTTTTTGCATGATACTCGAATCTTACCTTGTAAGGAACATATTTTATTTTAAGATTTTGAAATCGGATCCTATTTAGTTAAGTCTTGGAATCGGAACTTACCCGGAACCTGTATTATACCATTGGTTCTACGTTTCCTGTTGGAACCTGTAAATTTTTATCCCTCGCTAAATAAAACTGAAAATATCTTATTTATAATCAGTAATAACGTAAAATATAATGTCGACTTGGATTTAAATTAATCCACAATATATCTACAACAAAGAAAAATATGTTTTATCAATCCATCAACAAAACTAAATATCTGTAATACGATCAAGCTTCATCGAGGATACACCAAGGTCGTCGAATCAAAGCTATCGATGATAAGGAATGCGAAGTTTCCACCAAGAGAGAGAAAGACAGGGACAGAGAGATAGAGAGAGGAATATGGTAAAGTAAAAGGGAGAAATATACCTGAATATAATTAGGAAAAATTATTATCGAGTCCGGATACTAGTTCCGATTCTTGGTACCCTATATGCAGGAACCCGAATCAAAATCTATTTTCATTAGTTTTTTTATTTTAATACTCGAATCTTATCATATTTTCAATACGAATTACCCGGATCCTACCATAACGGATAAATTTTGACCGATTTCGGATATATTCGGTATCCGTGCACACTGCTAGTCAATCCTACGTTGTTTCTTCAACTACAGGAAGATCCAAATCCGGTCTTTTTGTATGTTGTTTGGGCCGAACTGAAATCCACGGCTGCTTGATTCGGCCCATATAGGAATTGGATGTCCATTTTGTGTCCACGTACTTCGTTTCAGCAGTCAATCTCTATAACGACCCTTTCTTTGCGCAAACCATACATAGGAGGAAACAACTAATTAAAGACCCTGTCCTACCATAAGGAGACTTCACATTCATTCTGAGAATATTAAAGATTTTTTGGATTGCATTTGCGATGAGACATAAACAGGACCGAAGTCGGTCTGGCTCTGAACTTACGTGCCTATGACTTCGTTTCCCATGAGATCCGTGCAGCGGAAAATCCTGAATTTGAAACTAGAATTCAGTAACATATAGCACATAGTTTTTATTGAATAAATCATACATGAAATGAGATTAATGACGCGAAGATTTCGTGCTACTGCCTTTTACATTTCTCTAGTTCTGTTCTGCGCCTCAGCTTATCGATTAACAACAGGATAGCTACACTACTCATTCCGATCTGCCTTCATAATTTCGAGAGAGTCGACTTTTTGACTTGCATTGCTGCAAGGCGAAAAAAAATCTGGTTCTCACTTCTCTACATCTTCTGCTTCAGCACCTGCCGGAGCTGCACCTTCTGGCTCTCCATTCTTGCTTCCAAGAGCTTCGCCTTCAGGCTGTTCTTCTGCGCCCCACGGGGCCACTCGATGCACCCCTTCATCGCACGCGTTACATGGGGGTTCCCTGTTTCTGGAGAGCTCCACTGCCCCCCGGGGCTGTCATACCCGCCTTTCCCCGACCCACAATCGGGAGATATCAGGCCACCTCCATTGGATATCCTTGCGTTTGAAAGCCTTCCGTTATTCAACCCTTCCACCGATACCACCTTGTAGTTTAGGGTTTCCCCATTATTAGGGCATGATCTCCATAGTCTTGCTATGGAAGACGCCTTCTTGAGCTGCTTCGCAGGGACCGAGCAGACCTCGCTGATTTCTGTCACTGGGGTCTCAGTCCCACTCCTTGAGACATTACTGTCCCTTCGGTTCTTATTCACAGAAGGGGCACTGCCACTTCCTTCTGGAGAATAGCTCGATCCCTGATCCTCAAGGTTGCTTACGGTTTCCCACCCGCTCTCATCATCGTCGATATCACCTTTATTATGACTGAGGAAAGCATGCGAGTGTCTCTGACCCTTCTGGTCCCTGATCACGCTCACCTCAGGGCTCACCGTGTGGATCTTAGAGGCAGGACTATAAGCAATGCATGCTTCAATCTCCCTCTCATTGTTTTCAGCGAAATTAACTTCCTCAAGAACCGCAAATATATCATCAAGATTAGGAGGCTCGTAGCTGAACTCCTTGATCTCCTGAATATTCACCGAAGCTGCAGCCTGTCGCAGAAACTCAGATTCTCTCAGCTCTTTCTGTTCTGGGTTAGAGTTCCTCAACTTACTCAGGAGTTTCTCAAGATCAGCTACAAGCCTGTTCATCTGAGAGTATTTCTCTTCAAGGGCTACCTTTGCATCTACGAGCTTCATCTGAACTCGTTCTTCACGCCAAACTTCGGCCATCTGCAGCATCTTCCTCTCCTCTTCCACTTCATCTCGGAACTTCATGGATTCCTTCTTCAGTTCTTCAAACTCAGCCTTATCCTCCCCCATTTCCTTCACCAGCTCATCACATACTTCCTCAATCATTTCTCTCGTCTTCCTCTCCTTCTCATAATCCTGCATGTATCGCTTTGCTGATAACTTGGCTTCCGCTAGCTCATCCACTAATTTGGAGTTCACGATTTCCATTCTCTGACGACCCTTCCTTTCTCGGCTCAACTCAGACTTCATATCATCGATAAATGCACGAATTTTCTCGTGCTCTCTTCTCCTCCATGCAGCCTTCTCCTCACTGACTTTCTTTAGGAAGTGTTCGAGCTTCTTCTTCGAGGTTCGACGCTCAGTCTCAAGCTCTATAATGCGTGCTCGGGCCTGCTCGAGTTCTGCTTCAAGTGAAGATATCACTGATGCAGCGCCCACTTGTCGGTCGAGAAGTCTCACATTAGTGTATAATTGGCGAGCTTCTTCTGATGTTCTTGAAGAGATGGGATCCCACTTTGTCACACCCTCCATGGCAGAGTTGGAAAACTGGAAGGAAGGCTCAAGCTGAAAAGAAAATTAAGAAAACAAAAGAAGAGTCCAATATTATGATTATACTCTTATCAAATTCAAACAAGAAAAGTAGATAGATGGTAACTCACAGCCTATCCTTCCTACCATCAGTTAGACAGACACTAAACAAGCACTAACTGAACTACTCATTCCCACAAGGCTGCGCAGAGTATCCGGGAATTAGGACGATGGCTCACTACAACTGGCCAGAAGAAAAAATGGTTCACAAAAATACGTGCTTTTCTTTAAAGTGACTCACTCATTTGATGATTTACACGGGAAAGTTTAAAGCAAGACCTGACCAACGTAATGGAGTATTTGTACCCCTTTTATTTCATAAAGAGAGGTTCAACCCTAATGCGTCAATTTCTAATAGCTCAGAATCATTTTTAAAAAAAAAAATTTTGAGTGACCTGGAATAAATCTCAGATATATCGACTTAAGGAACAATCATCATAACAAAAATTCTGACATGACTGAAATGGAACATCAGCAGCTTCGTATACAGAGAAGATTTATAATGCTCGTTATCTTATTAACCTGCTCCAATGACAGCTATGAGCGAGCAAACTTGGTATCATAATCTTATTAGGAATGCCCATAAATTACCCTTCTGCCACATGGAAGATACTGGGTGGACAGTTTCTCCAGCTTTACAGCCAATTTAATTTCTCTAAAACTCTGGGCGAAAATTAAAGAAGCTGCCATGAAACTTAAAGGAGAAGAATCTGATACCTTATACAAGAAGCCATTCCTTGTGCCAGAAACCGAACTGGGGCTCTGCACTGGATCCTTCGCTTCTGACCCGAAAATCTTTCCATTCCAGTAACCTACATATGGAACTGCAACGTGTCCAACACCAGCCTACACAGAAAAGGAAAACGAATCAAAATTGCAACTTTCAGGCAAGAAACGGAGGGCGTTCTCAGATGACACTCTTGTATAAACAAAACATCGGAAGAGATTCAATTTCCAAATCCTTCTGAGTACAAGGTTGCGTTTCCAAACTCTGAACATATGCAGACTATGAACAATAATTGAGGAAGCAAAAGAAATTTGATTTTCCCAGCAATCCCATATCAAGGGAGATCAAGAGCAACCCCTTGGAAAGTAGGCGACTTTACATAATCATCGAACTAAGACGGCCCATTCGAGCTTAAACTGAACTTGGTCAACTCCAATGGGAGCCGGAAGTCAACTCTAATGGAGGAGATGAAGTAACTGCTAAGTCAAGTGCAGAAATGAGATAAGGAATACGTTTCACAGAATGCGATCAGATTCAGTGATCGTGAGCTTCAAGACATGGATGGATCATGTGCTTTAATTATTATCTATCATACAGGGCAACATAAATGTAGTAAAGCTCCTACTCATTCAATCAAATACGCTCATTCAAGTCCACAGAATCTAAAGATCTCTTCAATCAAGTACACACATTGAGTGGCAAGAGCGAGACTATCCAAAACCCTAATGTCTTACCTCTTCCCCGCTCCGGCGGGGGACACTGCCGCCTCCTCCATCGGGAACCACGGTGTCCGGGAGGTTCAGCCGCCAGAGCACGGCTGCAAGCTTCCTGGCCGACACAGGGACGTCCCTCCTGCGGCGTCTCCTGGGGGCCCCCGGGAGCGCGTCCTCCTCGTCGTCGTCGTCAATGGAGACGGCATTCCTCTCTCCCTCGTCGGTCTTCCACTTGAGCAGGGGAGTCTCGGGCCTGCTGCTCCGCTTGCCGGTCGGAGGTCCGGCCCTCCTCAACCGGGTCCTTCGGCGCGGGGGCCTCTGAGAGGCTTTAGAAGGGAGGAGATCTGGGTGCGGGGGAAGGTTGGGACTCTTCGGAGGTGCGGGCGCCGGGGTGTTCGCGGGGACGGTGGGCCTTCCGGTGATCTTCATTGCCGGCGACTGGATTTACCCATCTGGAGCAGAGACGGGGGATCTCTACGGTACAGTGCGCGCCTGTCGACAGCCTGCTGTGGACTCTGTGGAGCTTAGCGGAGTATGGAAATGGTGGGGGAACGAGCAGAGAGAGCTGAAGAAGAAGCAAAGCTTGAGTTGAAACAGAGGTCTGAGAAGAGACACAGACACTGGGGGAGGAGGAGAGAGAGAGAAGCTGTAGGATTTTTGCTTGGGGAAAACGAGGTACGGTGAGCATACGATCTAGTTACGTATATTGGTAAAGATCGTATACGAATACCACATCTGAGCGTACAGCCTATCTACGGTCAACGTCTGCCTGGTGCGGTCTTGGAGGTCCAAAGAAGTTCTTAACAATCGAAAAGATGTAGCCAGTTACTATAATCTCGTCTAATAATCAAAACGTCACGTGATCGGCTATTTTTGTGCTTTTACTAATAACTAAAATTTTTATTTTATTATACTAAATCCTTGTAGTAAAAAAGAGTAAATTGTACCGGTAATCTAAAATATTTTACAAATATTTCAATGTGGTATAAAAATTTTTTTTGCTACTTAATAGTACAAAATGTTTCAAAATTATTTCAGTATAGTACAAATCGTCATCTCGCTATTGAAGATGTCAAATCGTCATTTACAAGATCTGTAAATTTTACACTATCATGTAACTTACGTAAAATATTTTGTACTATTCAGTTACAACTTCAAAAATATTTTGCACCATCATGTAACGTCCCATAAAAACTGGATTTGTACCATCAGCGTCGATTTGACGGCATTAATGGCGAAATGACAGTTTATACTATACTGAAACAAATTTGAAACATTTTGTACCATCAAGTAACAAAAAAAAACTTTTTGTATCATAATGAAATATTTGTAAAACTTTTTTTATCACCAGTACAATTTATCCAGTAAAAAAAATAAGAAAAACCTCTTAACGATGTGGGTTGAAGTGAAAAAAATCCTAGTAATCTTCAAGTTTGTAATATTTCTAAATTTATAATGGAAAAATTAGAACTCTTTTTATTAGAAAAATGACATTTTACTTCTTATTCGGGAATAGTATCTATTTCACCACTTCATCCTCACAAAAAAATTAATAAAGTCTCTAGTTCTTCCTCTCTCTTTTTTTTTTTGTAATTCTTTTTATTGACACGTCCTTGCTTGAATAAGAAAAGATGTCATTAGTCCAGCAAAAAAAAAATGCCATCAAAGAATTTTTCAATTTTTTTAATGGAAAATGGTATCCCTTTGGTTTTCATATGCAAATATAGCATTTTTTTTCTATCCAGCAAAAAAAAAGGCATTTTTTTCTAATTTTTTATTGTTAATGGTAGTAGATCGTGCAATATCATCTGAGATATAACTTATAAGTAGTAAATAAATGGGGAAATTTTAAGGATAATTGAAAGGAAATTTTTCTGCTGAATTTCGTGCCCATCCACCCAGATGCCTTAAACGTCGTCGTCTGAACCTTTGGACAGTGCACGGGAATCAACCACCCCAGCCGTCTCGTTGCCCAAGAAATAATAAAACTGCTAACCCAAAGTAGTCTGTTTTCCACGATAAAGCAAGCAAGGACTTTTTTTTTTTTAATTCTATATTTAACTTAATAATTAAGGAGGAATTCATATATCCATTTTATTTCAATTTAAAATTTTTTTGGGCCATCAGAGTGTATTTGGTGTAATTACTAGTTTCATGTGTTGGTGGGAGATCACGAAGTCTCGAAATTGGTCAAACGAACAACACCTCGGGTAAAAAAAAAATTTATCTTTTGCATGTCGTATCCCAAACCTCTAAAATTTATTTAATTTCTTTTGAAATTCAATCTTTGGTATCTACACAATCAATGGGACAATCCACGATTTGGTAAATTGAACTCTGTAAGCTTATCTGAACATCTCAAATAATTAATGTATAGATAGAGACCATAAATGCCTTTCGATTTCTTTTTTTTTCCGCAATAAAAAAGGATGGGTTAAACTATCTATTGATATCATTAGAGATAGAATTAAGGAATATCATATTAAGGATATCGAACAATATGATATTTATGATATTGTGTAATCTTTGATATCTTTCAGATTTGTTATATTTCGTATGCTATAAATAAGAGGACCTCCATACAATTATGTGTATGAGCCAATTCTATTTATTTTATAAATTTTTCATGATATCAAAGCAGAAGATTTTCGCATAATCGTGAACTTCTGTTACTTGGAGCGCTGGTGCGCCCGGCAACCCCTATTCCGCTATAGTCGAAATCCTTGCTTGGTAACCCCAGTTCCGCATTGTTTTCTCAGTCTTTGTCGATATCCTTATAACCTCTCAAATCTCTCGCTCAGCCCTAGTGGTCCCTTCCTCACACGCTTTCTCCTTCTAGGCCATTCCTTAAACCAAACCACTTTTTACATCGCAACCCTCTATCAGCCGACCCTCTCTCACTCAATGAACTCGTCATGCAATCCCCTCAGTACCTAATTCTTCAATCTTCCGATATGAATTGCGAGTTTTGCTCTTTCTCTGCTTTTCCTACAGCAAACTAAGCCAAAATTGGCCTTATTCTCATCTCACTACAGTTGTCTCTCTCCTATTTTGCTGCTGCTGCTCCTCCACTTCATGTTGCCCCCTCTGCTTTCTTCCCCCGCTAAATTGCTGCTTTCAGGTCTTTATACACCTTGTGCAACCTTCGCTCGCTCTCTAGCCTTCCAACATCTTGACGAGCTCCCCTCATTTCCTCCCACTCTTATGGCCATCTCAAGCTTCAGCCATGGCCTTGTTTCTCTCTCGGCCTCTCCACTATTAACCGGTCATCACAGTTTCTCCATTTCTTTCGGCTTCCGACCGCTTGGCATTTTCTTGATCTCATCACCTTCTCAATCACATTCAGTTATGGACCCACAAAAGCACAGTCGGTTTCTTTTTCATCTTCGGGACTCATGCGGAGCTACTGCTATTATGTTCTCATTTCTCTTGATGGATAGATGCTGCTATGGTGTCCTCATTCGTTGTTTCACATATTTTAATTTCCTCTCTCGAGTCGACAATATCATCCTCTCGGCTTCCAATGCTTAGACGAAGAGCTTCCACGATGGTTTATGAATGGGAATGTAAATCTAATTTATCTGAAGCTAAGGAATAAGAAAAGGATAGGGGCCACATCACTCTGCCCAATTTTCAACGATGCCCACCTCGCGGCAAGACAACTCAAGGATGACAATCATGTGGCAAGAAAATTAACAAGATTTTCACTATCTAATCTCAACGTGAAGTTCATCCCGTTACGCTTGCGGGGAGTGTTAGAGAGAGATTTAAGGGATATCGTATCAAGGATATCCAAGAATATCCGATATTTAGGATATTATGTAATCTTTGATATCTTCCAAAATTATTGTATTTCGCTAGCACCTCTATATGATTATGTGTGTGAGCCAATTCTCTATTATAGGAACTCTTCATATATTTCTACGATGAGTATTTTATAAATGATTAAGTTATTACTCACAAGAAAGAAAAATAAAAATTATTAAAGGACGAGATCAATTCCGCTATGGACCAAGGAGAAAGGGGGTTCGGCGGAAAGAGGGTTGTATCGTGAGAGAAGCAAGGAGATCAACCTCTTTCAAATGTACAATATGGATTATGGCAATGCAACGTACGTAGTTGGACTCTCGTTTTGATACGAATGAATCATCCTTTTTCACGGAGGTAAATCTTTGTATACCAGGCAAAAGGATAGCAAGTTATAAATTCTGGAGATTTCTCTACAAAGCAATCGAGTCTTGTCAATTCCCTTGGACTAGTAGATGATTGAAAACGAACATTATTATGAAACTCACCGATGCTACCCTCGGAACCCCATATATCTGATTTTTACTGCAACGTTGATCGTGCGCGTAACGTGGATATACAATATCTAAGACTACAAGGACCTTGGTACCTTTGGCTTATCCTGACCTTGTCCCTAGAATTACCTTACTAATTTGCCTCCCAGCTCGGCATCCGTCTGCAGTTGCTAGAGTACAAACTTTGCATAGTAAGTCATGGATGATCTATTCATCAAAAAAAAAAAAGTAATGGATGATCTAATGGTAACCGTACCAAAGCGTTATGCATCATTATTCTGAATAATGAGTTCTCGATATCAATATGAAAGAACGTGTATCAAGATCGACATCCATTCGATCAGAGCCAATTACAAGGATTAAATAACAAAAAAAGAAAAAGGGGGAATAGAAGAATTGTATTGTAGAGCCTTTGTCACGATGCATGGTGCTGTCGGAGAACGCATGAGTTCCCCAAATTCAGATGGCTCTTTCTCTTTCGGACAGGTCTCATGCACTTATTCTTGTCCTATTAATCCAGCGGCCCAATTATTTTAGTTTCCGGCCCGGGGAAAAATGGCATCCGAGGCAGTATCCACGTGGCACGCGGATCACCACACACGTGTCTTGTGCTGGTTGGACACGTCACGACGCATCCTGTGCCATTGTTTGGTTGGGGCCAGCAGGAGAAGGCGACGAGAATGGCTCCCACATGGGGCCTCGGGGTACGCTCTCAGGCTCTCGATTTCTGGGCCCTCAAATATATAATAAAATTTGAAATAAATAACCCGCATTAAAATAATCACTATGCGTGGCACGATTGGCAAATTAGATCGAGTTCGGTAAGACTTTTATCTGCAATTTTGAATCCAAAACTCACCGATATCATTCTCGCCCGTGGTGAGGGACGAATCGATGCTAGGACATTAATGATGTGTTTCATTTTAGAGTTAAAGTAAATTTGATTTTGATTTTGATTGTGGAAAATGACAAATGAGATGAGATTATAAATTTGACTTGGAAAACGTGTATTTTTGTTGTGTAGTATGTTGAGTTAAAATTTAAATCATGATTCTAAAATCAAATTTACAAATTAAACGGGGCCTAATTAGTCTCGACCATAACTGGAGGATACCATGCAATACTAATATATATGACTTTCACAAAATAGAGTTTAGAAGATCCAATCTATAATTTTTTACCTTATTTTAGCAAACATTTGACCGTTGATTTATAAGTCAATTTTGAAATATCAGTGGTCCATGTCCATGTCATGCTCCCCCACTCTCAATCAATAGCCGTCCAAGGAACCATCAGGTACTTGCGCCTCGTATAATATGTACGTGTATACCATAACCAATTCTGGATAACACGATACAAAGACCGTGCCCATCTCACAGACAGAACCGCGATTTCATTCCCGGAGGTGGGGTCCTTGAGAGACGAACGCAAAGGTGAATTATCCAAATTAAGGACGACTGTTAATTACTTCATCAGAAATTAAGGGATAATATATGAATTTTCTTAAAAGTAATATATCAAGATGGGGAGCCATTCCATTGTTATTTTTTTTATCCATCATTGTTTGGTATATGAGAATTTACGTGAATTCTCATAAAAGTTTATTTAAATTTCTTGAATTCATATGATTATCATATTTAATAGGGCAATGACAATTCACATTTTCACCTGTACATATGCGAATGGTAATGGAGATTACCATTAGAGCATGGGAATGTAGATTCCCACCTTGGCGTGGTAAAAAAAGTAAGTTTAATGAAGTAAGACTAACCCAGCAAAAAAAAATAATAAGACGAGATTCCTAGTAATGTTAATTGAGATACCAAACATGGTAATGGGGATAACCGATAATTTGATTGATGAGGATCTATTTTGAGGCAATGCAAATTACTAATAATCACATTACCGGCAATCCTCAAACCCCGCAATCCCCAAACCCTGCAACGGTGGTTGTAACAACTTTTAGATTTCTTTCTCCCCACTATGTATTATAATTACGCAAAAATTTACCCATAATTCTATGAAGACCCTACATTTATGACATGCAGGGTTTGCTATGTGGATATATATCTATAGATAGCAAGCGATGCATAGCCATGTGAATCACATGGAGCCACTAAAGTTCCACGTTGTGTCGAACTGACTCCGATCGTTTCACGAGTTTACGGACCTCGGGTCTCCCATAGATTTAGGCCAGCCCATTTAGGTAAAAATGACTAGTTCGAGGGACTTCTCGGGATCAATTTGGTTCGGTTCGAAAATGGTGGGTGGGGCCTACCCTGATTTAGGTACCATATTCGAGTAATTAATTTAGATATATGGACCATATATGCCTTTCGATTTCCCAAGATTTTTCATCAAGAACAAAAATCTTCGAGTCTCGTCAATTCCATGAGATTGAGAGATGATTGAAACGGTCATTGCCATAGCATATTGATGCTAACCTCCTCATCCCGGCGGAGCCTGGCCTTGGCCCAGCTCAAATATCCTCCAATATCTGGACTAGCCTTTTAGGCCAGTGCGTTTTTCTTTCCGTTAATTGGGCCTGGCCCACGAATTGCCAGTTCCGGCCCGATTTGCCAAACCGGAAAGTAGATTCTGTGCCGAAAACATGGTTTGGATATAGCAGTATTATATTTATTTATAAAATCAAATTTAATTTCGTTATCAAATTCAAACTAAAATTCCTTGCCGCGGCCGCGCCAATAATCCTCCTTCCCGGGTCATACCCGAAAAGATCCTCTCATCTCCTTCACTTCACCTCGTGCTCCTCCTCGTCTCTCCTCCCACCTCCTCGCTCCCACATTCATCCTCTAATGGCGGACATGGTCCACGAGCTCCCCACCTTCTCTCTCGGCCTCGACTCCGACTGTGATTCTCCTCCGGCGAGTCCTAATCTGCAACGCCACGACCGGGCAATTGGTGACGGTGGCGAAGACGAGGACTTCAGATCCGTGGACGATCCGCCCCGGACCCTCCGGCGTCTCCAGCGTGGGTTTCGCCCGAGGTCCGCATGTCCGAGCCCAACTGCTAAGGTTGATGACGACATTGAGGAGTTCTCTTCAGACGAAGAGATGGGCACAGGTAGATTGAGACTTGTCCGTCTTTGCTTTTGT
Source organism: Punica granatum (assembly GCF_007655135.1). Lineage (NCBI taxonomy): Eukaryota > Viridiplantae > Streptophyta > Magnoliopsida > Myrtales > Lythraceae > Punica > Punica granatum. Next base: position 27,118,459 of record NC_045133.1, read on the forward strand.
CAGTAATTTGGTGCAGAAATGCTTGCGGCAGTTGGGCCGAAAAATTGCATCTTGACGCCCAACGTGTTGTCGGATTTCATATGGTTCGTGGCCATGAACGTATTTCATAGAATTTATAGATTGAGAATTTGTGTGTGATTGTGTTTTCTGTTGATTGTTGGACTGACTTTCCTCAAGTTGATTGACCTAATTAGTTTATCCATATCACAAGCCATTCCCTAGAACTAATGTTGTGTTCCTCTTTCGTTTAGCCGGGAAGCTGTCAGCTCGATATCATTCACTATGCAGCAGTTCCAAACCGCCACTAAATCGAGGAAGCAGTATAACTGCAGTTAAGAGTAGCCGCCTGAAGTCCACAAAGCCGAAACAACCCTCGAATGATACAGGGACTGCCAGTCAACAAGGAAGCTGCAGCAGGCTGTTCCAAACCTCAATTGCTAATAGCCCTATTCGAAGGTTTGTCCTGGTCGATTCTGATTCCGATGATCCATCAGTTCAAGAAGAAGCTAACAACCCCGGCATGTCGTCCAAAAGAAAAATAGAAGCGTCCTTTGATAAGCCTGGGGACGAGGACTTCTGGAAAGATTTCCATCAAATGAAGAGTTCTCGTATTTCAACGCCCACTTTCGATGAGTTTTGTACGGAATACTTCCATTCTGTAAAGGATAATAAAAACAAAATGCAGAAACCAGAGACCTATTCAAGCCCCGGTGACAATTTAAGCTGTCTTCGGCCGAGCAGCAGCAGGGAAAATGGGCAGACTCCTCTCCCACCATCTCATCAATATTTTTTCCATTACGACTTGAGAATCCAGAACTTGGTTCGGTCGCGACTACCATACTTTTTCCCACTTGGTGGCGGCAATAACAGGGAATGCGAGCAGTCCAGTACTTCGGTCATCGATTACATGTACCCCCCACTTTGTCCTATGCCGCAAATTCCTTTGCTGCTCTTTTTTTTTGGGGCGAGATGTAATGACGTTTATACCTTTTCACAGGAGTCAGTTTAACAGTGGAGAGCCTTCTCAAAAGCTAGGAAAACAGAAGGTATCTACGAAGAAAGGTTCACGGGCCAAAGGCAAATCAGGAGCTTCTAATACCAAGGAACCCGTGTGTGTTGACAACTGGGTAAACCCAAGAAGTTCTGTCACTATTCCAATGAATGCAGGAAAACGGAGGGTCTGTGCCAATGGGAAATCTGCTAGTCATTGGTATACAGGGCAAGATGGGAGAAAGGTAAGCTGAGATACATATCACATCCTTGCCCATGTCAAATTTTGATTTCTACTTGAAATTTCAGTGGAGGACTCTTTCTTGGTGCTCTTTTACTTGATACTCTATGATCAGTTTGATTCCCAATCGGTCTCCAACAGGTCTACATTACCGGAAACGGTCAGGAGTTGACGGGTTCAGCTGCATATAGGCATTACAGGAAGGTACCATGAAGAACCTTGCTAATGCTTAGCTGATTGATCATCATCATCTTACTCTCTTTGTTCCTTTTTCTCTTTTCTGAATCACTACATTGTTCTTTAGTTACATACCATTATCTTTACTTAGCCGCATTTGTATTTGTTGCCGACAGGAAAGCGGAGGAGGGTCGAGAAAGTCAAGAAAGAAACCAAAGGCCAATAAGAAGGCTAAGCGTTGACGCTGAGGCAGCTGCATTGAATCTCATCAATATTGTAAAATATGGTATGTTTCATGACTGGATATAGGGGATTTGTCGGAGTTCCAATATGAGAGTCAATAGGAGTATGATATAGTTATAGTGAAGATGACTCCTCGGACGCCGAGTCGGGAAGTTAAAAAACTTCAAACCAAGGAACCTTCACCTGATTTAGAATTGTCTTCACTATGGATCAAACAGAGTCTAATCAAATGACTTGGAAATGTTTTGCTTTCTAGGTCCACAGCTATAGCCTGTTCAGATTAACATTGAAAGACGAACTTTTCAAACAATCATAACTCATCTTCAAATTCTTGTGCAGCTTGGCCTCTGCAGGATATAGTCTTCAATCTCAGCTGGCGATATAAATTTTGTTCGAATTATACCCGTTTTGAGAAGCAGAAGAAATTGGGTCCAAAAAACTTTTATCATTAATATAACGAAATGATATTGCCCGAAAAAATTCATAATCGCACAACATTGTTTCGATGGAAACTCACCTAAGCTATCAAGTAAACATCACATTTCCTGGACAGCATCTATCAATCTCCTGCTCTCCCAGTCCTCGTACATTTCTATATCCACACCTCAATTTGAAGAAGAAATTTACATTGGGAACCCGTATAAAAACAAAACAAATTCATCAAGGACAATCGAAGGTAAACAAGAAGGGCAAAAAACACTCGTCCATGTGAACTAGAGCCTAGAAGAGTTTGGGTCTGAGTCTCTCCCATCCTCTAGAGTCGAAGGGGTCTTCGAATTCCATATAAGCCTGCATTTCCTGAATTACACAAAAAGCAGAACAAATGTCATCAGACTCTTAATAAAGTAGAATATTTCTTTTTTCCTCCCTATAAAGGAGATCCTGTCTAATGAAAAGAGGATTACGAGTTTAGGTCTTCAGCCACACTCTTGATATCGCTGGACCATAGTACGGGATCCATATTCTTTGGCAAGGAATCTTGTTGTTGGCTTCTCTCTCTTAGCCACTGCTCTGCTCGATCACACTCATTAATTATCTGAAACATTTAACAGCCATGAGACGATTCAGAGCTATCTCAGCAGACAAAAGTTCACGAAGTCAATACTATACCAAGTCTCTATGCTCTGGTGGAAGTGAATTCGCGGACATTCTGTACTCTACTATGCAGTTCAGTAGGTCTCTTGTCGCCTGTGCTCTGGCTTCTTCGTCCTTGAACCGGTTCTCGATTGGATCAACCAACTGATGTAAATAATCGAAAGGAAGGTTAGCACTTAGAAGGAAAGGAACGGATAATATCAAGTTTCCAGGCGAGAGAATAAAAAAGCTCACCTTCTTTAGGTCTTTTAGCTTTGAATTGTAAGCATTTTCAGTTTCATCATCGCCTTCATCGTATAGCCAATCCTCTGTCTGCTGCAGGCTCCTTGAGATTCCCTCCCTCTCAGAATTGCTTGCAAAACTCCGGTACGTGTTCAGAAGCTATTAACATGTATATTCATACTTCAGACTTTTAGAGATTGGATGTTAAGATAGAAGTAAGAGAGTACTCATCTGGGCCAGGAAAGAATGGAAGCAGCAAGGAACAGAATCATCATATTAAATTATCCCATTTTCAGTATTCTAAACCGTTATATTTCCTTTCCATTCCTTCGTAACAGATGTGGGTAAGCTATATTGGTAATAGGTAGAAAGGAATGTGAAAGAATCACAGTAAGAGGGTTCACACCATACATTTACCTATGCAGTGATATGAAGATTTTTCATTATTTGGGAATACCAAATATCCATTACCATGGGACTGGTGGGCCTTTTAAACTATGAAGCATAGACAAACAAACTTGATAAGGAAAAGGAAGATACACATTCTATGGTTTTGGTTCGAACTTAAATGGTACCTTGTTCCGTGTCTCATAAACATAAGACTCCAAAGCATTTTTCCTCTCTTTGGTCTGTTCTATGATCCTGTCCTGTTCAGCCAACTGAGCTTCTTTCTCTTTAAATTCAGCGAGATCAGCCTCACTAATCCCACCATCTCTTTTCTCGTTGACTGGTACTTCAAGCTTCCTCATTGCTCTCTCTCTTCTAGTGCCATGATCCTGCTATAAAGCAATCGTTCCAAATGATATTCGCTCAAAGATAACCAAATAGACACTTTCACTGAATAGGCAAATTTAACTGAACAAATCTCATTCATGCAGGAACTTCTGCTCATCGATAAATTTCCCTAGACAAGCTTTTAAGATCTGGTTATTGACACATCTAAGTTGCTTTTCGTACCCAATTGGCAGAGAGCCCTCAAGTTTTTCTTACAAAAGGTAACATTTTTTACTGTGGACAAATACTGTGGAAATTTGACTTACAGAAGCATGTGAAGTAGAGGTGCCGTTTTCAAGGCCATGTTGATCATTAGCAGAAGTGGTGTCTGAATAGACTCTTTCTGCATTTTGACAAGTATCTTCACCGGCAACTGAGGTGTGTGCATTATCCTCTGCTAACTGTAACAACGACAGTTATACAATATTGCTGAATAAGAGTCTCCAAAAGAAAGAGAGAAGGAAGCTGATAGGGTTATGACACCCTCACCATTGCTGAATCAACACCGACAATGCCATGAAGGTTCAATTGAACTCTGACTTTAACCTTTGTCTTCTCCCCATGCGAACCTTTGAATGGGCCAATCTGCAGAAAATAGAACCTCTAAATCATAATAAACCATTTCAAGATTCAATCTTCAGGGTAGCATAAGGCAGTGACCACCATTACATAAGAGCGTAAAACTACAATGATATGATATTAACTTTATATGTTAATCCTAAATAGATTCTCGTGGTAATCCACAACCAGTGGTGCATTTCATTTATGAAAGAGGTGGCCATCCAGGGAACAAATTAAGAAGTCAGTCATTCATTCCTCAAATATGGCCTAATGCAAAGAGAACATTTAATAATTAATTCCAAGAATTTGTGAACTGAAATTTCATGTGAAGCATACCATGAAAGAACCAATTTTTGCAGATGTGCCAGAAGGTAGCTCGTCGGCATTAGCATAAAATGCTTCCAAATAGAACAAGCTACTCCTCTGAAGAGTCAGAAATTTTACAATCGGGAAAGGCTGGCCTCTAGGGAACAGCACAGCATTTGATCCGGCAGAAATCACACTGTCGTTCGTGGAGAACCCGATAGAAAAAGGGATTGAATCCTGCACCTGCAAATGTATAAGCTCACTATAATTTGACCATGATATTGCAAGAAGCAATCCGTATTTAGAAAGAAGGAATGGAAAGCAAGCAAATAGCGTTATATATAATATTGGATTTCATTGCTTCCATCCCTACTCCTTTGCACCAAATATGACCTCATAATCCAAATACTACTATATATACCTCATACTCTCTGACCCGGAAAACAGGGCTAAGCATCGCGCATTGAAGGGCACATCCACGAGCCACACACTCGCTTGCATTCAAAGTTCTGCGTGGTTCTCTTTCAAAGAGAGAGGCCAACATTCTAGTAATAGCTGGAATTCTTGATCCTGATCCTACGAGCTCAACTGAATGGATCCTCTCCAAAGATAACCTCGAATCAGCTACAGCCTTCTTACAGGGAATTGCAATCCTCTCCAGCAACCCCGATGCGAGCTTCTCGAACTCCTCCCTCTTAATATTCCCCTTGACGTCCTTCTCATCCATTAAACATTCGATGTTTAGAGGCGCCTCAGCATTTGCACTTAGAACCTTTTTCAGCTTCTCGCAGGCTGCCCTTAGCCTCATTGAAGCCTTCGCGTTAGAGTAGACATCTATATGATACTGCTGTTTGAATTGCGCAGCAAAATGTGTGAATAAAACCTCGTCAAAGTCCCTTCCCCCTAAGTTACAGTCAAAGCAATGAGAGAGGATTTTCATCTGCCCCGACTCAAATGAAGCAATACACACTTGAGTATCGCAGTGGCCAATGTCCACAAATGCAACATATGTGGGGCCCCTGTTGGAGAAATCAGTCTTATAGATTCCATAACTGAGGGCAGTCGCAGTACAATCATGAATCAATCTCAAGGGCTTAAGACCAGCAATTGATGCGGCATTCAGATAAGCTACCCTCTGCGAGTCCGTGAAGTAAGAGGGTACCCCAATGACGCAATCAGAAACAGGCATTTCCAAATTCTTCTCTGTGACTTCCCTCAAATGGGCGAACAACATTGCCATAATCTGCACTGCGGTGAATGTGTGGGTCCCCCCTGCGTATTTTATTCTAACCAAAACTCCACCATCTGATCCCTCGCAGGTTTCAATGGGAAGCATTCTGAGGTCTCTCTGAACATCTGGGTCCGCAAATCTGCGCCCTATCAGTCTCTTCAGCTGAGAAATTGTCGATTTGGGGTTCATCATAGCAGAAGCCGCACCAGCCGAGCCCAGAAACCGCTGTTTCTCCCCGAAACAGACAATTGCCGCAGTTTCACGTTTGGACTCATCGTTCAATAAGACATCGATGCCCCTCTGCTTAACGGCGGCAACGACACAATTTTCGTTCCCTATATCAAACCCAACGACACTCATCTTGGACAATCCACAGAGCGATAATACCACACAAAATTCTCACTTATGGATTAATCAGTTCTTTCAGCAATGCTCAACAGAACTAAACCTGCGAAGAACAAATCACATGTAAGAGCGAGTTGCAGCTTAAAGTTTCTGCACGTGAATACAGATATGTTCCAAAGAAAAGGAACCAAAAATCGGATTTTGAGCTGATGAAAACAATGCAACCATGAACCGAAATCACGGAACCCATAATAATCAAATCCGGAGAGGCCCCTCTCCAAATTTTCAGTCTTCCCTGACAAACAGTTCAAATGGGTCCAAATGATTCGGCAAGATGTGAACTTTCCAGCATCCGACAAGAGAGGTGATAAAAGGGTACGAACATATTGGAATTACCTGTTCCTAATACATCGGCGTGATGAATTTCTCGGCGGCAGAATCAAATGATGGTCAGAGATAGAATACGAGAAGGCTCTGGGGGGAAGCGACGGTAGAGAGAGAAAACCTCCATCTTGCTCGCTCAGGCCGTGGCCGTCTTTCGGAGATTTTTGTGACAAAAAAAAAAAAGGAAGACAAAAGATTAACAGGAAAAAAAAAATGCAAGAAAAGAACTACAATCAATGTGACAAAGCGGAAAACGGAAAAACATTTTTCTTTTTTAAAAAATTATTTTCTAATGCTCTGTCTGACTCGATTTCCACATTGACAAGCTTATGCGGTTCCGATCATTTATCAAAAGCCAACGCGGTTAAAGAAAGCCTCTGTAACAAAGCGCTATCCTCCCATCTAAGGGTTCCGCCACTCGAGGTCCGACTTCTGGGCCGTAAAATTGTTCCACGATAAATAATTATATTTATTTGAAATTGTAATGATTTTATAATTGAATTATGTGAAAATGTAATGAATAGTTGAGAGAAAATAATGATTGTGTCAAAAATTAATGAATTTAATATTAAAAATTGAATTAAACGGTTAAAAAAATTGATGAAAAAAAACAGTAATAATTGTATTGTTGAATTGAAGATGAGTAGAGTAAAATTTTTTAAAAAAACTCTTGAACCAAACATTTGCTTAATTCTCTATCAAAGATTGGTTCAGGCAGTTTAATTTATTTTCCTAAGTAAAATCTCGTGTTCGAATCTTGCAAATGAAAATAAGTCCTTGAGTCGGAAAACTTATTTTTTGATGGATAAGTCCCGTTCGAATTGAATTAGTCGAAATTCATTAGGTTTCCGGATAACATGGTACAAACCAAAAAAACAAAGAAAAAAGAAAACCGTGGGCCTATCATACCACCTGAGGAGAAGCATATAAAACCGAGGCACATTGGGCCTTTTTTGGGCCGAATCAAAAAGTTTGCTAGTCTCGTTGATCTTTCTTGGCGCCGCCACCGGCAGCACTGGTTGGCTGTTCTTCTCACACGAAATTCTGCCACCAGCTTCACGCTATCGTATACGTGTATCCCTCGCTCTTCTCTAAAATATGGTTTCTTGTCCCTGCTCTTCTCTAATGAAAAAGATTCATCCTTGACCGGTTGCTTCCGTGCTTTCTCGGATCCTCTGACTTTCCATATTTCGAGAAACATATTTCTCCCCCTTGAGAAGCACGGTAACTTCCTTGTCAGTTTTCTATCTTTTCACCGAGAACTTGTCCATCTTTGAATGTGGCCACTTGGGTCTGTCTTCTTGCTCCGGAAATGAGTTGACTTGACGTACCTCGAGAGGTCAGACATTGTGTTTGATTTTTTTGTTGAGAGCTGAGTTTTCATGCTCTGATCATAACTTTGATGTTCTCTGCATTTGAAACGCTGAAGTATGAACTGATTAGCTCAGCTGAGTGATTTGATCATCTCATATTAATGTAATTTCAGTTAGTCTAATGAAACTTCACTGGATTTGCTATGAAGTTGTTCGTGTCTTTCTGAGGTGATTATTTGAACGGAACTTACTGAAAGTTCGAGATTTTCTTGACTTAACAGGTTCGAGTTTGAGTCGGGTTACCGAATCCATGGAGAGCACTTCTGCTGGGGCCGGTCCTCTCCCAAGGAATGGAAAGTTGGAGAGTTTGCTTAATAAAGACTCTTATCAACTTTCAGGAAAATCATCGGAAGAAGTTGGAGATGAAGTGTTTGTGGAAGGGCTTGGGACAAATGGTTATGTTGATGACGATGGGTGGCTTTGTGTGTTGATATCATCGGTAAGGATCATAACATGTTTCATCATGATGATGATTACGACGGTCGTATGGGCATCGATCATGATCGTGCTGATCCCGTGGCCAAACCAAAGGATCAGGCAGGCGAATGCTTATGGCCACGTGACAGGAAGATTGCTGGTATGCCACTCTGATAACTCCGATTAGTAACATATTGAACTTGATATTGGTGATTATGCCGTTGAAATCAGTAAAACTAACTGGGGGTTCTTTTTCTATCAGTCTTCTTTCATGTAAATAGCGGACGACATTTTAAGCAACATAGTTATCTATGATGAGCTGAATAATTATGTTGGAATATAGGCTGAACTGTCTCTCTTGAAATAGACAAGATACTCGCTGCTATACGAGATATTTTGACAAGATGTGGTTGGATCTTTGCCATCCTTCGATTTGTTCAAGTAAAGTATGGCAATGTTAACTGAAAGAGTGGATTATTTGTTGCAAGATGTGGATATTGGGGAACCCGATAAAGATTGAAGGCGCACAATATTCGAAGGAGAGGGGCATCTATATCAGCAACCACTCATCCATCTTGGACACCTTTCTCACCATGTGGTTGGTCCCTACGGGAACTGTTTCCATCGCCAGGAAAGGGGTATTTCTTCTGACTCTACTAGAATGAAAATAGGGTTCCTTCCATAGAAAGCAGATACTCGGACCCATTTCGATGAGTTCCCGATGAACATGTCTCTTCTTTGTACTCAATCTGTTTCTCACAGAAGCCACGAATCTCCAAATAGATACTTCTGCAAAAGCTTGATATAAAGTTCAGTAACTCTTATAGTAGTATGTAAAACTGGTGAAGAAGCTTTGTAATTAATATGCAGATTATTTGGTACCCGCTTTTTGGACAACTTTACCTGCTATCAAATCATCTACTGATAGACGTATCTAACCCGACTAATGCTATTCAATCCATGAATGAGGTACTCTTTTTCTTTTTCCCCTTTGCCAGTATCACTTCCGAGGAAAGTCTGCGATATTGTTCTTAAGAAGTGAACTTCCCATTGTTAGGCAGTTGAGGCTGTTGTTAAAAACAACTTGTCTTTGATCATTTTCCCCGAGGGCACCCGATCGGAAGATGGCCGCTTGCTCCCCTTCAAAAAGGTAATTTCCATCCTATCCTCTTCCTGTTTGCCTGCGACTTCTTTATAATGTCATATGAGTCATGAGAAGATCCTGCCGACCACATCCAATGCAAAAGTGTAATTCAGAGATTCAGATGTATGTTACCGAGTTTTAAAGCTCGTTCATTACGAAACCAAGAGAAAATTTTCCAGGTTTTAAAACTGATCCTTATCTATGGAAATGAGAAACGATGAGCAAATGTGCTATACTATTGTGCAATTGGAGACATATTCTGCAATAAAAATGCAGAAACTTGTGTTTGTTTCCCGAAAGACTGAGAAACCGGATCTACATGAAAATGAAACATAATGCTGAGTTATTTGTTTCCTCGTGCAGGGTTTCGTTCACTTGGCACTGCAATCCCGACTACCAATAATTCCGATAGTCTTGACGGGGACCCACTTGGCCTGGAGGAAAGGAAGCCTACGCATTCGACCTGCTCCTTTAACTGTAAGGTTCCTTCCTCCCATAGAAACCGATGAATGGGTGCCCGATAAGATCAACGAATATATAAGATCGGTGCAGGACATATACGTCATGAACCTTCCAGAGTCTCAGAGGCCTCTTTATAGCTCGATCGCCTAAGAGACAGTCAACTTGGGAAATCACAGCATTTCCCTCACTTTAATTCTTTTGTACAAAGTTGTGTTTGTTTGTCATAGAGCTTGCATATGTACTCATTGAATTCAATTGCAAATATTATTCTTGTGTTATGTTTTACATCCGGACATCGGGGGTTTTGAAATTTCTACTTGGTCTCAACGTTTCATCATCTACTCGATAGTTCGCTGTGATTCAGACTCGTTATGAAAACTGATCTTTTTTTTTTTTTTTATGTATGTTCTGCCTTCTGTGATCGAGAATTATGCTGTTCAATGAAGCAAGCATAGAGAAAAACGTATTAAAAATTCAAAATATTATTCCCTGCCATTAATGCCCCAGTAATATAAAATTAATGGAGAACGAATTTTTGGAGATATTTTATTGGAAATTATTTCGGTGAAAAATGTGTATAAAGTTATATTACTCTGTACGGACTTGCTGGTCAAACAAGAAAACAGGTTGGGCTGATTTATGTTCATAGCCATAAGAAAGAAAAAAGTTGTGGAGGATGGAAAATATATTCAATCACGCGGAATTATTGATATAAAATATTAAAAACACAATCCGTGCGAATATATATATATATATAGAGAGAGAGAGAGAACGTGCATAACATTGTTAGCCTTTTTCTTTCCTTTTTGCGTAAGTAAAGGAATAATTTGGTCGGTAAGTGTATTTATCAATTTGTCCTCGTTGAAAATGATTGGTAAAATTATATTGGCCGGTTTGTTTTCAGGATTAAAATCACAAAAACTTTAACTTTAACTCAACTCACTACACAACAAAAATACACATTTTCCAAGTCAAAAATTTTAATTTTAACTTTAACTCAAAGCACTATACAACATTTGTCCTTTTTCACAATCAAAATCAAAGTTACTTTAACTCTGAAACCAAACGCATCATATAAATCTCTATCTAACTGTGTTCTCACTATATGCGTGGTGTTATAAATAGGTATTATAAATCATTTTTATTAATTAGAAAACTAAGAAAATGAAAAAATATATATATATATATATGTATTGGTTAACAAATTTTATTTATTTTTTATAGAAGGGAAAGAATAGAATAAATTTCAAAGCCGTATGTATGGAAAGATAGAAGGGTACAGACCTTAACAGCGAAAGAAATTTGGTGAAATTTTTGGTTGAATAAAATTATTCAACTCATATAACATCTTATCAACCTCATTTTCATCCATTAGTCCTATTCATATTTTTCGCGACGATCTAATATTGGCATTATTGGAAGCAATGTCAGACTGATAAGGTCTAGCTAATTTGAATTTTGCAATAGGATAAATGCTATTTCTCGACTGGACTTATGATATTATTCTAGTTAATCGATCTCTTTTTTTATTTTTCTTGATGTTTTAGCCCAATCAAGATAAAACCCCTAATAATCTTGCACGTGAAATATCTTAATATCATATTTAGGAGAAAATTTTAAATCGTCCTTCCTCACAATGAAGTGGTAAGAAAGAACTAATAAGATTATTTTAATTAAGAATACTTATCGCAATTACTGTGCTGATTAGTACTCATTATTTTATTTATTGCGATTTAATTAGTGATTCATCACACTACGTGATAGGGTAGGATCAACAAAGAATCTCTCCATGCTTAGTGAAAGTTTTCGATTCATTTGTAGTCGCGGGATTTAATCTAATTCGTGTGAACACCTGGAACAACGTCTCTCCTTTTCGATTCATGTCTCGTGATTTACTCGAACCATTTCACGATCACAATTGTTATGTCAATCTTAAAACTACGAAAGTCTACAACCAAATATCCCTTAAGAATCTTGGTGCGTTTGGTTTTAGAATTAAGTAAAATTGAGTTTTGATTTTAATTGGATTGTAATGATTGTATTGTTGAATTATAAGAAAAAGTTATGAAGAAGTAATGAATAGTTAAGAGAAAGTAATGGTTGTGTAATGTTGTTGAAAAAGTAATGAATAGTTGAGAGAATTTAGTATTAAAAATTAAATCGAGTATAATTGAGTTGTATGTGGGTTTATATATGAGGCTCACCTTTTTGAATTGGAAAAGTTGATTTTTATTGCGTAATTAGTAGAGTCAAAATTAGAGTTAAAATTTTAAAATCATATTGCAAAACCAAATGGGGTATTAAGGTTTATATGCAGAGACATATGTAACCCATTGCTTTTGTAATATGCATTCTCAGGACCGTCTGGCATGCTAGTTACCAAACTCGAAGCATCATATCAATTATATCGAAACAAAATGACTTCCTCGGGATTATCGACTCCCGCCAACATTTGAAAAATGTCTAGTGGACTCACAGACAGTCATGTTGCTGACATGGCAACGTCTCATTGGATGGTTAGAAACCATATTTTACTTTTATGCATGGTCATGGTCTTTGAGATATCGGCTTTAATTACATTGCGACCTTTCCTAGTATGAGCAAAACCAGTGCCATGCATGTAACCAACCCTTTTTAACTCCCCTTCCATAATTGCTTCGGTCACACCAATTATCACATCCCTTACGACGCGTTTGGCACAAAGGAATTAAATTATTTTACAAATTAACAGACATATTTTATATGAGATTTCACGCCATTTTCTAATTTCCTATATGCCCGGTGAGTTCTCTTCTTTGGAGATTGTCCAGGGGGGCTTTCTCTTTGGGTGGAGAAGAGGTACGTCCATGGTCTTTATCCCTTTCTCTTTTACGATGAATGAACATCCACGTTTTCTCAGATGAAAATAATGATGAGAGTTTGAACATTGAAATTTGTTATGTAGATTAAGATCGTCATATGCTTGCTTTGCATATGAAACGGGTAATTGTGTTTTGATCTTTTTTTTTTTTCTTTTGTTACAAAGAGAGGTCAATCAAAGGGCCTAGTACAATAATGAAATAAACCCTTTGGCCTATTAGCAACCTCTGATTACTAGTCGCGATCGACTTTTTCTTAGATGATCAAGAAATGCTACACATGGCGTGTAATATGTTTACATACTAAGTTTGGGTTCTTCTCTTCATTAGATCGGGTTGTTTGCATATTTGTCTTACCGATTTCGGTCTTGGTTCTTTGTGCGGGGTCCTTAGGAGAAGGAACACATAATTTTTGAATTAGGGGTGGCGAATGAGAATATGTAAAATTTTCTTTAACGCGTCAAAATTTTATATGGAGGAAGGCGGGATGGACCAAGGGGATTAGTTGGGGGTTAGCTCTTGGCTTGTTTCTGCTGGTTTTCTTTTCAGGATCGTTAATGTATTGAGATTTCCTTACCAGGGTATTAATACCATTACCGATCCATAATAACGGTCGGCGGATAATTTCCGTTACGTCTCAAGTAGTTTACGCACTTGCACCGACATTCGTTCATACCCCGAGTTTTTAAGCACACGTGCATCAAATATGTCTCTCCATGCGATAGATCTTACGTAATTTTATGTACAATGCATGCAATGTACTGACGATGCGTCTGTTCATATTCTATGACATATACAGAGGGCATAAATGGACAGAGGAAAAGAAAAGGTCAAGTACGACGAGGCTGAGGTCAATCAGCCGAGGCCGAGGGGGCGGGGCGGGAGGCGGCCGCGATATCCCTCCCTGCAGGAGCAACAGAGGTTCCTCTGGGAGATTCCCATCCCCAGGCCGGCCAACAGGAGTTCGCTGTGGGTCAGGTTCAATGCTGACCTGTCCAGCTCGGAGTCCAGCGAGGAGTTCGAAGTCGGTGGGTCGAGCATTGGGTCCACCACGGGGCAGGAATGCGAGATGCCTCCGCCGAGGAGTGGTGGCCCCATTACTGATGACACTGATGGGCTGATAAACAGCATGCCTAGTACAGGCCAAGCACCCGAAAAAGGAGGGCCGGGGAGCACCGAACTCCACATTGGACAGGAGGTTTCCGGTGTCATTGTTGGAGAATTCCCTCGCGGTTACTATGTGAGGCTGATGATCGGCAACTCCGAGGTGGCCTATCCAGGCGTTGTCTTCAAGCCGGATAGTTTCAACCCCTTTCTCGAGGAGAACAACAGAAATCTAAACGAGATTCCCGTCCCGAGCATGAACTCTGTGAGTGCTGCGACGGCTTCTGCAGGTGCTGGAGCTAACTCGCAGGTGATTGGCGGGGCGATCAACTGGGAAGTGTTGAATGTGGGGGAACAGCTGAGCGAAGAGAATCTTGCGTCAGAGGAGGCACTGAAGGAGGCAGCTATGAGGTCGATGAAGCTGCCGGAGAATGTGTCCGATGAACAGGTGTCGAAGATCATAGAGAGAGTCCATACCAAGTCCATTGGGCGGGAGCCCCTGCATTCTGCTGCGGAGTCCAATCTTGGGGCTGCTGTTGCTGCTGCTCGTCGCGAACTCCAGGTAATGTCCAATTCAAAATTTTTCTTTCTACTGTAATATGTGAATATAGATTGATATGTTGAACTCTCTGCAGGACTTGGTAAAGATGGTTCAACAAGCTCTAGCAATGGGATGTGCAGCTCCAGCACCAGATCATAATGTCAAAAACGAGTCAGATGCCGAGTCGAGTGCATGATAGCTCTCTTAGTGACTTAGAACTTTAAACTTGATATTTCAGTTTAATCGCTTCGGGACAACTCTGGATCTATCATCTATCTTTACAATTTTTTTTTTGGATGAAACATCATTTAACTTTTCATGTTATTGCATGTTCTGGAAAGACTTTCGCGTTAAACACTATCATCGCTTGTTCTATCTATTTTGGTCCTTCTCAATTGCAGTACTCTTTCAATTTTGAATCACTATTCAAAATTGCATTTCATTCTTATCAAAGAATTCAAGCAGTTCGAAGACAACCTTTCAGTACCAAGTACAGTAACGAGTACTTCATGCTTCTGAAAATTTATGCAGACAATCCTGCTTGAACTATGATGTATCTCAGATGAACAATAGGTGCCGACTCCAGAAAAATTATGATTCCGGCAACATAAAATAAAGGGGAAAAGGTACTTCTAGGAAAACTTTGTGGGGTAAAGACTGTTGCGTCCAGCCACAGTGATCGGACTGTTAGCAAGGAGTGGCGGCTGCATAAGCGGCATGGGACCTGGGGCTGCGAATAATTGCTGGACGCCAGCTACCGAAGGTGGATGGATAAGTGGTTGCCCAGGCAAATTTCCTGCGGCTAAGCAAGAAATACCTTAATGAAAACTATCGCAGCTCTCACATTTAATTGAGATGCCTAAACATCAAGGCTCGAAAACTGGAACAGGCTCAGTCGATAACATAACGCCCACTCCTTTACCTCCTACTACAATTGGTTTTCTTTCAAGTTCAAAGTACCACTTCGTGTACTGCTGAAACTTCAAATACTAGGACATGATGGTTACCTTGGTGCTTTGGAATCTGGACTTGACTGACAGTGGGCAATGGTCGTGTGAAGACTGGGGAGATTGCAGCACCATTCTGACCAAGATCCTTCAAGCGTAAATAGAGGAAAGAACGCACTTTAGTATTTTCTACTGATCTCAAAGATTCTATCATAACTTAAGAGCTCAAAGACAGCTGAAAAACGAGCAATGGTTATAGTGTGGAGTCTTACTTGGGGAAGTGGCATATACATGACCTGACCCATTCGTCCCACCATAAGCTAGAGAAGAAGAGGAGACAGAGCAAATGAGTCTCTGATGCTCGGATTTATAGGACAGAATTTATAACATTATATGACTGACAAAGATCCCTATGCAACTTACTGGCTGAGAGTTTGGATGAACAAAAGTTGATCCAACTGGGACAGTCTGATGCTGACCAGCATACCTGAGAAGATGTGCCCGAGCAACCTAAAAATATTTAGCACAATGTCATACTTTTAGTGCATCATTTGAAATTATCAAAAGCATAAATAAAATTATAAAAAGCAGAGAGCAGAAAGTATCTTTGGTACAGAAACTTAAAGCCAAACTAGAACTGAACGTGATGGAAAGGATCCGGAAAATGAAATTTATTGATTAGTAAGATTTCTCTTTAGTTCAATTCTATGCAAGTTTGTTATAGCACGGCCCAACTTTCCACTAACAGCAGAAGAAATATATGAATCCATCTGGAAATAATTCGAATGGTGAAAGTTCATACAGGCTCAGGATGAGTATTAATGTCACCAATCCCAGTGTATGGTAAGACCTTCACAGGAACAGCTGAATGAGGCATGAAGGGGCCCATTCCTACTTCTGTCTGAGCAGGCAACATCGAAGAGGTGCTTGGCATGTATGTGATGCCTGCTATCGTTTGGGCCAGAGGAGGAGTTGCTGATCTAGAATTGTTGAAAGTCGGAGAAAATACTTTTGCTCCGGGGTTGAGCTTGAATTCCTGAAGGAAAGATCCCATTAAAAAATCACATTCAGTATTTAACCCATACAGGGTGAAAGAGAACAGCCATTATTATTAGCATAAATAAGAATTTCATGCACTTCTTTTGGCCATTTTCTGTTCTTTCATGACTTAGATAAAATGTACATTTCATTACCTTATTCTTTTTGTTTGATTCTAGACCTTTTGAATGTGAATTGCCGCAATATTGAAAGGTAAGGTCTCCCTGACGAGATGAAGAACATGACATACTAGAGGAAACACCATCCAAAGCACCGTGAGCTGAAGCTGGTCCATCATTTACAAGGGCAGGAGCAGGATCACAAGAAACTCCATTCACATATTCTGCAGGAAGCAGCATTGCATGAGTTTCTTCACCTGGTTTTGCAAGGGGAATGGTGACATCCCCTGCATCAATAAAAATATCTGTTCACATAAAGCAGAGAAGAAGGTATTGAAAGCAAAGACCTTCTAAAATGTGGCACAATTGGCACAAATTTTCCCTGCGAGCACAAGGCAGAAATTTGTCCTTTGCGAGATGAAATAACTTCCAAAATCATTCTCAAAACTCAATTAATACTACATTTGCAAGTATTATATTATATAAATATTAAAATTGCTCTATAGAGGACATCAAAGAATATAATCATAATAATGATAGTGGAGCCATAATATTACGCACCAGATGGAATTCTCTGTGCACATCTCAAACTTGAGTTATGAACTTCAGCTGTCTGCAATTACAACAGAATCGTCAGACCTTCAAATGGCATATGATAAAACCAATATACCGAAAAATGGAAACCATAAAGATTATTTTTACAAACAACCCACATTAGTTTTTCTATGAAGTTCAGATGGTCTGTGGCCATTATCCAGTTCCACTTGTTTGTCATCTTTGACCTGTCTGATAGCAACAATAGACATGAACCAAGGGTGAGGTAATTCAAAATGGAATAGTACGGGTAGTATACTCTGATGAAGATTCTCCTTTAAATGGAAGAGGATTTTCAGTAATCTTGGACAGTCATAAAAAGGTCTGTCATGATGGTAACCAGAAGCATGCCCATGATGTGAAAAGTCTGTCATGCTTCTCCTTCAAAGAAAACACTCGGTCCAAATTTTTCCAGGGCAGAAGATTACAACATTTGCTGGTAGTAGTATGAGTGTCTATTGTGATGGCAGATTGTAAAATAGCAAAGCCATGAAGAGATTCTTTTCCAATCAAGACTGTTGGACACATACCTTTCGTTGGTTGAGGGTGCAGAAACATCTTCAACCTATTTCCAGGATAGAAGTGACAAATTAGCAATGATATAGCAGACAAACACATGCAATGAAGCATGATATGATGGGAAACGCATTCCAGTCCTTTCCTTAGGTAATTGCTATGGATCAGATCATGGAAAATAAAGATTTGCATGGGAAGCTGAGAAATGAACAAGATCCAGCAGGTCCAAAGTGTTTCACAACCAAACTATTGGTTAAAACAAATGAGATAAAGTTTGTTCATCAAGACATTTTCATAAACGCATGGATCGATATTTGACTATAGGGGAGAGAAAACAATTTCATACAGAGCTTGTCAGTCCACAATATATCACTGCAGGACTTATTGAAAGATGTTTCAGATATCATAAAGAGATAACAAAAGTAGACAAATTGTCAGAAAGGATATCTTTACAAAGGAAGCTTACTTTATCATTAACCCCCGTAACCCCTTTTGCATCACTTTCCTCCTCCGTAGTACTTCTCATATCATGCTTTAAAACCCATTGCCCTTCATTTCCATTTACTCTTGGCAGAGTTAACTTAGAGGTATCTGTATCACCATGTGTGAAGCCATTCTCAGTTTGGACTGAAGTCCTGCTTAAGCATATAGAGAAATAACTGATTAGTCTGCACCAACAAGCGGGAGAAACATGTCTTTACCAAGATGTCCAAAATGACGTCTGACGCACCCAAGGTTCAATTTTCTGATTCAGATTGACTGAAAGGAATTGATTTACACAAGTGCGCTAGGCTTTTAGACACTATATGAGCAAGATTCGAAAATCTACAAACTGAATTACTTGAGGCCTTTCCTATATCAATATAGGAAAAGTTAAAGGATCACGATCTCTTTCTTAGTCTTTGACTCCTCTCTGACACTTCACCCGTAATCGAGTACTTAAGTAGGTTGGTTGATGGAGGCAGGCTTGGACTTGACAAACTTTGACATATTGCAAAATTTGCATTTCCACTCCTTTAGCTTAAAAAAAATACCTTTTCTTATAGGTTCTCTTCTTACTGATTGTGGATGCACGACACTTACTTCCTACTCTGTCAGCATGGTGAGAAGAAACAGTTCCAAGGGCAGATTCCAATTCATCACCAGCAATTGTTCCAGCAACACCATCTGCAGGAAGCGAAACTCCCTATACCAACAGAGTTACTTGTTTCAGTGTATAGCTAAACCATCAGAACATACTAAACAACTTGAAAGAGATATCGAAGAAAAGTACATGCCTTGGCAACAACTTGCACAAGCTCAGATGAGAGAATCACAAGCATCTCCACCATACATCCAATTGCCACATTTGAATTACTCCCACCCTTCTTTGTCATCTTTGCTTTCTTCAACACAACACCTTAACAGAGTGTCAACAACAAATACAATAGATAATTGTGTCACCAAACAATAACTATTAGAAAAATAGCTAGGAACTATTATCAAATACAAACACCATAATTTAGTCATCAAGGAGAAAAGAAACCTCAGATCCGGTGAGAGATGTTATTTCAGTTCTCAGAAAATGGAAAAGTTAATAACAAATGGAATGGAAAAATGCAACAATAATCAAGAATCCAATCCTTGTCAATTTTCTTCATATAGAATCACAGGAAACAGAACTCAGGATTTGCTCCCAAGCGCGTCATTCTCTGGCAAACAACCAGATCCTCCTAGACAATTTGCCAGAAACAGCCATTCATCTTAGATGTCCAATTCTGCTACGAAAAGCTGAAACTCAAAGACCCAAATTGAGATTCAGATCATTATTGCCCCTCATTATGCTTCCACCCTTCTGCAGTTCAGCTCAGTATCCAAACAAGGATCGCAAAGATCGGACCTTTGAATATCCTCGGTTTTCATTTCACCTCCACAACTGCAAAAATCTCCGGTACCACTATGAATCCACGACCCCTCATAGAGCTATAATTCTCATTGGATCCAGCTGAATTACTAAAATGCGAAGGGATCGCTAAAGTTGATCTCCATAAACGAATAAAAAGAAGACCATTGATGCGCTTGTATTACAGCAGGAATTCCTGTTGCAATCCAACGATTTCCGACATGGACTCACCTTCGACGGAGGCGGTGTGGAAGATTCCAGAATAGACGGAGCCGTCCCTGGCGTGGACGTCGACGGGGAGGCCAATGATGCACATGGTGGCAAACAGCAATGCATCGCTGAACGAGGCCTCCTCCCCGTATGGGAGCTCTCCTCCGTTCCGGCAGCCCATTCTGTCGCTCTCTCTGTGTAGCGGTAAACTGAATTGGCAGAGAAAGATGAAAAGTTGCCCCTATGGGTCGGAAGCTTTGTCAATGGCAGCTCTCTGAGCTTATTAGCGGACCTGGAGAGAGCAAATCTCTTCCTGCCCCGAGTCTTTTTCTGTTATCAGCGTACAATTACCATTTTGACCTTGGAGAATTTTCTCAATTTTTCAATCTATTGAAACTAACAATATTGGTTTCTCTTTTTTCCTTTTTTATTTTTTATTTCTACCTTTGTCTTCTTTAAAAAAACTTCTTTCACACAACCATTGGGTACAACTGATCTAATCACCCCTAATTTATATAATGTTTGCGGACACTGATATTCGATAATTAAAATCTCGAATAGTAAGTGATTATTATGCTGTCACTTTTAAATACGTATTTTCACATTTTGTTTACTATCTTTTTTTATCAAATTTCACAATCACTAACTGTAAGTTTGTACATGAAATTTACTTCCAACTTAAAATTTTTTAAAAATAACTATCTATCACTCGTAATAAAACTTTATAAAAGTATAAAAATGCCACAAAATAGAATTATAATATATTATTGTAGTAAATTTCCGTGAAAACTATTTCATTGTCTTTCCAATGTCTCGGGCTAAATATGTAGTAATGATATACCTTTTCTTCTTAATAATCTGATAAATAAATAAATAAATATCAGCAAAGGCTATTAATTTGCTTCTTTTATTTTCTACTTAATTTTTGGTAAAAAGAATTCTACTTATTTGCTAAATTAAAATAAGGGAGAAGGGGTGTTTTCGTAAAACCGTAATATAATTTGCACGAGCTCCTTTCCTTTTCTCCCGTCTACTTCCCGCAAAATTCTCTCTGCAAAACCCTAACTAAACCCAGCCCATCAATATTCCTCGCAGAGTTGAAGCTCAAAGATCGCCCCTTTTCCCCTGCAGACGTCGAGTAGCGAACCGCTGCGAGCAGAAACTCCAGGACACCCGGCGATGAGGAGGCCGAAATCGAGGCGGTTCCGGCAGCAAAGCCGCCTCTCCGAGCTCCAGGAAATAGAGCTCCTGCAGTCGTGGATCGAGTCGCAGAAGCCGGACTCCGGGTCCAATCCTCGCTCCCTGCCTCCTCTGGCGAGTGACGCGCGTATTGGGCGACTGGATGCGTCTTCTTTTTCCCGGTACGCTGGAGCTACAAAATTCGATCAGTTGCCGATCTCAAAGAAGACCAAGGACGGTTTACGGGAAGCCAAGTACAAGAAGATGACGGATATACAGAGGGCGTCGCTGCCTCACTCGCTCTGCGGCAGAGATGTCCTCGGAGCTGCCAAGACTGGATCCGGGAAGACCTTGGCGTTTATCATTCCGGTCAGTGCTTTTGGTTTCCATTGAAGGTTTAATTTTTGATTGCCAAACTCTGATGAATGTTGCTTCTTCTCTAACTGTGTGGGCATGATTCTAAATTAGCCGAATTTCAGGTTCTGGAGAAGTTATATAGGGAGCGGTGGAGCCCAGAGGATGGAGTTGGAAGCATCATAATTTCTCCAACCAGAGAATTAGCCGGTCAGCTATTTGATGTATTGAGGGTTGTCGGGAGGCACCACGGTTTTAGCGCAGGACTTCTGATCGGTGGTCGGAGGGACGTGGATTTGGAGAAGCAGAGTGTAAATGAATTAAACGTATTAGTCTGCACACCCGGTCGACTTCTTCAGCACATGGATGAGACTCCAAATTTCGATTGTTCACAGCTTCAGGTCAACATAATGCTTCTTGGTCACGGTTTATGTTGCGTCCATTTAGATGTTGATTTGGTTTAAAATTTCTCTCTAGGGAACAGGTTTTGGTGCTTGATGAGGCTGACCGTATACTCGATGTTGGGTTTAAGAAGGCTCTCAATGCAATCATTTCGCAGCTCCCTAAACAGAGGCAGACTATGCTCTTTTCGGCAACTCAAACAAAGTCGGTGCAGGACCTTGCGCGGCTCAGTTTGAAGGACCCAGAGTACTTGAGCGTCCACGAGGAGTCTGTGGTAGCTACTCCCAATCGGTTGCAGCAAACTGCCATGATTGTGCCTCTTGAGCAGAAAATGGACATGTTGTGGAGCTTCATAAAGGCACATTGTAGATCAAGGATTCTCGTGTTTCTCTCCAGCTGTAAGCAGGTAAGTCTGTACCAGTCAATATAATTTCCTGAGCAGGAGCTGAACTTCACTTTTCTGATAAAGCAATGGTTCCTTCCTTCTATAATTTTGAGGAAGATCATGACTTCCAGTTCTCTATCTTGTTTGTATGGCAACATGCTGAATTTCAAAGTGGTTATGGTCTAAGGAAGATAGTTTTCCTGTTTGCTCTCTGCTGGCCTATGCGATGATTATGCTGTTACTCTTTCACTGTTAGGCTATTATTCTTTTGCCGTCAACCTATTTCATGCTCGATTCCGTTTCCTATTATATTTTTTCATCTCTAATTCATTTTAACATTGATAACTTGCAAACTTTAGGTTAGGTTCGTCTTTGAAGCATTTAAGAAATTACGTCCTGGAATACCCTTGAAGTGTCTTCATGGAAGGATGAAGCAAGAGAAGAGGATGGGAATCTATTCACAATTTTGTGAGCAGCAGTCACTTCTTTTCTCAACTGATGTGGCCGCTAGAGGTCTCGACTTTAATAAGGCTGTGGATTGGGTGGTTCAGGTGATTTGCTCATTCCTTGCAGCTTCTCTTTCTTATTTTTAAGAGAATGGAAAGTGAAAAACGGAAGTTTTCCTTCCCTTGCGAAGCCTCATATTGTTACTTGTTTTAGGTGGACTGTCCTGAAGATGTTGCATCATACATACATAGAGTTGGTCGTACAGCTCGTTATCATTCTGGAGGGAGGTCGGTCTTGTTCCTCATGCCATCTGAAATGAAAATGCTTGAGAAATTAAAAGCTGCCAAAATACCTTTACAAGTTATCAAGGTAACCTGCTCTTGTGAGATATCCCTATTTTTCTTTATTTGTGCCTTAGCACAGAATTCATCATTGCAGACATCTTTTAGTGTCCTGCTCTCTGCGTGTTGATTTGGATGTTTTGACCATGCTATTGTGATCTTCCAGGCAAATACAAAGAGAATTCAATCTATATCTCATTTGTTAAGGGAGTTGCTTGCCAAGTATCCAAACATTAATCAACTTGCTCAAAGGGCCTTCATCACATATTTGCGGTCCATCCATATTCAGAAAGACAAAGAAATCTTTGATGTGACGAAGCTGTCAATCGATGAGTATTCCATATCGCTGGGGCTAGCAATGCCTCCTAAAGTCCGGTTTTTGAAGAACAAGTTGAAGTCTAAGACACCTGAGGTATATGCTCCACCTGAACCTGAGAGTTCAGTCGAGGATGGAGTTGTGGACGTACCAAGGGAGAAGCTGGAGATCGGAGACTCTGTTGAAGATGATAAGAATCTCCTGTTGACTGAAGAAGATAGCGAAAATGATGAGGGAAAGAAAGATGATCAGCTTGGAGATATTGTGTATGTTGCTTTGCTAGAGATTCCATATATCTTTGTCAATTTTTTATAGTCAATTTTGTTTATTATATGTATAATCGGAGCACGATCTGATTCATCTGGGGTGTTAGGCCGGCTACTCGGGTATTGAAGAAAAAGAAGCTCAAGATCAACGTCAACAGGCCTGTGGGAACTCGAGTTGTCTTTGATGAAGAGGGAAATAGCCTGCCTCCACTTGCTCGAGTCGCACAGCCGCTGGACTCTGATGGTTCAATTCTAATTGACCGAGGTAAATACTTTCTTTCATCGAGGCATCGAACTCCGAGCTCGTGCTACTTCAACCAGTGGTTTGCATATTGATGTCTACATTGCCCTTTGTGTTGCAGAGAAAAAGGATGAATACTACAGAAGGATGAGGGAGGAGATGAAGAAAGTTGACAAGGAGGACAAGCGTCTCCACCGGGAGCGGCTCAGAGAAAATCGAATCAAGAAGAAAATGAAGTGGAAGAAGGGCAAGAGCGGACCTGATGAAGAGGACGAAGGAGAAGAGGCGGGTGAGAGCGATTCTTCCATGTCAGACAAAGGTCCCGAGGGCAAGGGACGCAGAAGGTCGAAGGTATATTTCGATAGTGACGGGGAAGATGGTGAGCAGGGAGAGAGCAAGGACAAGTCGGGTCTCCCTAAACCCGACTCAATCTCCTTGGCTGAGCAGGAGCAGCTGGCTCTTAAGCTACTGAGCTCGATGCACTCATAGTCGTAGAAGCTGCGTCATCAGCTCTTTTTGTTGTAATCCAGAAAAATTTTGCTCCTGAGGAATTTCTTGTTTTGGTCAATCGAGGCTTTTTTTTTTAATTATTCAGGTGGATACATATGATATGAGATCATAGCAGTTTTGTTCAAAAACATGTTGAACCCATTGAATATCGGTGTCAGTTAACATCCATAATGCTTGCATCGGAAAATCATGGCGGTATGAACCATCGAGTTATCGATAGTAGATCGGACGTGTGTACTCCTTCACGAATGCCTATGCACGAACTTATTTATGTCAATTGACTGTAAATTATCAACATAATAATGCACCTATAATGTAATTATAATACGGTGTAAAAGTACGACTGAACCTAGTTTACCATTAGGCAATGTATATTATCTATCTATAGCAGAAAGCTTCATTTTCATCAGAGTAGCAGAATAACTGAACTGAACAGAACGAACTTCCATCATTTGCAACTCCGAGTACACGTAGATTTTAGGCCGAAATCGTAATTAAAAGTAACCAACTTCCCTAGCTACTGATTCATATCTTGATTGCAATTGAGAAGTCACTGGGTACTCAAAAGATTTTGAATGGAGTCCAGTACTTGATTGAACAGTGCAGAATCAATCGCTTCCATTAGTACAGAACACCAAACTGTGCAAGATTTGCTCCATAACGCAACCAACAGGTTAATGAAACTAATCATGTTCACACGTGGATTTGGTCATGATCATGAGATGTTTTTAATTAGGTTTCAAACGTGCATTGTAGTCAGTTAAGATCTCAATTACCATTGAAACAATATTCTCGTTGCTAATTAACTTCTCTTTAGCTTATTGTATCTAATTTTTTTGTGTTAATTTAAACATTTTCCCAAAATCTAGTAGTTTTAACTTCGAGAATCAAATTATTGCTAATAGTTACGTTTTGAACCATTATCTCTAAAGTTGAAATCACTCCAAATCATGATACCAAGATTTGTCTTGATAGACGGGATAATTTCTAAAATTGAGTATTTTTTTATTACAAAAAAGATCCAATGAACCTAATATAACTAAATAGAAATCCTAATAGCTAAACAAAGAGATAGTGTAATCCCACATGAGTATCGAACTTGAAAGCTCTTGGCTACAGACGCACGACACCGTATTTCACATTCTTTGGCGAATATGGAGAACTTTGGACATATCGATCCGAATCATCTCCCTCTCTTTACATTCCAAATCCTTCCATTCAGTCGCGTTGTAAAAGACATAAAAAAAATTGTAGGGGGTTAAGACAGGAGCACAAGTTATTTTTCTTTTTGTACAGAAATATTCTTCGTATTAGTATCTTCTTTGAGTCCTTAGGAATCTAACTAAGGATAATGCAAGAATGGGAGTATTCCTTCGCAATCATAAGATGATGCCTCCAGGCTCCAACGTCTCCATACCCCATAGTTCTTCATGATTCGATATTTATTGAGATTACCTTGTTTTTATGATATGACACTGTATGGGGCAAAAGTTTTTAACTTTTATTGAATAAAAGTGTGTTTTATTAGCACTTTTATTTTTTTCACTTTTATTTAATTCATTTTCCAAAATGAACAGTATAAGAAAAAGGAACACAATTTTTATTTAGTATTTTATTTCGTTTTGGCAATTCAATGTATTATATTATATCTTTTTTTCAACTTTTGACAAATAAAGACGCAAAGAAAAGACATCTTTTTATTAGGCCATCCAAAATATATAAAACCTAAATATATATGTACTTTTGGGTTAATTTCATCAAAATAAATTATAATATGAAATATCGATGAAAAAAATGATATTATTTAAAAAACATATTATACTTTCTTAAATATCTTATTCTAAAAATTGTAATAAATCACTATCATATATTTCGTAAAAAAAAGAAGTGCAAATCATATATTTATCATAAACTCTTCTTGCAAATTCTTACTTTTAAAAATTTATAAATAGATTTATCTTTTATTATTTTAAAATCGTTCAATATTTAAACATACTTATTGCATCATAGTAGAATTTTCTTTTAGTTACTAATTATGTTAAAAAGTTTTTTTTATAGATATATCATTTTAAGAAATTATATTTTTTTTCCAAATAATTTTTAAGATTACATTTTTTCAGTCAAGAATGTGTTTGTATAATAAAATTATTAAGTATATAACAATTTATATGTATTTATTAATTTAATCCTAACTGTATGTACAATTATAATTATTTATTGAGTTAAATGTAGTTTGTCCCCGAACTATGAGGTGAGTTTGAGTTTACCCTTGATCTTTAAAAAGTTGTAGAGTATCTCCTGACCTTATTCGAAAATAAGCAAGATGCCTCATATTCTAATTTCCGGTTAGATTTCCGACCAAAAGATTGCACATACCACTCACATGCCGATAAGTGGAGGGCAAATATGTCACACTCTAACTATCAGAATTTTTGGAACAAGAAAAAAAAAAGGGACAAAACTCCCCAATTCTTCTTGAAAGGATTATCCTCACTGAACATCATGGCACAACATCAAGATCCTATTGAGCAAATCCACGGTCAAGGGTTCAGTCATATCTGCTGCCAAAGCAGTCCATAAGATAGCTGAGAAGGTGAAGGAGAGCATGTCCGATTAAGAAGCGCCCAAATCGGAGCTTTAACAAATGGTCGTTCGACTCGTTCAATTGCATTTTACCTATTAGATTTGGCATTAATAGACATGAGTTGCATTCTCTGTCCTTTGCTTATTTGGGGTTGCTCTTTTACTATTCTACAAATTTAGAAAGACAAGTTCTATTCAACTTAAATTCAAGAAATTGAGATGCAGCCCCGAATTATGTTTGTCAAAAGAAAAGAAAATTGTTTGGTGAAATGTTTGTTTTCGCCCCGAATTTCACACTGGCTCTAGCTTTCTCGTATATGGGGTTGTATGTATAATATCAGATGGTATGGTAAAACTTTGATCTTTTGTCTGGTCAAGAAGGAAGTGAGGGGGTCGCCGACAAGAAGGTGGCTGTGGCGAGGGGACAAGGAGATGGGGCTGTCGTGGTTGGTCATCGCCGGGGAGAATTGGGAAGCTTCGGGCCCTATTTTTGTTATTGTTTCGGAAATTCTTATAATTAGAGTGGGACATATTTGTCATTCATTGATTGACATGTGAGTGGTATATGCCCTCTTTTGGCTGGAAATCTGATCGGAAATTGGAGTAAGAGGCACCTTGCTTATTTTCAAGTAAAGTTGGGAGGTACTATGTAACTTTTTGAAGATTATGGGGGAAATTCAAAGTCACCCAGTTATTTGATGGCAAATTGCATTTAACTCTTATTTATTTAAACATTTATTTTTATGAACTTATATTATGTATAATTTACATTTCAATCTTATTTATTATATGTGATATAACTTTATATATATATATATATATATATATATATATAGGACGAAGGTCAAGCACCCAGTACTCAAATTAGATGGGATCTGACCAATTTGGGCAACATCCATAATATTTCATATCTTGGATTGGTCTTCGCAAGTTTAGCTGGATATGAAATCGATCATTTTATGAGTTCAATCACAATTATCGAGTACTTCATATTATCTGAACGGGTGATAAACTTGAACACAATGAATCTAGCCTTACATAGAAGTCGCTTTGGCTCGGGCAGTGGCCTTCTCGGTCCTTCCCATCAGCCTTCTATGCAACGACCCCACAACGCTCGGTTCGTGGCCTTCTTCTAGGTTGCATTATGTTTAGCCAACAGTTCCACGCATGGGCCCAAGGAACCAAGAGCAGGCTCCCCCAGCTCGTGGTTTCATTGCAGGATGCCGGGATCCTCGTGTCTCGAGCACAACATGCCGCACATCACCGGCCTCCCTATAATAACAATTACTGCATCGTGAGCGGAGTTTGGAACACGTTCCTGGACGAGACGAAGGCATTCGAGGCGTTGGAGATGGCGCTATTCTTCAAGTTCTGGCTGCGGTCGCGGTCCTGGGACCAGCCTAGCTCCGAGTGGACGGAGGATTTAGAGGCCTCTGCTCAAATCGAAGCCTAGCTTGTTAATGCATAACATATCATATTCATATTATTGAATTTTAATTAAGTGCATTTTTTTTTCTTTTAGAAAGTTTCTTCCAAAAATACGAGAAATGTGCTGATTGAATGCAATGTCGATGACGAGCACCGATTCACCTACATGCTGCAAGTGTTAGTGTAAATACGTATCAAGCTTAATCGTGGCAATAATTTTTTAATGCGATATAATATCTGGTACAAAACCGAGCAGCAAATTGCATCCTATGGATCTAAATGCAACAACTACATTCGAGTAACGATTATAAAACACTATAATCAGGCAATCAATGCCTTTCTTTTTTTTTTTTTCGATACGTATCCTGATATCCAGAAACCCAATGGAATCTGACTAATTCAATCGGGAGATCGAACATTAAAGGTTATTCTTCCTCCCAACAAGTGCACTTCCCGGGGTTCGAACTTGTGTTCTCCTCCTTACGGGGGTGAGCGGTTTATCACTCAGCCAACACTTTTGTTAGTGCAATCAATGCCTTTCGCCATTTGTTACATTGCGCTTTATGGGAATAAAAGCAAACCAAGAAGAGCAATGGATGTCTCGATCAAGACAACCGGGCTAACTTTGGATTGATGTATGGTGCACGATCTTCTATCTTCTCTATATAATTTTCTTGGCGAGTAACAAAGAACTTGGTATAAGATTTCATCCATATCAAGCCAATGTGCAACGTGTTGAAAGGATTGACATGACTAATGCAGTCACATATAATAATGTAAGATTTCTCCTTTTTATTTATTTTTATTTTTTTAGTAAATAAATTTGCTTTATTTGCCAAAGAAGCCCATACATCATACACCGATCCATTCAAAGCCCAAGTATATAAAAGCCCAGCCTATCATATTTAATGAGATAGGCCCAAACACGATCCCAGCCACACGTGTGCAATCCAATAGATCGAGGTGCTAGGCTAGGGTTCGCTTGGATCGTCAATCGTCACGGTGGCTCCGCCGGCGCCGGTGGATTTTCCCGCCATGCAGGAAATTGTAAAAAATAAATATTACAATTAAAATGTATTGATTTAACCAAAAGATCCAAAACTACTCATAAAATCAAAGCCTCATTTTTGGTTCTTCTAATTTTCTTTTCTTTTTTTTTCCCCAAAATCACGAGATAAGTAATATAAATTGTATTTTATCCATATACCAATTCTTCCTAATTTTCCTTAATAATCTCCTAGACGTTAAATAATATTGATTGGCTTTAGTCAAGTATAACGTGTACCATGGCCATCAAATTTCCCACGATGATCCTACTCGTCTCTTAATAGGTTGGACTATACTGCAATCTAATCATCGAAAAAACACGCCCCGAAGACAAAAGATTTGGCCAAATTGGAGCATCATGCAACCGTTAAAACGAAAAAAAAATTAATCATTAAAACAGTAATAAATCGTTGAATATTAAGATCTGAATGTTCAGAATAAGAAAAGATTGATATGAAGGACCGTTTATTTAAGGAGTGAGGCGGATGATCTTTGGGCGTAATATACTTCTCCATTGGTAATTTTCCATCTCACTTTAAATTAGGAGCTCTGTTTTTTCCTTAAAAAGTATTTATTTATTATTAAGGACAAATATTTGCCACCCATTTATTGGGACCTTTTTATTTTCCTTTTTCGTTCTTTTCCCCCAAAACCACAACAAGGGTTTATTGTTTTTGGCTCATCTCTTCCTTCTCTCTCTCTCTCTCTCTCTGCGTGTCGTCTGTCTTCTGAGCTGCCCATGGCCTTGTCGTCTCTGCTCCAGCCGCAGACCCACTTGCCTCCTCAGCTCCGGGTTTCGGCCTCAGCCTTTTGAGCCCCATAACCTCCGCCCAATAGCTCTATTTACGTGACTATACCTTCTCAGTCTCAAGAACCCGACAAGACGGCTCCTTCTCTCACTCCAGCTGGGAAGCTGGGCAGAGCTATGGCTATGGGGTTCTCCACCACCACTGCCCAGGGCCCTACCTACTGCCCCTCCTTCGTCTTCTCCCGCTCTCGCCCATGCCGCCGCTTTTTGGTCGGCTCTTCCTCCCCCTCTTCCACTCGTTCCTTCTGGGCTTCCAGAAGAGCCCTCCGCAGGTGAAATTTCCAGCTTCGGTTCTTGCTTGCTTAGCTTAGCTTCCTCCTTTCCCTTCAGTTTCCTGCTTTCTTCTTGTTGTTTCATGCGAAGCTTGTCTGATTCTGCTTGGGGATGCTCTATTTTGCTGCTTCTCATGTTCGGTGGTTCTTGGGTTTGAGAGTTTTTTGCTCACTTCATTTTCTTGTTCTGGCGCCAATGTTGGTTCTTTATATTCACAGCTTTTGTTTGGGGGAGTTCTTGACTGGTCATTTGCTCGAGAATCAAATATTTTAGCCCACGGGTTGCAGTAATTGCAAGCAGGCCTCATTTTTTGCCATGCCATGTCTTGGAATATGATGTTTGGCTTGTCAAATTTACAGTGTTGCATTTGATGAAATTGGCAGGGACGAAGTTGGCAGAAAGGATGATGCTAGTTATGCGTTTCCTATTTCGTCATCTACTGGCCCTGCTCGGTTAAAAAGTTCTCTCTTTAGCCCACCATCTGGTGAATATGTTAACAACTGCGAGGAACTTGCCTATAGAGCTGCTGAGCATTCCAGAAGACCGCAGATTCCTGACCATACTCTTCAGGTTATAGTCAATATGAGATCTTCAGATGCTAGAATGATAGCTTGCCAGATGTCTCAGAATGCTGCTGCGGGGATTACAAGTCCTCCTGACAGTAGTAGGACATGGAAGACAGAAGCTGAGCGCATCAGGGAATCAAAAGATGAGATTTGCAGTAATTACATGCAGCGGGAGAATTCATCCTCGGCGCCTAGAACCGGAGAAACGCCTGGCACCGGAAACTCAAGGAATTACAAGCCTAATGGATTTGGGCTACAACATACTCAACGCACTCATGGTGAAACTCTGAGGAAGTTTGACAAATTTAATGACTTTATTTCGCCACCTGGGATTGAACTCGATATGCAGAAGATTATGCATTTTGAGTCCAAAGAAGCTCTAGTTGTTGGTGCCCCCCTAATTGAGACAGATCAAATTCAGATGAAGAGCCAACAATCTACTAAGACTGCTGAAAATATTACAACAGTCCGAAGTAGTTCTGATGGCAGCGGCTATAAGTTTTCCCCCAAGGCTGCCCCTACTTCCAAAAGCGGTTATGCCAGGAAACAAGTTTACCGTAGAGTGCAAAATGCTCAACCCCCAAGGGCAACTTCAAAAACATACGGTCGACCAGTAGTGGATGCTCGAAAAACTGTGGAGGAAACTCCTAAGAAGTCTTCTCAACATAATGTTGTTGTTCCTTCTCCGGAAAGATTGGTTGGTACTAGTGTCTTAGTTTCTGAACCTTTTGAAGATGAAGCAGTCGTTGCCTTTGGAGTTGATGCTGCCAAGGATAAAGCCTCTAACACCAGTGAGGATGTAAGGAAGAAGCTTAGAGGTATATATGAAGAAGTTATAGTAGTTGATAACATCTCAATGGCAAGAGAAATTGTACAAAAGTTGACTCACCAGTACAGACATCTAATCCATGCATGTGATACAGAGGTTTGTATGGTTCCACAATTCCTTCCATTGGGTTGGTTCAAAATTTGCTTCACTTTTATCTTGTTTGTACGGAATCTTGAATTCTATTAAAAATGATTTATGCATTTGTTGATCTACTGAAAAGTAGTTTTGAATTATTAATCATGTTTTGTTTGCTTTTATGCAGGTGGCTAAAATCGATGTGAAGCAAGAAACTCCAGTGGACCATGGGGAGGTTATTTGCTTCAGTATATACTCTGGACCTGAGGCAGATTATGGCAATGGAAAGTCCTGTGTGTGGGTAGATGTTCTTGATGGTGGTGGAAATGATCTGTTACTTGAGTTCGCTCCATTTTTTGAGGACCCTAAAATAAAAAAGGTGGATATAAATATATGATATGCATATTCCCGAGTAATACTTTTATTCTTACTATACCTTTTGAGTATTGTAACGTCAGTGGAGAATATCCATAGCAGGATATATATGCGTGTGTGTGTGTGTATAAATATATATATATATATATATATATTACAGTTGCTACTAGTTCTAGAGCTGCAAGGCCATTTGTTATGACAGTAATACTGAGACATATCAGTGTAGAAGAGCTTGCTATTGTTGATGATCCATTAATATATCTGTTCTCTTTTTTGGCTTATATGTCTTGCTGGGTATAGATGTTGCATTTTACACTGTCTTGGTCGTGGTTTATATATTTTATTTTTGAATTTACAAGAGCCCTTGATAATCTGGCTTGTTTTGTAGGTTTGGCACAATTATAGCTTTGATAACCACGTTCTTGAGAACTATGGAATTAAGCTCTCTGGGTTCCATGCTGATACAATGCACATGGCCCGGCTGTGGAATTCATCAAGAAGAACAGAAGGAGGATACTCCCTCGAAGCACTCACCGGTGACCGTGAGGTCATGAGTGGTGCAGCACTAGGCCCTGAGAAGGAACTGATTGGTAAAATATCGATGAAAACAATCTTCGGAAAGAAAAAAGTGAAGAAAGATGGGAGTGAAGGGAAAATCACCACCTTAGCTCCTGTCGAAGAACTGCAGAGGGAAGAGCAAGAGTTATGGATCTCTTACTCATCCTTGGATGCGATAAGCACTCTGAAGCTTTACGAAAGCTTGAGGAACAAATTGCTTGGAATGGCATGGAGGTTTAATGGAATGCCACAGGCAGGAAAATCGATGTTTGACTTCTATAAGGAATATTGGCGACCCTTTGGTGAGATTCTCGTTAAAATGGAAAGGGATGGCATGTTAGTTGATCGCCCGTACCTTGCTGATATTGAGAAGCTAGCGAAAGCAGAGCAGGAGGTTGCAGTAAATAGGTTCCGAAATTGGGCTTCGAAGTATTGCCCTGATGCTAAGTACATGAATGTGGGAAGTGATACTCAACTACGCCAACTATTTTTTGGTGGCATTTTGAACAGGTGAAAATCTCGATTTTTATTGCCAGAGAGACATTAGAGATGTTATTTATCCCATGCAGCTGAAGTTCTTCAATTATTCTAATTGTATGATCCTAATGATCTTGTCGACTGCTGATTACAATCTTCCTGCTTTTACCAGTTTCACATGTCTTTTCTGGGCCAAGAAATATCATATTTTTGACGATGAACTCCATAATGTTGTACATATTTTAGTGTAGCTGTAAGTTCATTATCTCAGTTAGTGACTGATAAAGGGCTGCTCAATAGATCTGCATGTTTTGCTACTTCTGACATGAACTTCTGATTCATTATGTTCTGTTACCAGTAAGGACCCCAATGAGGCCCTACCAGAAGAGAAGACATTTAAAATCACGAATGATGATGGGTTTATAGAAGAAGGCAAAAAGAAGGCTTCAAAATATCGGAACATCACTCTGCGCAGTATTGGTGTTAAATTTCCGACAGAGATGTACACTGCCACTGGTTGGCCTTCAGTCAGCGGTCCTGCTCTGAAAACTCTCGCAGGGAAGGTTTCTGCAGAGTATGACTTGATAGACGAAGCTTCTGAAGTGGAGCAGCTTGAAGAGAGCAATGAGGAAATTATTTCAGAGTCCAAAATGGAGGGAGTCGTGAGTAAGAAAGTGGATATTTCTCAATATGGAACAGCTTACGGGGCATTCCTGGGTGATGAAGAGGCAGGGAAGGCAGCATGTCATGCTATTGCTGCTCTCTGTGAAGTGTGTTCTATCGACTCTCTAATATCGAACTTCATTCTCCCCTTACAGGTATTTATGTTGCTTTGCTTTCTCTCAGGAATTTACTTTTCCATCCTGCAAGTTATAGCTTACACCACTTCGCACATGAAATTTATTGTATGCCCACTCACAATTTGGAGGTTTGACTTTAGTTTCACTTTACACCAAATTGGTAGCGCCATCCAGAATTTTGACATAAAACCACAACGACCACCCTACTCAATCTGTGAAAAAATCTTCGCAGACAATCCTGAGAAGTCCCTTTCTCCATTCAGGTTTTTGGAATATTTCATTGATTTTGTTCAGGGCCTAATTATTAATTGACAATTCCCAAAGCATGTGTTCCCAAAATTAGAATTTCTGTGTGCAAACTCACCCCATGCAAACTGGTGCAAAGTTGTTTAGATGCAATAGTGTCTTGCTCTCTTGGCTAGATGACAAGAAGTAAAACCCGGATTTTATCTATGAAGCTAACATACCTGACATGTTTCACCCTTTTCTCGTCTCATATTTTAATTATGATCCTGCAATGGGCTTGTGTTTGGGTTTAGCTGCTGAGCTACATCGTTCTAATTGTATCTCGTAATTTGTTTCAGGGATGTAATGTGTCAGGCAAAGATGGACGTGTACACTGTTCACTTAACATTAACACTGAGACTGGGCGTTTATCAGCTAGGAGGCCCAATTTGCAGGTTCTTTGCAGTTGCTAGGATTCCTTAGGTGGTTCAAAATATATCGAGACACAGCCTTTTTTTTTTTGACTTTTTTCTTTCCCCTTCTTTTTAATTATAACCAGAATCAACCTGCCTTGGAGAAGGATCGGTACAAGATTCGGCAGGCATTTATTGCTGCACCAGGAAACTCCCTTATTGTCGCTGACTACGGACAGGTAATTTTCCTCAAATATATTCACTTTTTTAGAGCTTTATCATGCGTCCCGGGTGAATAAAGTTCTTACTCGGCATCACAGCTCGAACTTAGGATTCTCGCGCACCTTGCCAATTGTAAGAGTATGTTGGATGCATTCAAAGCGGGTGGAGATTTCCATTCAAGAACTGCTCTAAACATGTACGACCATATCCGTGAGGCCGTTGAAAATGAGGAAGTTCTTCTCGAGTGGCATCCTCAACCTGGTGAAGATAAACCCCCTGTTCCACTTTTAAAGGTAAGTACTAGGAATACTTTTTTTTATCTTTGACATTGTATATTTCCCCGTTTTTAGTTGGTCAACAGTCTCCGATTAGTGTGCAAGGCCCTTATACACAGGATTGATATCTCCTGATAATTCCATGCGGAATTATGTTGCAGGATGCTTTTGGTTCTGAGAGGAGGAAAGCGAAGATGCTCAACTTCTCGATTGCATATGGGAAAACTCCCATGGGACTCGCCCGAGATTGGAAGGTCTTTTATAGTTGCCAGACAACATTCAGAAAGTTAATCATTCTATTCTAATCGATTGTGAAAGCGGGGAAAAAGGTTATTAAACAGTAGTTTTTGCATTTATTCCCATAAGGTTTCTGTGGAGGAAGCAAGGAAGACAGTCGATCTTTGGTACAAGGAGAGGCAAGAAGTGCTCGTTTGGCAGGAGAAGCGAAAGCAGGAAGCAAGGGAACATGGTCAAGTCTACACTTTGCTGGGACGGGCTCGGAGGTTTCCATCTTTTTCCCGTGCATCCTATGCTCAGAAGGGGCACATTGAACGAGCTGCCATTAACACCCCTGTTCAGGTCCACCTTTCTTTTCTCGTGCCCTTTGTATCTTGGTCCAGTCTTCTTTCTATCCACTGAAAGCACCAATCTCAGAATTAGATGACTTGATGGGACAGGGAAGTGCTGCTGATGTTGCAATGAGTGCAATGTTGCAAATCTTCAAGAACGAACGGTTGAAAGAGCTCGGGTGGAAGCTTCTCTTGCAGGTTAGGATCTAACAATCATTATTTTGATGCGAGAGGAATGGGTTTTGGATGTTCTTTAGCATTAATGGACTTGATCAATCTTTTGAGAGCAGGTTCATGATGAGGTTATTCTGGAAGGGCCGAGTGAATCTGCTGAGGAAGCCAAGGCCATAGTAGTTGATTGCATGTCCAAGCCCTTCTTCGAAGGCGAGAACATCCTTACAGTCGACCTATCAGTTGATGCCAAGTGTGCACAGAACTGGTATGCTGCTAAGTAAACAACAGAAAATGGAAATAAAATCAAGCACGGGCCACAACTCCGGCTATATACCCTTGCTGCCTCGAGAATATCTTCCCAACGGGACTGCCCATGTTCTTCCCCGTGGCTGCTGGGGCATCCAAGGTTCTGTCTTGCTTGTCGGATTGGAAGGGTTTCATTGTGAAAATGTGTTTACCTCTACGATGCTGAAGGTTGCATAGGCTTCTGTGGATCGATGAAGCGGGAGATGGAAGCGGCCTCTTGAGAGCATTTTTTGCAATTCTATTAACCGAAGATGAGTGAATTGTGTGGTGTCCCCGGTCAAGCTAACTTGTACATAGAGTAGACAGAGTTGGTTCCCCTGTAATTTTGCTGTATTAATACTATGAATTCTATTCCATTGTTTTCACCATTGGAAAGTCCTGTCGGGATCCTTTATTATTTCAATTTTTCTTTTAGAATTTGTAACATAACAAAAGTAAAAAACTGAAGAGACTATAAAAATATGAACATGGGTATGACACCAACGATTGACCTTGCTAAGTTTTAATCACAACACCAACAGGAAGTTTGGTGAACGGCACATTTCCACATTTCCACGAGTATTAGAATCGTTTTGACAATAACCAATTCAAAAAATTTCGAGGGTAGATGCATAAACCCGATTCTTTTCAGGCTATTCGACTGTGTGATTACTTATCAAACTGCTGCAGATCGATCCCCCAAGCCGAAGCAAGCTGCAGCAAGAGCTGATCGGGGGCAGCTCCTTCCCAGTCATCGGGAGGGTCAATTGCTGATGATGTTTCGTGCAGATTGAATAACAGCTCTTTCTTCACTTCCGTGGGAAGGGGCACGGAATTCGGTCCATTCTCCAACACCATTTCAAACAGCTAAAAAAGTGAACACATCGAAGACTAGGGTTTAATTATTTAGACCGTATAAAGAACTTCAAAGGAAATGCACAATAGTAATACCTGTTGAATCCAAGACAGGCATACGTCAAACAAATTTTGCTCCTGCAGAAACTGTGCGACAGCATGAAGGACCTCCGTTGCGACCTCATTTGATAGCTGATCGACGGTGGGTCCTGACCTGTCCATCAGCTTCACCAGCAACAGGTCGTCCCCAGTAGACAAAACTTCAGCATACGCAGTGTCGATATCACCCACATGAAGGGCATCCATAGCATTGGTCCAAGCAGCCCAAACTGGGTCACGTTCCCTCCCCACATTATCATCTTCAAGGGCCTCTGCAGTCAGCTCGGGCACAGCAACTCTAGCTGCCCTAGAACTACTGCCATCCTCCCCAGCCACTCGAATTGCCTCAAGGGTAGCTTCGTCTTTTGACGCTTGCCATACGCTTCTTGCTGAAGGGCCTTCTCCATGCCTTACTGGAGCAGCCTCTTTATCCCAAGCTCTCCTTCCGCCATCAAGGGCTTTCCTGGCCCCACTGTGCCCGTTCCTGGAACTTCCATAAGGAGGAAAATCCCTATCCCACCCTTCTGATATGTCAGACCTCCATCCGAGGTTTCTCCCCCTCAAGCCAGAGGCGGTTCCCTCGGATTGGGCAAATCTTTCAGCTCCTCTTCCGAATTTCCCGCTAGAGTAGTCAGAGAAGCCATTATACTTTCCCAGATTCCTACTGGTCGCTCCATCAAACCCCATTGAGAAACTACCACCTCTTCTGCCTGATGATATGGATAAATCCCGAGCCATGTCCTCGACAACTCTTTCAAGACCTCTGACTCTGTTCTCCAAGGTTACCATGCTATCATGAGATCCGCCCATAAAATCCTGTGATCGATAAAAATTAACAGATCAGATAATTCGTAAGGGCAACAGGAAAGCTTTGATGGGCTAATAAATTCTTAGATCATACCTGGAGCATACTCATGAGATGAGTTTGTTGTCTCTCCAATTGCAGTAACTGCCTCTGTATAGCAATCCAATTTCCTCTATTGCTGCTAAAGGATCCTCCTTCAGACTGACATTCGGCTTTGGGAAGTGCTGCAGTGGATTCCCTCTGATTTGCATCAACTTTATCTTCGTCAAATGCTCTTAATCTCCAGTCTTTACCGTTCATTCCTCTCTCCATGCCATGATATTTACCCATAGAAGATCCTTGAAGTTCGTTTGAGTTGTTACCCATGCGATTAAACCTTCCTCTAAGCTCAGCAACATTTGGGCCTGACCCTTCCTCATTACCAGTGTTCGAAGAATTGAGATATCTACGGGGCACAACTACTTCTACAGGCAAATCACCAGAACCCCTAGTCTCAAGTTTCTGGAAAAATTCCGGGTTTAGCTCTTTATCAGTAAGAACAGGCGTCTTCCTCTTCAATAAGACAACTGCTTTATCCGGAATATTTCCTGCTTTAGCTCTAGAAGCTGAATCCTCAGTAGGGGATGAATCCTTTCCAGAAGGCTCTTTTCTGACCGAAGGATTTGCGTCATTTTTCTCTGATATTTCTTGCGGTTCAGGATTCTCACTTTCTGATACAATGACCACAGAACCAATTGATCCAAAGTCCACAAATCTGATAAAAAGGAATAGTTTAACAAGAAATCTTGCTATGAGCTTACCTTGAGAAACAGATTTTTGGTCATCAGTTCCGCCATCACCTTTCCCTAGTATCTTCTTCCATAATTGCAGAGCCTCAAGCATGCTATCTCTGACTGGCTTTATCTGTAAACTTGAAAGAAGATTCAATTGAATCAGGCCAACTCATGTGCATTTCTTTTCTTTTCTCAGCAAGGCAACTTGAAAATAGATATCTTTGAGACTCTACAATTACGTAATCAAAAAGTATTCACAGCCCAATCATCAAAAACTAATACTCATAAAGTTGGTAAAATTCTCCACTAGAAGAAACATTACTGTCTGGTTTCACAAAATAATGAAAGCCAGCTAGAGTAACCTCCATTGTGTAACCACTGATTCTAGAGATTTCCAATATTGAAAATTGCCATCTTTCTACCTTATCAAAGCGAGAACCCTCAAGTGCAGTCAATGTGGAGGTAGCTCCATCAGTAATCAGGTGGCTTGAATGCATTGCCAAGGCACTCAGTGTCTCGGCTGCTGCTTTCCGTATTGCCCAATCTGGACTTCCAAGACATTCTTGAATACCTTGCAGCAAGGAGTCAAAATTTTGTGGAGAGATTGCTCCCACCTGTAGAGATAGATTAGAAATTTTAAAAACAAATATACTCACAAATTGCTTTATGCACAATCACTGAACCAGGAGACCCCATTTAATTGACATTTGCATTCTAATGTCTTGAATCTCTCTCAGACAACTCAGAGCCAGGAATACAGAAAATTCCATGTC
The DNA here is from genome assembly GCF_007655135.1 of Punica granatum. NCBI lineage: Eukaryota > Viridiplantae > Streptophyta > Magnoliopsida > Myrtales > Lythraceae > Punica > Punica granatum. Next base: position 27,157,961 of record NC_045133.1, read on the forward strand.
TAAGCCTACCTCGTGGGAAGCAAGGTTTCATCCACTAATTAAGATGCATAACCGCTCAAAAGATCATACTTCTATTACTGCCATTGCTTTGTAGATCTAGCTTCTTAGTAGTCACTTAGGGTCTTGACCAAAAATTTTCCATCTCAAGCATCACCTGGGATAATTTGATCAACAAGCCTAGCAGAAAGAGTAATATAAGTAACTGCAGTTCTCAAAGCAAAATACAGCTCACGAACCTGGGACAAGTTAGAAACAACGGGTAACAGAGCAGCCTTAGCTAGGAAATTGGGGTTATTGAGCAGCTTGCAGATCCGGGGACACATTTTCTGAAACGCAGCCACTGGCGGGTCCACTGCACATTCCACCATCTTGGCCATACACATTGCTGCACCAGATTGTACTGCCTTGTTCTGGTCTCCCATTACCTCGAATAATGGCTTCACAAATAACCCAACAACTCCCTCATTTTTCAAGTATTGAGCAGAAAGCGCACCAATGGCATCCCGACATGCATCTCTTACCCCAGAATCCGAGTCCTTCAGCCTCCTGAGTATGTCAAGAGACCAAGCATTTGAGTTTTCAGAAACATACCCAAAAAATAATAATAATAATAATAAACTTTTAATTGATGGCACACAGATCAGTAGATATAGATATTCAGAGAGCAAAACTCCATTCTAAAAGTGCAACAACTCAATCTACTGTTTGATCTCGAATATCCTAAACTGCATTGTCATGATCTAGCATTCCAAACTTAAGAGTATGCTTCAATAAACGTATTGATGGACCGTTGTCAAAATTTTATCATACTTATGGACAACACCAACTGGATTCAAATCTCTGGCCTCGCCATTTTCCTTCAGATTTGGTTCAGCTGCCTGTGTTAGGCCCTTAATTAAATCTATCGCCAAGTGCATTGTCCAAAGTAGACTGGTCAAGCAGTAGAGAGGATTCAATTCTTTCGTTCGCTTAGTCAAAATCTTCTGATGAGTTCCCAATCATAAGCGAAAACAGTCAAATCCGAATTCACCATTCATGAACCAAGTCTGCCCAACACAATGTAGCAATGCCCGGACTCACATTACTGAAAACACAGTATACGGTGCGAATAGAACCCGGCAAAGAAGTCTGGTTTTTGTATACATTCAAACAATGACCTGGAGAGCTGGGCAATGATCTTGGTCAAGTGGTTGAAGGTGGTATCCCCGCGGCTGGAGCACACGAACGCGAGGAGCCTGATGGACTCCTTCTTGACCGCAGGCTTGGGGTCGTTGGAGGACTCGAAGAGGCAGTTAAGAAGCATGGGGATGGCGTCGTGGGAGATGGTCTGGATGGTGGACTCGAGGTCGGAGACAGCGATTTGGTAAGTGTCCCGGTCGGCGAGCTTGGAGAGGGAGGTGAGGATCTTCTGCTTGAGCTCGACCATGGCCAAGTGGGATGTAACTGAGGACGAGGATGACGAGGAGTTGGGTGCTCTCGAATTGGGCTGCGAATGGGAGGAATGCGGGTGGGGCTTCGAGGGTTTTGAGGGCTTGGGACCCTGTGAGCTCATGGCGGCTTCTGCTTGGTCAGTGGAGGAGGAGGAGGAGGAGGAGGAGGAGTTGTCGTTCTTCTTCACCGGAGATCAAATCTCAGGGGACAATGAGGCATAATAGAGAGGCCCGGAGAGGTGGTGGGGGCCGCCCGAGGGTGGAGTGAGAGCTAAGGATTCATTGTCGGGTTGAGGTTGAGGAGGGGAAGGGAGGGAAGGAAAGGAGGGAATTATGGCGACAGAGAGAGAGGAGCGTCCATGGAAAGATTAATCAGATCTGCGGGTGATGTGATGAAGACGACAAGTGAATGCCAAAGCCAAAGTTTTGATTTTTAATTTTAATTTTTTTTGAATAAGGGAGAGAGGGAGAGAGGGGGGGAGAGAGGGAGAGAGAGAGAGAGAGATGAGATCTGAGGGTGAACGTTAAGTAAGAACGAAATGTCAAATACTACCAAAAAATAAATAAATAAAATTCATCGGATCTATTTAGTTGATTTACTCAAGTTTAATGATGAGCTTAATTTAATCTTTCTGCAAAATTCTCTAATTAATGAATTTTGAACCGAATCTTAGACACTTTGTCTGTCGTACAAGGTGATCTCGCCCATACGAATGTAAGATACGATCGTCGTTGGATAAGTTGCAGGTTGTGGCGTCTAGAGGGAATGCTCGGACGAATGCTGTTAACCGTGCTGCTCGAGCAGCCTATCAGGCTGCAGTTCGAAAGGTAGATCATTCCTCTTTATCACGTTCTATAAAAGAGTACTATTTAAGTTAAATAATACGACTTGTTTTTGATAATATTAATTTCGATATATCATAGTCAGGGACTCAGGGTGCGGTGATCAATAAGGTACCATGCGAATCTCGTATCTGCTAGGAGGGGTATCGGCTTTAGTGGCTTGGATGTTTTCAGTCTTGTCACTAGTGACTGTAAGCCTTTGGAATGACAACAAACATATCTTTCAGCACAAAGCACCTACATGAAAATGAAGCCTGCAAACACGACTGACACTCGATCATTCCCAAGTTAAGTGATCATTTTGTTCAGAAGACACTATCCCTCAGGCTTCCACCTGCAAGTAAATCAAAGAACGGATCTTTCTTTCTTTCATCTTCGCTTCTACTTTTCTTCGGGTGAAGATCCACATCAGTTGATTTTGATGGCAATGGCCTCTTGATGGAAACAAATGCAACCTTTTTCGGTTCAGTTTTCGGGTCTGAGGTCGTAAGTGACGTAGAAGATGTCACCAAGCCATCATGTGCAGATAACTTATCTTCGGGGAATCGAGTTGTAGCCAAATTATCTTCAGCATCTTGAGAACCTTCAGCAGCCTTGTCATCGGCACAGGAGTTCACAGCCAATTCAATCTTCTCCTCCCTACTCTGAGCTGGACTTTCAACAGCACCTTTGTTCATCTCCGCCATCTTCGGGATTGAATCAAGTTCCTCATCTGCAGCAGACACTAAAAAGGACACTCCATATGTAGCAGGCAGAGAATACAAGAAACTCAATATGAGCCGTAGCAATAGTAAAAGACGCTACCTTCAAGGATAGTTTCGATTCTTTGATAGCAAACCGGTGCTTCAGCCAAGGAATCCTTCTTGTCAAGGGCCACAGCTCCACTTTCAATCTCACTCTTGTGCATTCTCTCCACCAATATATATTTGTCGGTTTCCCAGATACATTCTAGGGTTACATAATCTCGATTTATAGGGTAGTACTCTCTAAAGATCTGAATCAAATTGCACCAGAAAGGGAACTGCTTCTATCAGCATGAGAATTTTACCAAGATAATAAATAAATACAAGGATTCCTGCCAGCTAACCTCGATTCCTTCCTGAGTTAATTTCACAGATTGCCTCTCTTGAGATAGAGACGATACCATATTAAATACCGAAACGACATCCAATAATATCTGCAAATTTTAGAAATTTAGATGATCAGGCCGTGTTTAGTATTAGAGATACGAGGATAGCTAAGAGTAAGTTTCAAAGGTAGCATGTGAAGAACTAAGACATCCGGTCAACCAAAAGTACAATAGAACAAGCTAAATGTCATGAAAACGACAAAACATTGAAGTTTGTAATTAGCAGTAGGATTTGAAGAGGAAAATCAAGGACGAACTAAAGATAGAATACTTCACTAAAAGATTTCCTTAAGAATATTTGGAAGAAACGAAACTCACTTGCTGGGCTAGAACTCGCAAGCGACCAAGCATAGCCAGGGTAGTCAAAGAAAATGCCACAAAAAATGACTGAGCAAGCAAGATCGAGATCTCTCTATCTCTGAGTTAAGGAAGACTAACAGCATGATTTTCATCGGAGAAAAGTTTTGGCAACGAAGGCGATTATAGCAAATAGCCGTGTTGCGCCCAAGTATGTTCTATGTCCTGCTAAATAATTGAATGTTATGCGAAATGAAGGATACGCAGCAGCCTTCAGAATGGGTTCAATAGCCTGCACAGCAAGAGAAGACATTTATCACTTCAAAGTTGCTGTTCTGAACAATACAACGTCCAAAGTAGGCCTCAGCAGAATTGTGTTAGCAATCTTGAAAATTGGGTTGAATAGGCTGGTCAAAGATGGTTCGCAGTGAATTTGCAAGACTAAAACACTTGCACTAACTACACTACACCATTTTTGAAGATAGAGGAGGAACGGGAAAACGACTATATAACAACATAGACAAAGAAACAGTCAAATTGCAAGGGACAGTAAAAAATTGCATCATCTATAATTCATTAACATGGCACACCTGTGATAGGAGTCTTGCAGCACCAAGAAGTCGTTCCATAAAATTAGGCTTCCCACTATCGCAAATTCTCGACTTTAGACTGTCACAATAAGGTAATGCATACAAAAACACTATGCAAAGTAAGAACAACAGTCTAAGATGACTAAATGAAAAATTCCTTTACAATATCCAGAAAATCTATTGCTATGGAACATGTCCAAAACACGTGGAAACTGAAACAAACTCTTTGATGCTCCATAAAGGATTTGAGAAATGGCGCTTACCTCTCTAAAAGATTGATTTTTTGTTTAGGCTTGTCTCCACTAATAACTTGAAAGCAAGAATTCAACAACTCCTCCAGCTTAGCTGATTGTAGAAGCCTAAAGTCCCTCCTCACCTAAGAACCCGCAATGGGAAAAACATAAACTTTGAACAGAGCTATTGGACCCTCCGAGCTATAAACCGCAAAACAAGCCACAAAATAGAGATATGAACAAGAATGACACGATAAGAATCAACAGAAAGTACAACCTTCAAAAGATACTGGAAGTACCCGCAGCGCCGGTGCTGGTTCTTATTCTTGTGCACAATCCTCTCGAGGATGGCACACTCGAACTGGAGCTGACGCAAAAAAGACTTTAATCTCTCCTGGAGTATTTCAGGTCTGTCAGGTGTCTCTACTTCTGAGGCCATCTCACCCTACAAAAACAACCTTTTTCAGATGACACGGATTGATGGGGAAAGATAGCATTTTTATCAGAGGATTCAGAAGATAGGATGCAGCTATTAAATTGCCGCTCATTCAAGCGACCTTGTTGTCGTCCTTGGTGTCAAGTGGCTGGAGAGAAGAGCTGGGGAGCGAGCAGGGGCAAAGACCAGCACCATCGGATGCTTGGCTGGATGGAAGTGCCATAAAATGACCACGGGAGCAAAATCAAATCAGAGGGGTCAGCAACGTCGGTCGGTTGAAGAGAAACAGAGGTTGCCGAGTCCACGAGCTGAGCAAGAGTGGAGGAGGTATTAGGGGGTCTGTGCAGGGATGAGATGACAACCGGGTCGCTCCTGATGCTAGGAACAATAGTTGGGCTACTCGAGGATTGGACGAACTGCGAAAGACATAGGAGGGTAGCCGGGGGTCTGATTCGAGGAGAGGAGAGCAGAGGCGGAGGAGAAGGTGGGCGGCGTTCAGAAGAGAGAGCGTTAAGCGCGTTTCGAAACGAAATTATACTTCGTTTCACTTCACCACAAACTATTTAAAATTTCAAAATGACCAAAGTTTTTTCAAAAGTTTCAATTTTGCCCCACCCCTTCTCCCTCCTCCTCCTCCTCCTCGTCACTGTTCATCATCTTCCTCCCCTATCCACCGTTCATGTCCCCGAGCCCGCCCTCTCCACATTCCCCTCATTCCCTCTCCTCAACAAGACCACTCTCCCTTCCGCCAAGGACGTCACCATCTTCGTTCTTCTTATCCCCCCTGCACTGTTCATGGAGAAGGATGATTTGCTCGAGGTTCGTGGGAAGATGACGATGATCTGCAGATCTGCGACTCTCTCACCATCTTCGTTACTGATCTGCAAAATACTAGTGTGAGAGTCTCCGGCCACCCTAATAGCTCGCAATGCAGTAACAATTGACGCAGAGAAAGGGAAAAGTTTGGACCTTTCAAGCTCTGAGGACGGGACCGTCAAGTCGCAGAACGGGCAGCTCGCGAAATCCATGACTCGTCAGCTCAGTCGCTCCGACAAGAGAAAGAGACACGAAGATCAGAATCAGAGTCTTGTTTTCGGTATCTGGAAATTACTCCTCTCCGCCAGTTCCCTCCGATTATCTCTTCCGAGGTTCCATGGAGTCAGGCTTCCATTGCAAACGGTGAACTTGGCCTCGATCTTCAGATTATGAAGTGGAAATCGGAAACCCTAGGATCGATTGGTGAGACTTGGGGCTCGGTGATCGGCCTCGTGATGGAGAGATGGAGAGAGAGAGAGAGAAAGGGCGGGGTGGATTTTTAAAAAAATTAAAAATTTAGGTCATTTTGTAATTTTTAAAAAATAAACGAAATCTTAACAGGCTAACATTGGGCATGGATTAGAGAGAAATTCCCGTTTATTGGGAGGGCTTTTTTGAAAAATCTGTGTATAGGAATTAGGACAACAGAGGGGCAGACTTGAATAAATTGCAAAGATAGAAATTAAATTACTTCTCTTTTCCCCATTATTAATACATTTTATTTTATTTATAAGTATTATTAATACTTTTAAATTACAAAAGTTTACTTGCCTAAAGGAAATGCAATTAACATCTTATTTATTTTTACGCCCGTTGAGCATGACATGCGTAACGAGATGAAGTTCTGTGCTCGTCCCTCTGAATCCCTTCGCCTCAACCTCCTTGATCGTTGAAATTACCGACTCGAGATCTTCGTTTTGAGTCCAAACCTTATCCGGGTTCGATGGGAGCTGCAGTTCATAACCCTTACCAAAAAAAAAAAACATAAGTTTTATATGAACCGGTCAGTATATATCTATGGAATGTGATCTTATTGCTATACAAAGACGAATAATTTTCGTGATAACCGAATATATATACCGGAATGATCTTGATAGGAGTAATTTGAATGGTTAGGGTTTCAAGAAATGGACAACTATTAAATAGGAAGGCGATCCCCCATAAGTCACTATGATGCATGGCCGTCCTTAAAATCAAATGTCTCACATTCAATAGTGATTCCGTGCCCAACAGTATTATCTCCGGAATAACCTAAGAAGCATCGTACATATATATTAAACATAAATATATTCATATATATAATATATATATATATATATATCAATAAAATGTATGTACATTTTTTTCGACCAAAAAAATAAAATGTATGTGCAAGTACATATCTTGGAAATAACATTAAGTAGTTGGATATACCTGAAGCATGTAACTACGTACTGTGAGCTCTCTTGTGCGGTCGAGAGACAAAAGAAGCGAGTAGAGATATTGGACCTGACCCTCAAACTCGGTCTCGAGTGAGAAATCAAGTTCCACCTCCTGGATGGACGGGCCTACTTCCACCTCCAAGATTCCTACCCTCGCCGAATACTTGAAATGCCTAAGGTTTGGGACTTAGATACCGTACCATGACCGACGGAAGTCGCACTGATCCATGACAAGCCTCTCTAGGCTCAGATGCTTCTCGTAAATGTAGACTTCTTCAGCGTTCCAACACCTTCTAAGGCTGAAAGTCTCCAGCAAGGGGCACTTCTCGAATAGGGTGTCGATGGTCGACGGGGTGAATTCCATGTAACCCAAGGAGAGGCTCTTGAGTGCTCGAAAGTTTCTGAACTTGGATGCATCGAATTTGCAAGAAAATAGCTGCAACTTGACTAGACCCAAGAGGTTATAGAAACTAGAGGGGAGTTCAAAGACTGCATCGTACATGAATTGTCCCTCCATGCCATACTCGCGCTCTTCTTTGGCCCAGGCGGGATTGGAGAAGTCGAATCCCGAACATTTCACTCCACGATGCATCGCAAAGGACATGCAAAGGTACACATCCCGAATGAACTTGTGGGGCCTCGAAAGCACAAGCTCAATGCTGTCTAGTACAGGTTCCCGACAATCCTCGATAAACTGCCTCATGAACCTAATGAAGGCAAGCCGCCTCTCATTGGTCGCCCCGGGGAAGAAGCGCTTATTGAACTCGACAGTCCGAGCGGTGCACCGCGCATTGTGCCACTGGCGGGAGATGGTGCTTGTCCTCACAACGTCTTCGAAGGGAAGAAAGGACAGTATGAATAGGATAAGATTCTCGGTTAGGTCAGAGAATCTATCTCTAGAGTAGTACTCTTGCTCGTTACGAATGCCATTGTCCCTGCGAGGTCTTCTCAAAGCCCTTGGATTAGGATCCGTATTGATGGTCGAGAGAGGTTGCTAATGATTTGGTTAATGGGGCCGAGGTGTTCTAAAGGGAGTGAAAAAAAGCTAATTACAAATGGAGATGTGTCGGTTTACGTGTGAGAAATGTATGTTCATGTAAATAACTACCATTACCTACTGGTGAAACAAGCCATGGAGAAGGCATGTCTCTTCATAGTCCTTTAGTTCGATTTTAATATATGGCATTATTTGAACCACGATATGCCCAAATTTTATGACAGTATTATATCCATACATGGAGTATTATATGGATCCTCTCCTTAGTTGTAAAGCTACTAATTGTATGTTAACGCTTCTTTCGTAAATGACTGATTGTGTATTCTACAAAAGAACCGAACATGTTACTGCAATAAAAATATCGAGAAGACACTCTTGTTGCACGCGACTTATTTTCGATACTTAGTGAATTTTAAATGATGACTATGTTATTATCATCGTGGACCGGTGCGATTTCCTCCATTCACTAATTGCTGAATTCTCTTCCGCATGGCTTGTCAATCACGAACTCACCAATACTGTTATTCATTTTACTCTTATCTCGATCACAGCCACTGACAAATTACGACAGGAAAAACACTCCCATGAGAAAACAAGTCTTTTTTGGGTGAAAAGAAAACAAATCTTTATCTTTACTAGATGATTGACAGAAAATTTTATTAGTAATTATTCAAAATGATGACCTCGATCACAATTATTGATCAAAATGCAACACAAATGATTTCAACTGACTATGACCCCAATTTGCAGCATCGGGGACACTCTAGGAGAGGCCATCAGATCATCAACCGCTCGTTGGACAAGGGCGGTACTCTCCGCATCGTCTTCGTTTGAGATGTGAAGATTCAAGCTCCTCATTACACGCCCATGACGCATAGCATGCTTGAGGAGGTATATTTCTGTAGCGGTCCCTTTGAATCCTTTAACTTCGATGACCTCCAGCGTTTTAAAACACTGGAATGCCCTCTTCCTTGGAGCCCAGAACTTGTGTGGGTCCAAGGGGAATGGCGATTCATAATCCTATTACAAAAGAGAAAAGGCAAAATTTTAAACGAAGAACATTATCAATGTAACATAAGAAAGAACGACAACTATATTCACGGGCTTTATATACATACCGGAACTATTCGTAGAGGAGTGATTTCGATGGTTAGCATTTCAAGGAGTGGACAACTCTTCAGGAAGAACGAAATTCCCCAGAAATCACAGGAATGCACAGAGGTCTTCAAGATCAAATGCGTCACGTGCAACGGACATTCCATGCTCAACGGTTGATTCCCGCTTGGAATAACCTAAGATTCATGGACGTATGTTAATATACTAAACGAAAAAAAAAAAAAACTCGTAGATATATATGCAATCAATTATACTTTATAGATGTTTTACCTGAAGTGTGTAACTACAGACAGTAAGCCGCTTAACGCCGGCGAGAGAGGAAATGAGCATGTACAATAAATCACCGTTTCCCTCGAACTCGGTTTCAAGTGAGAAATCTAGTTCTGCCTCCTGGATGGTCTGCCCTACATCCACCTCAAATAGGGCCATCATTCCGGAGTATTTAAAGAGCCTAAGGTTCGGGACGTCGACTCCAAACCATGAATGGAGGAAATCGCACCGGTCCACGATAAGGTTCTGGAGCGAAAGGTGCTTCCCACGCGCGTACTCTTCTTGCGTGTTCCAGCACCTTTCCAGGCTGAAAGTCTCAAGCGCTGGGCAGTTCTCCAACAATGTGCTGATGGTCGAGAATTCGAGTTCCATGTAACCCAAGGCAACGCTCTTGAGCGCAACGAAGTTCCGGAACTTGGGCGCCTGGAACCTGCACGAGAACAACCTTATCGAGCCAAGGCCCGTGTGGTTGTAAAACCTACTTGGGAGATCGATGACAGAGCCGTGTGCTTGGTTGTCGATGTCGATGTCCTCTTCCTCGGCCAAACCGAGGTCGGAGAAGTTGAGCCCAAGGTGTTTCACCCGACAGCCGAGGGCGAACGAGATGCAGTTATCCACGTCCCAGGAGAACTCGTTGGGATTCGCAAGGGCGAGCTCGACGCTGTCCAGTGAAGACTCAGGGCAGGCCTCGATCCATCGCCTCATGAATGTTGTAAAAGCGATGCGCCGCTCATCCGGTGGGCCGGTGAAGAAGTATTCCTTGAACTCAACATTCCGGGCGGAGCGGCACAGGTTGCACCACAGACGGGAGACGGCCATCATCTTCACAGCATCCTTGAACGGGAGGAAGGAGATGATCAGCAGAAGGAGCGAGTCTGGCAAGTCCAAGAACCTATCCCTTGGCACAGCATCGCCAGTGTCGTCCCTTCGAGGCCTGCTCGAGGATCCAGGATTAGGATCCATATCGCACGCCTGTATTTTTCCTCGGGATTGGAGTATAGGAGAAGGGTGAGTGAGGGTATCTCCTTTGGGTGTTCCAGACATGTTTCGTTTCTCTTTAATAGCGAATGAAAGGGTGCGAAATTTGGCGCCAAGGTTGTGCTGTTTCGAAGGGACAAGTCTGTTCCCATATATAACTGCGAGACGGTTAATTTTTGTTCCTTTTTATTTTTTATTTATAATAATAATTTTTATTTATTTTTTGGGTAATAATGAAAATAATGAATAATATAAATAATAATAAAAAGTTGGCATATTTGAAGATCACGAGCTCCCCTCCCATGGCTGCTTCTTCCCTTCTTCTCTCCTCTCCTGGTCTTCCTCTCCTCCAAATCCCTCCACAAACCCAACCAGTCTGGACCTTTCTCCCTCATTTGTCCTCCAAATTGAGAAAAATTACAACTTTAGCCTTCCTTCGGCCGCAAATCCTCCATCCCCTGCGTCTGCGCCGAAGAGTCAGCTTGACAAATGGAGGGCCAGGCTCCGCTCCTGCGGCCGGACCCGCTCGGGCGGTTCGGTCGATTCGGCGGGAAGTTCGTCCCGGAGACGCTCATATACGCCCTCTCTGAGCTCGAGTCCGCCTTCCATTCGCTCGCTGGCGACCAAGATTTTCAGGTTTCACTGAACTGGGACTGCCTTAGCTAATGCTTATGAATTGATTCTTGGGTTGTCTTTTCTCCTATTAGTTTGGGGTTCTGTGAATCGAGTAGCTGATAATGCTTGTTCGTTTGTTTAATATCTTTGATTGTGAATGTAGCTTATGATGAAAGAAGATGGGGTTTGTAGGCAATGGTAATCCAATTCTCCGAGAAAGGGATAACCGTTTGTTGGAAACTCGGAACTGGAAGAACAAGTTGTGCTTCTTTTGAGTTTCTGGTGGAAAATGGTGAATGTGAATGAAATTAAGAAGTTCCGAGGCAATGCATAGAGTTCAAGCTTTTGAAACCTTAATGTTCGAATCCGAACGCAAGTTTGAGAAGCGCCGCCAACAATTAAAAACAAAAGTTTCTGCCTTTGCTAAAGATGCGTTTTAGCTTATGACGTTAACTAAGATTGTGAAGTTCTTGGAGTTTTCTTAAAACTGTGAAGTACTTGAAGTTTTCTTTGTCATGTGCTCATTTCGAGCATAACTTACTGTTATATCATGGAGAGAAGGACTTCATTTTAGTATAGTATGTTAATAATGCAGAAAGAGCTGGAGGGAATTTTGAGGGACTATGTCGGTCGGGAGAGCCCCCTCTACTTTGCTGAGCGCTTAACTGAACATTACAGGCGGCCTAACGGTGAGGGCCCTCATATCTATCTCAAGAGGGAGGATCTGAACCACACTGGGGCCCATAAGATCAACAATGCCGTTGCGCAGGCCTTGCTTGCAAAGCGATTGGGAAAGAAGCGGGTTATTGCTGAGACTGGAGCAGGGCAGCATGGAGTGGCGACTGCCACAGTGTGCGCGAGATTCGGGCTGCAGTGTGTTGTCTATATGGGAGCCCAAGATATGGAGAGGCAGGCACTTAACGTGTTCAGGATGCGGCTGCTTGGAGCTGAGGTTTGATTCCTATAGCTTGCCTGTTCGTAGACACCTTTTTGTTGATTTGTTTTTGAAGATGTCGATTAGTATTTTTGTAGTTTCTTAAGATGGCGGGGCTATATGGAGAAGGTGAAAGGGTAAGCTTTCGATTGTGAGGGAAAACAAGAAGGGGAAAACTTTACACAAAGGGGAGAGTTAATTAGTGAATTTTATCAGAACTTACAAAGCGCAGTCTCTTGATCACTCATTGATCCATCACTATGTGTTATCATTTTATAGAGTTTGTGGTTTCTTGTTGTACAAATGAATATGCCTGTGTATTGCCTTCATACCAACGTTAGTGTGACGTAGTGGTTCATGGAACCTTAAGATAGAGGTTGGTTATGCACACTGGAAGATTGCTAAAAAGGGTATGCTTTGGATTGTGGGGCAAAGCAATAATGGGTGAACTTCACACAAAGGGGACAGTTAATGAATTTTATCAGAACTTACGAAGCGCAGTCTCTTGATCACTCGTTGATCCATCACTATGCATTAACATCTATAGAGTTTTGGTTTCTTATTCAAATGAATATGCCCATGTATCGCCTTCATACTTATCTCCATGTAGGGTAGTGGTTCACCCTTAAGATACAGGTTGGTATGCAAAATGGAAGATTGCTCAAAAAGGAGAAAAGAAAAAAAAGAACGACGAGAGTATTCTTGAATTTCATCTTTCATCTAGAAACCTCTATTGTGAAACTAAGAAAGTACAAAGGGATTGCACCAGAAGTAAATCAATTGAATACACATGAATTCCCTTTGAATATCTGTAGTTTAGATTTCCTTCTATCGTCTATTCCTAGTGTCTATAACGAGAGGAGGATCTCTCCCTGTGCAGGTCAGAGCAGTCCATTCTGGGACAGCGACCCTAAAAGATGCTACATCAGAGGCTATTCGTGACTGGGTGACCAACGTGGAGACGACGCTCTACATCTTAGGCTCTGTTTGTGGGCCACATCCATACCCGATGATGGTGAGAGAGTTCCAAGCAGTGATAGGTAGAGAAACCCGGAGGCAAGCGATGGAGAAATGGGGGGGAAAACCTGATGTTCTACTTGCGTGTGTTGGAGGAGGTTCGAATGCCATGGGACTGTTCCATGAGTTCGTGGATGATAGAGATGTCAGAATGATTGGAGTGGAGGCAGCAGGTCTTGGCCTAGAGAGTGGTAAGCATGCAGCCACTCTGACGAAAGGGGAGGTTGGGGTTCTACATGGAGCCATGAGCTACCTGTTGCAGGATGAAGAAGGGCAGATCATCGAACCTCATTCTATCAGTGCAGGGTATAGTAAGATTAGACATCTGATTTACTTACAATGCTCTTCTTGTGTTTTAATATCTCTAAGTGAATGGATTCTCTTCTGTTGGACTATACAGCTTGGACTACCCTGGAGTGGGACCCGAGCACAGCTTCCTGAAAGACATTGGAAGCGCCGAGTACTATAGCATTACAGACGAAGAGGCATTGGAAGGTCAGGAAATTGCAATTTTCCAGTTTTCCATCTCTCTTATGGACACTGGGAATGCTATTCACTTGATTTCCAGCATTTTGTGACAATTAATCGGTTGCACCATACTTATTGAGTCCTCCTCATATGCAGCATTTAAAAGGTTATCACGACTCGAAGGCATAATCCCGGCTCTGGAGACATCTCATGCCTTGGCTTATTTGGAGGAACTGTGCCCGACTCTCCCCAACGGAGCCAAGGTTGTGATAAACTGCAGTGGCAGAGGGGATAAGGATGTACAGACAGCATACACACACTTGCAGATGTGATCTAAGACGAAGATTTCACATTTCTATTTGGTCATTCCTCGGATTAAAGCACAAGGGAACTCTACATTTGAGAATCCTCGACACCAGCAGAGAGCCTGTTATGTTGGCTTCACATTTTCATTTTCCTTGTTTGAACCCGATCGCTATCGATTTGATTGTTTCGAGCTGCAATTTCAGCTTGACCGGGCCTTTTACATCGAATGCGGGTCTATTTAGGTTTAGGTTTAGTTATCTTTCAAGAGAGAGAGAGAGAGAAAGATGTGACCTTCTGATACCACCAAGGGGCATTTCTCTGCCACCAACTTTTCTCTACCAACTCCATCGTCCAACGCTCAATTGAGAACATGCGGGAATCTAACACTAAAGGCCAAATAAAACTTCAAAAATGCGGAAAATGAAAAAGAAATAAATACAATTTCATTTTTTGGGTCAAAAGTGGCATGATATAAATATATAATAATCCAAAAGGGTCCAATTTATCATTATGCTCCCTCTTTCTCTTTTCTTCTTCCTCTTCCTCTTCAGACCAAAAGACAAATTTAGAAATTTGCCACTGTCTCTGAATTATTTAGAAATTTGCCTCACTTCTCATACTAAGCAAAACTAGAAAGAGCAAAACCTGTGGTATTTTCTCTTTGAAGACTTATTCCACTACTTTACTATACAAGAAAGTACTGTCAACAAATTTTGCCCATATCGATATCTCCTTCTTCCATGCAGGTCCAATGTCAACAAACATTGCAGGTCCCCTCCTTACTGCTTTGCCTGCATATAGGGCCAGCAAAGTTTTAGAAACCTTGCATTAATAAAATCGAAACGGCATATATGCATTAGACATACAAGGTTGAGAGAATATTGTAACAGGGGGATAAGCCGAGAAAAATATCCCCCCTCCCCCCCCCAAAAAAAAAAAAGAAAAGAATCATTCTTTTAATTTCTCACATGCCAAAGCATATGCTGAGAATGGGATTCGTAATAAATTGTGGTGGGCTAAGGCGACTATTAAGTATTAAACTAATATTCCCCACAACTTCCGCAACTAAAATCCTCATGAGATCATCAAATTACTCAATCAGACGGTCAATACAGTTGGTACCTGAAAACCAACACCTACCAACGAAAAAAGGAGAGAGGACTAATGAAGCAGTATGTAAAGATCATATCAACAAGATTTAGCAGTTCTTTAGTGCAAGCAGTTTAGTGGAAATTGCGGCAGGATAAGTATTATAGAACAAGGTATAGCCATCGAGGTTCAGTATATAAAAAATAGGATGAGTTTATGAAGTCACAGAGATAAGTAGACTAGAATATGCATGGGGGCAGAATAAGCATCCAAACAAACATTCCTTGTCTGTATCCTTCAGATACTTTTGAAACTACTAGTGGGCAAGACAGTCATTTAGAACATGTTTTCGGTTCGCGACGAACAAGGTGCCTGGAACGTAAGACTTACCTGGGAATACAAGAAGGTGCCAAGGACAGCGATGGCAGCTCCAAGGGCATTGACGGGCTGGACAGGGGTGTGGAAGATGATGATCGAGGAGACAATGACTGATATCCGCTTCATCGTATTCCCGATACTGAAGGTCAACGGGGAGATCTCGTCCAACGACATGTAGGAGACTTGGTTGTACAGGTGGTAGAACACACTCTGTGCCGCCATCCACCTAATATTAAAACGAGCAAATACCGCCGCCCACGCACAGACATCATTAGTACACAAAAGTAGAGAAAAAAGCACAGAAAAGCACAAACAGTTCTCAGATTAATATCCCGTGAGAATGATAATTGATGAAGGGCTTGCAATATACAATAAATGAGATCGACATGGCTTAAAAAAAATTGTTTCGAGAGCTGGTCTAGCCCAGTATATCTCTCTCCATCCATCTGGTAACAATATGCCTTCAATTTTACTAATCGTTAGTTGAAGTATCCTTCATAAAGATTCAACAGGAATCAAACTGTTCAACTAATCAGGGGGGGGAAAAAAATTGCGGCCGTACGGAGCATATTAATAGCAAGCTAGGAAAGAAATCGAGTTGCAAGTTCTCATGTGGTTACCAGACAATCTGGGGTCCAATATCAGACAGGGCCTTCTGAAATCCAGCAGCCCACATCTGTGGTCCCTCCACAGCAATTGCAAATGGAGTGAGAATTACGAGAGACAACATAGAGAGGCAAGCGTAGTAGTTCATCCCGCTAACTGATTTTCCCTTCATGCCCCTCTTCGAGAATATGTTGCGGAACACAAAGGCAAGGTTCGATATCATAGCTCCCATGAAACCTGAGGGGGAAAAAATGATCGAATTCATACTCCCAAAAGAATCTCGAAAGAATTTATCGAGGGAAAGAAAATGAGAAATTCCAGAATTACGCTGACTGAGGTACCAATGACACCAAAAACACTGACCCAACAATCACACTGGTGGCCCCGGAGGAAAGTCCAACCATAAACTACCAAATTGCCGCCCTACCTAACACCATGTTAGCCGATCAATTTTAAGCAAGATATTAAACCTTGATTGGGAATGGTTTGTCTCTATACACTGAGCATAACAGAAGACCATAGAGAAAGTACATAGATTCAACACTCAAGATCCTTCACTCCAGGGCTATACAAGAGATCATGAACTCTGTGACGACAGTTGGAAAAGAAATTGAACAAATTATGGAAGAGGGGTGGAATTGGGTTTACCAATCATGTTAAAGTTGAGCTCAGTAACAGCAGCGAGGGCACAGCCACCAATAATTGGTACGAGTGACAAGTAGACGGAGGCCGGGAATGTCTCACCCAAGAGGAACCTCGACACCAACACACTAAAGGCAGGCTCACCACTCTTGATGATGTGTGTGAATGAAACTGCAACCTTTGACATACTCACAGTTGCTGCTACATGTCCAATTGTATGCGCAACAGCAACCTGAACCGAAACATGAGATGAAAACTAAGATACGAATCCAAAAACGAAACAGACAACAAGCTGATCATGAACCATAAAATATCTGATCAAATTCACTCGTACACACTGTAAAACCCAAAATATTCGATGTTCCGCCGGCAGCAGAACAACCAAGCTTGTCCGAAATGAATTTCTAGATTTGCAAGTTTATCAGCATCGAGTTCATAAATAGAATCAAATTCTTGTTCCCCTCCTTTTCTCATACTTTCCCATCAACCAAACGGAGAAATCAAGAAACTCATGAAGACAGCAACATGCAAATTCAAACTTAAGCTATTCATCGAATACCAGTGCCTTTTAATGGCATCTAACAGCAAAGGGATGCAAATTGAAACATAAAAATACAAACGGAAAAATTGTGAAATATATTACCGGAAAGAGGGTCTTCCAGAACTCGAAGTCGGTCTTCGGGGTCTCAGCGATTCGTGTAGCCCAGGAGATCAACATCATAAGAGAACCAGTAGCCAAAGACAGTGTGGAGGTCAACCAGGGATAGGGATAGGCATTCAACACCTTCTTGTTGTAGATATTGAACACCACATTCAGAGCCCACCAGGTGGCGAAGTAAATCCCAATCTTCACCCTCTTGGCGACGTCCGATCCCGCCGCCGAAGCCGCCGCCTCCGACCGGTCCGCCTCGTAGGCCTCGCATTTGATCAGACCGTCGTCCTTCCGGGCACTGGTGCCTGATGATCCGAACGATTCGACCGAGGAGATGTGCAAGGGTCTCGACAGCGAGAGCGTGAGCTGTCGGCTGATCTTCCTCGCCGGCAAGGGGGGCAAGAGGGAGGATCTTTTCGTGGGAATTAAGGATTTACTCCCGGAAACAAACTCAGACCCATGAAGCGGTCTCACGGACTGCGATCTCAACGAACAAATCATCATCTTCTCTGAGGGAGAGATCAAGAAGGGTTTTCTTGGGGGACAACCAATCAACAAGACTCCCTTTACAGCTCAAGAATGGTCCTTTTTCAATGGGATCACACGACACCCAGCTAGAAAGGACAGCTGGAGGAAGAGACGACCTTGAAGGGGCGGAAATTAAAAGAAAAGAAAAATATTCTCCCCCAGAAAGGATTAACGAACGATCAACCAAAGTCCAACTCTTGACGGGCTATTGAGAAGCTTTCAAGGTTGGTGTTTGGTAATGGTGGTAAATATACAGAGACAGTCAAATGGAGGAGAGAGAGAGAGAGAGGAGGAATATGGGCAAGTAATTAAAAAGGAGGGATTTTGCAAGTGAATTTGCTCTGAAAATCTCGGTCCAACTGCGTCACCGATTTGTCATGTGAGTTCCCTCTCTTGCTTTATTAATTCATGGAGGTTTAAGAGAGAGAGAGAGAGAGAGAGAGAGAGAGAGAGTTCGCCACCACCTTTCCGTATTAGAAAAAGCCGTCGATGGTACGGCAACAATTTTTGAGAAAAGTTTCGTTTTCTAGGGCAGGGGCGATCCTCTCTATGCCTAGGACGACCAATGCGGCGGTGTCATCTGTTAGAGGCGGCCTCGTGCTCGCTTCGTTGGGTCCGGCGCCGTAGGTCCGATGAGCTCTACGTGAACCATGCTCGAACCGAGTACAATGTCGGTATACATGGATCTTGTCGATCTATCAATTAATGATCAGGGTACAAATATGCATAGGCTGACCAATATGGTGATGCCATCTGTCGAGGCGGCCTCATGCTTGCCTCTTGTGGCCCGAAGCTTTGAATCTGATGAGCCGTATGCGGACCATGCTCGAACCAAGTACAGTCAGTATACATGGATCTTCCCGATCTCTCGATTAAAGATCGGTGTTCAAATGAGTTTCATTACGAGTCAGATTCTATAAATATGTCACTAATCGATCCACTGATTACGGAAAAAATGAAACAAAACAATGAAATGGGGATTGTCCTGTAGCTCTTCCATAGCAGGTGTTATAGATTCCATTGATTACGGGCCAGGACTTTCTTCGTTTCATGCGGGGTGTTTTCGATGCATCCAATGAGTCGTTGTCCACTAGTAAATTTTTGGGTGTTTAGATTGTAATTTAACTTTAATTTTAATTTTAAGTCAATATATTATACAATAAAAATATATATTTTTTACGTTAAAAATTTTAACTTTAACTTTAACTCAACACACTACACAACAAAAATACTCGTTTCCCAAGTCAAATTTATAATCTTATCTCATTTATCCTTTTTCACAATCAAAATAAAAATAAAAATCAAAGTTACTTTAACTCTGAAACTAAATACACCATTAATAATCTGTTTATTTTGGGAGTTAAAATCACTTTATTTTAACTTTAACTTTAACTTAACACACTATACAATAAAATACATATTTTCCAAATAAAATTTTTTTACTTTAACTTTAATTCAACACACTATACAACAAAAACACACGTTTTCCAAATCAAATTTATAATCCCAACTCATTTGTCATGTTCCACAATCAAAATCAAAGTTACTTTAACTCTGAATCTAAACGCACCGTTACGAACTTTTCTAATCGCTTACTAATAATTGAAAATTGAACATACATAAAAAAAAAGAAGCAGAAATTTCAATCATCAACAGCATAAATATTGTTCGGGATATTTTCTTAAAGAAAGTAAAAATTAACGGCTTGAATTAATTGTTCGCGCATGCTAATTATTAGAATTAGAAAATTATTAGTTTTGGACGTTTGCGTGACATCAGACATTGGTGCAGCATCTCGGAATCCTCAAGTCATTATTCACGAGTTGGGCTGGGTCTCAGCCGGCCCGAACTTTCCCTGCAGGTCCATTATGGGCCCACCTGTCAGGGCAGCCCATGGTTTCGATCGAATCCTCTGAATTCGGAGTCTTCAGAACCTACAAGAAAAATCTTAAATGATCTTTGCTTATGATGTACTAGTTGCACAGTGTATTGCATGAGTTAAAATGTGATTATTTTATATTTTTGATAATTTTATTACATAAACTATTGTTATAAATTGTTGAAAATAGTAATTTAAATACGATAACATTATACTATTATACTATTAGATATATATAAGACTAATGTTCAAATCAATTTCTCGAACAAGATATAGTAAAAATTAGTACATTAAAAGAGAGGCAAAAATTGAATAACTCACGTACACTAACTTGAAAAGATATTATATATAAAAACCAAAAATAAAAATTCCAATAATGTTACATCGAGTCTTATGTTAACAACGTACAATAATTAGAGAAACCCAAAAATTCTACAAAATTAATGTGTGAGAAGTGCAAAAAGTTAAGAACTCACTTTCATTTCTAATGGTAGATGTACTAAAATAAAGTCGTACGAAAAATTGATGAACTCACGTATAGTGGTGACAATTTTTTTTCAAAGTCAGATCGGTCACATATTATGTGTGATACGTCCACTATTTATACATAGATAATATATCGTATGTTTATTTATAAAAAAGATACAGATATAGATATTGATATTGATATTAATATGGATATTTACGGATTAATATTAATAACAATTTTTAGTATATTTGTCGTACTTTTTTTTCACTGCGCACCCTCATGTCTGCAAGGTTATTAGCCCAAGTAAATCAACCTTATCATCTTTAAGTCTTATCATTTTTCTTTCATTAGATTGAAAACAAATGTATGACTAATTCAATTTGAGCCAAATCAGCCTACTATGGATTAAAACTTTCACAGTGTGGATTAAAACTCATTCCCATTTTTTCACCCGGTTATATCACACACCTACTTGGAAGTACCCTGCGATGATCCAATATGTGATTGGTACAAGTGTCTTGACGGGAGATGTGTGTACCAGACAACTTACGCCGACGGGAGCATGAGTGAAGGTGTAGTCGCGAAAGAAACGTTTACATTTCAGACTGAACTAGGTCTTGTGAGGGTGCCAAACATTGTCTTCGGATGCGGGAATGATGTCCAGGGATTCAAATACGACAAAGCCAATATTTCCGGGATCCTAGGGTTAGACATGGGGCACGACTCATTGATTATGCAGTTGTTCAATCATATCCAGTGTCGTTTCTCGCATTGTTTGGTGTACAGTAAGGCTGAGATGACTGCCAATAGCCCGTTGAGGTTCGGGGAGGATGCGGTCCTTCCACGAGACGGGACATTCAGACAATTAGGATTGTGAAATAACAAAAATTGAATCATTTTTATGTGAAATTAATGGATGTCAGCGTCTGTGACAAGAGGATCGGGTTCCCTCCGGGCACATTTGATCTCGATACAAACACTGGGGAAGGAGGTTGCATCTTCGACACGGGTGAGCTCGGCATGTTCTTCAACCTGGGGCCATATGATGCGGTGATGAAGGATTCGATGATCACTTCAGCTCCTTTGGCCTAAAGGGGGTAAATGTCAGTAGGGACACTAGATACAAGAATCATCCCAAGTTCCGGGCATATGCAAAAATGACACTGCATTTCCGGAACGCTGATTTCGTCGTTGAGCCTCCTTACCTGTACTTCCATTTCGAGAGGAGGGGGATTTTCTGCATGGGGGTGTTTATTTTTCATGAACGACATCAAATGACTGTCATCGGGTCGTGGATGCAACAGGATATGCGAGTTCTTTACGATCTCAAGAACAGAGAGATCCAATTCATGCCGGAGAATTGTGCTGCAGATCAATAAATACCGAATGAGCCTCATCAATATATATAATGTTGAATTTTAAATAGTGATATAGTCTTGGTCCAACAAAGGAAAAGAAAAAAGAAAAAAAATGTGATATAGTAGTGGAATTAATTGCGTTTCGACTGAAATTTTAATGCAGTGCCATAGATAAATTTGGGTCCATAGGTTTATCCATGAAATTTAAAGCAGTGGAAGTTCTTAATCTCTAGTTATAAGTTTCTCAATTTTTATTTTAAAATTTTTATTCAATACTATTTTCTCTAGATGACACGGTTACTCCATGTTGGTGTTGTGGAGAAAACTTCCATAAAATATATTAATATGTAAAATATATACAATTTTTAAAAATTGGAGAAAATTGAAAAAAAAAAAAGGCCTACAACGCAAGTACTTCATCTGAGGTCCTCGGCGACAATCAAGCGGTCGACGAGACCCACATTTATTATGTATATGGACACTATCTTAAATTAGGATATCTAATATCTTAGTTTAGAGATGGAAGCCTTTTGCCTTGTTCTAAGCACACAACATCTGAGGTTATTGGCCGTCAAAATACTCGCCCACAATTTCGCTGGAGTGCTGGCCGATGATGGTGGAATCACACGTTTCTTAAATGAATTTGCTATCACGCAAATTTTTATAATAATAAATAAAAAAGGAACAGCAACTCCACTTAAAAAAAAAAAAAAGAATGAACGACAACATGCAGTGGAAGAGGGAATGATACGGCTACCACCTCGGCAATGTCGTGGAGATCACTGGCTGACAATGATCTATAGTATCTGTGCGTGCGTGTGTGTGTGTGGGGGGGAGATCTTAATTTTGAAATTTCTCATGACAATAGGTTTGATATCTCGAGATCAAGAGGTCATATGCGGCAGATTGAGATATTGATGTTGAGGAGTGAAGGTCTCACTGATGACCAACCTCCAGTCTAGACACTTGAGTGTCTTAGTGGCAGTCGACGTATTTTTTGCTTTGTTTTTTTTGATTTTTTGATTGTTTTATAATTGCATTTTGATTCATTTATCAAAAATTCAAATAAAAGATCAAAATGGACAAACCAGCAGCGACATTGATGTATAAGAAGAAAAGACCAAAAAATTAGGATGAAAATGGAAAGTGCATAAAAGATTAGAGATCAAAAGATATTCTCTTAGTAAGTTAATATAGTCCTTGAATTGGAATATCATCTTTTTTTTTTTTTAAGAATTAATGTGAAGTGTCATTCAGCAAAATCACGAGGGAGGGAAATGCATTTTATGGTTTTTCTGGTTCCCATCAAATCCTCAGAATACGAGTCTTCTTAGATGTCAACGGATTTATGTTATACCAATTCAGTATACTTATCGTTCTTTGCAATGCTAATTACAACCCAAGTCGATTTTGCTCTACCTAGAGATATTGGCTGTGTAGGTTCTTCTTCCCCGCGAGCACCCCCCCCCCCCCCCCCCCCCCCCCCCCCCCCCCCCCAAATTTACCAAAAATGAAATTATACCCTATTTATTGGAGAAAAGAATCCATTCACAATAGGAAATTTGTTGTCAGGAGCTATTAATAAATATGCACGAATTAACTTCACACCTTAAGTAATTGCCAATTCTATGGAGATATCAATTTATGTTAAAGTAATTGCATATTCTATGTACATATCAATTAATGTTTAAGTAATTGCCAATTCTATGTAAATATCAATTAACGTCACCAGCCACAAAGGGGGAAATTCATTCTCGCTGTCTTCCTATTTAGTGACTTAATTGGTTGCATCAAGCTATACAAGAAAAATACCATTATTTCCTGGAATAAGCTCTAGCATTACGGTTTGAAAAGATCGTAAACTTACTTTGACACCATGGTTGTAGCTTTCTCCCCAAATATGATCTTCTATTACCTTGCAATACATAGCATCGTGTGCTTCGTTCCTTCCGAATCGATTGGGTTTACCTTACGACTTATCCCCCGATTCTCCCCCGAGTCGCCCCTTTATCCCGGGAACCTCACCTTCGAGGAACAGCTTGATCAAGCGATCGAGATATCCAAGTCACGAGCCAATTACAGTGATTTCCTGTCAACCCCAGAGTCATCATTATCACCGGACAACATCCGCTTCTGGGTTCGACCCGACAACTTCTTCTATACCACCGAAGTCACCCTCGGGACACCGACATCTCCGCAACAGCTGCTGGTGGATACGGGGAGCGGGCTAATTTGGACCCAATGTGCACCGTGCATTAATTGCTATGATCAGTCGATCCCAATCTTCAACCGGGATCAGTCCAGGACGTACTCGAAAGTACCCTGTGATGATCCAATATGTGCCCGGCACAAATGTCTTGACGGGGAATGCGCGTACCAGATAAATTACGGGGGAGGGGCCGTGAGTCGAGGACTTGTATCGAAAGAAACGTTTACATTTACGACTAATCAAGGCCTTGTGAGGGTGCCAAACATTGTCTTCGGGTGTGGGGATGATAACCAGAGATTTGCATTCGACCGACGCGGGATTTCCGGGATCCTAGGTTTAGACATGGGGCCGGACTCATTGACAATGCAGCTATTCAATCAAATCCAAGGTCGTTTCTCGTATTGTTTGGTGTACAGTAAGGCCGAGATGACTGCCAGTAGCCCGTTGAGGTTCGGAGAGGATACAGTCCTTCCGCCAAGACCGGACATTCAGACAATTAGTATTGTCAAACAGCGAAGATTCAAAAATATTTATGTGAAGTTAGTCGATGTCAGTGTTGGGGACAAGAGGCTCGGATTCCCTCCAGGTACGTTCGATCTTGATACCAACACTGGGCGAGGAGGTTGCATGTTCGACACGGGAGCCCTTGGCATGTACTTCAATCAGGGGCCATACGATGCCGTGATGAAGGAATTCGATGATCACTTCAGCTCCTTTGGCCTAAAGAGGGTAAGTGTCAGTAAGGACCTGAGATACTGTTACAATTATCATCCCAAGTTCCAGGCTTATGCAAAAATGACCCTGCATTTCCCGACCGCTGATTACGTTGTCGAGCCTACTTACCTGTACCTCCATTACGAGAGGAAGGGTTACTTCTGCGTGGGGGTGTTCATTTATCCTGGACAACAGCAGCAGACTATCATCGGGTCGTGGCTGCAACAGGACATGCGACTTCTTTACGATCTCAACGTCGGAGTGATCCGATTTATGCCAGAGAACTGTGCTGCAGATCAATAGAAGCGAATGAGCCTCTTCACTAAAAGGTTGAATTTCCAACAGTGATGTATTGCGTTTCGAATGAAATTTAATGCAATGCAATGTATTTGGGGTCTAATATTATCACAATGCCTTAAGTAAAGTATTGGGTTCGAATCATGTCAATGGAGAAAATACATGCTACGAGAGTTTTATACTTTAATGAACCGATCCGACTCAAACTAGATTAGTCGGTCCGTTAAACTTTTGCATAATAGGGTTTACAATGAAAAATATTATTGTGATGCCTCTTGAGCCATCTTTTACATTTATTAATTATTATAGGATGATTTTATTATAATAATCATTTTTTTATTTGTCTAATTTGCTTTAGTCAAATTAGGATTCGCCAATAATTTCCGAAGTTCTTCCGAGATAGATATCGGATTTTTCAATTGTTCATCTCCATTACATTAATTAAAATCAGAAAGTTATTAATCTCCCCATAGTATTCAATTAAATTCATGAAAACTAGTGGAACTTTCTACGACTTTAGAGTAAACCGAAATGTATCGGTTCAATCAAATAAAAACAAATTTAATTACTTTAAAAAAAAGAAAAAAAATTATGTTCGTAGACTCCCCCAATTGAACAAAGATCGAGTCTCCCATATTAAACCAAAATTTCATTCTCGTTAAATCCCTCAAAGTGAAAGAAAAAATCAATCTCGTCGATGCTTACACCACCTCTCGACAGCCTGACTCCTCCCCATTCCCTCCCGGCCGTCAGTCGAGTTGTTTGTCCCTGCCTGGCATGATAGATCATATTCAATCTTGCTCCGATGCTCTGGATCATAATAATATAAGCAGATCAGGACGGAATTCTATGTTTTCGTAAATTTTCTGTCATGCAAATTTCAGATCAGATCACCACGGATCCAACCAATAGCATGGATAAAATTTGTTTTCTTGAGGAATTCTATTGAAATCTTTTAATGGTGATAAACAATCTGGATCTTCGGGGATGATCTCTTCACTGATTGCTTGGTGCTGTGTGCGGATTTTATTAGCAGGATCGAATCTCTTCACTGATTGCGTCAGCGTTGTTTTCTTGGGATCGTGATTTGCAGGGCAAAAGAAGATGATGGAGTTTAATTGACGTTTTTTCTTTTCTTTTCTTTCTTTAAAGTATCAAATTGTTATTTAATTTATTAAACTGTTCAATTCATTTTGGTTTAATGTTGAATCGGAAATTGGATTCGATTCGTTCACGGGTATGAGTGAGCATTATCAAAAGGACAAGTAGTCGAAAATATAAAAAATAACAGTATGAGTGGTGAATTTTTAAATAAAAAAATAATGAATAAATGTACGATCTATATCCTAATTATTAAAATTTAACAACTGAAAAGGAAATAACCATGTTGCCTGTTTTTTCAACCATCCTGATAGCATCACCCAATTACAAATAGTGTAAGTTAAGGGGCTACAAGAGAATCATATCACTCCAAAAGCAGAAAATTTAAGTTCTGTTTCATTTACTTTGAATCCATGGTTGTAGTAAGTGTACGGTCTAGATTGTAACTAGTAAATTTAACAACTGAAAAAGAAATAACCAGCGTAAACTGTAACTAGTAAATTTAATAATTGAAAAGGAAATAACCACGTTGGTTGTTTTTTCAACCATCCTGATAGCATCACCCAATTACATATAGCGCAAGTTAAGGGGCTACAAGAAAATCATATCACTCCAAAAGCAGAAAATTTAAGGCCCCGTTTGGATTCAAAGACAATTAATTTTAACTTTAACTCAACACACTACACAACAAAAATAAACATTTCTCAATTCAAAAATTTTAACTTTAACTTTAACTCAACGCACTATACAACAAAAACACACGTTTCCCAAGTCAAATTTATAATTACATCTCATTTTTCATTTTCCACAATCAAAATCAAAATCAAAATCAAAATCAAAATAACTTTAACTTTGAATCCAAACTGCCTCTAAGTTCTGTTTCATGTACTCCGAAACCATGGTTGTAGCTTTCCCCCTAAGTATCATTTTCTATTGCATTGCAGTACATACCATGGTATGTTTCATCCCTTCCGAATCGATTGGGTTTACCCTACGGCCTAATCTGGATCCAGTGCAGCCCGTGCATTAATTCCCACAATCAGTCGATCCCATTCTTTCACCCGGTTTTATCGTACACCTACTTGGAAGTACCCTGCGATGATCCAATATGAGATTGGTACCAGTGTCTTGACGGGAGATGTGTGTACCAGACAACTTACGCAGACAGGAGCGGGAGTGAAGGTGCAGTCGCGAAAGAAACGTTTACATTTCAGACTAAACAAGGTCTTGTGAGGGTGCCAAACATTGTCTTCGGGTGCGGGAATGATAACCAGGGATTCAAATACGACAAAGCCAATATTTCTGGGATTCTAGGTTTAGACTTGGGGCACGACTCATTGATTATGCAGTTGTTCAATCATATCCAGTGTCGTTTCTCGCATTGTTTGGTGTACAGTAAGGCTGAGATGACTGCCAATAGCCCGTTGAGGTTCGGGGAGGATGCGGTCCTTCCACGAGACGGGACATTAAGACAATTAGGATTGTGAAACAACAAATATTGAATCATTTTAATGTGAAATTAATGGATGTCAGCGTCTGTGACAAAAGGATTGGGTTCCCTCCTGGCACATTTGATCTCGATACAAACACTGGGGAAGGAGGTTGCATCTTCGACACAGGTGAGCTCGGCATGTTCTTCAACCTGGGGCCATATGATGCGGCGATGAAGGATTCGATGATCACTTCGGCTCCTTTGGCCTAAAGAGGGTAAATGTCAGTAGGGACATGAGATACAAGAATCATCCCAAGTTCCGGGCATATGCAAAAATGACACTGCATTTCCGGAACGCTGATTACGTCGTCGAGCCTCCTTACCTGTACTTCCATTTCGAGAGGAGGGAGATTTTCTGCGTGGGGGTGTTTATTTTTCATGAACGACATCAAATGACTGTCATCGGGTCGTGGATGCAACAGGATATGCGACTTCTTTACGATCTCAAGAACAGAGAGATCCAATTCATGCCGGAGAATTGTGCTGCAGATCAATAAATACCGAATGAGCCTCATCAATATATATAATGTTGAATTTTAAATAGTGATATAGTCTTGGCCCAACAAAGGAAAAGAAAAAAGAAAAAAGAATGTGATATAGTAGTGGAATTAATTGCGTTTCGACTGAAATTTTAATGCAGTGCAATAGATAAATTTGGGTCCATAGGTTTATCCATGAAATTTAAAGCAGTGGAAGTTCTTAATCTCTAGTTATAAGTTTCTCAATTTTTATTTTAAAATTTTTATTCAATACTATTTTCTCTAGATGACACGGTTACTCCATGTTGGTGTTGTGGAGAAAACTTCCATAAAATATATTAATATGTAAAATATATACAATTTAAAAAAATGGAGAAAATTGAAAAACAAAAGGCTCACAACCCACGTTTATTATATTCAGCAAAATCACAAGGGAGGGAAATGTATTTTATGGTTTCACTGGTTCCCATCAAATTCTCAGAATACGAGTCTTCTTAGATGTCAACGGATATATGTTATACCAATTCAGTATACTTATCGTTCTTTGCAATGCTAATTACAACCCAAGTCGATTTTGCTCTACCTAGAGATATTGGATATATAGGTTCTTCCTCCCCCCCACCACACTTCAATTTACCAAAAATGAAATTATACCCTATTTATTGGAGAAAGGAATCCATTCGCAATAGGAAATTTGTTGTCAGGAGCTATTAATAAATATGCACGAATTAACTACACACTTTAAGTAATTGCCAATTCTATGTGGATGTCAATTTATGTTAAATTAATTGCCCATTCTATGTACATATCAATTAATGTTTAAGTAATTGCCAATTCTATGTACATATCAATTAATGTCACCAACCACAAAGGGAAAAAAAAAATCATTCTCACTGTCTGCCTATTTAATGACTTAACTGGTCGCATCAAGTTATACAAGAAAAATACCGTTATTTCGGTTTGAAAAGATCGTAAACTTACTTTGACACCATGGTTGTAGCTTTCTCCCCAAATATGATCTTCTATTACCTTGCAATACATAGCATCGTGTGCTTCATTCCTTCCGAATCGATCGGGTTTACCTTACGACTTATCCCCCGATTCTCCCCCGAGTCACCCCTTTATCCCGGGAACCTCACCTTCGAGGAACAGCTTGATCAAGCGATTGAGCTATCCAAGTCACGAGCCAATTACATCGATTTCCTGTCAACCCCAGAGTCATCATTATCACCGGACAACATCCGCTTCTGGGTTCGACCCGACAACTTCTTCTATACCACCGAAGTCACCCTCGGGACACCGACATCTCCGCAACAGCTGCTGGTGGATACGGGGAGCGGGCTAATTTGGACCCAATGTGCACCGTGCATTAATTGCTATGATCAGTCGATCCCAATCTTCAACCGGGATCAGTCCAGGACGTACTCGAAAGTACCCTGTGATGATCCAATATGTGCCCGGCACAAATGTCTCAACGGGGAATGTGTGTACCAGACAAATTACGCGGGAGGGGCCGTGAGTCGAGGACTTGTCTCGAAAGAAACGTTTACATTTACGACTGATCAAGGCCTTGTGAGGGTGCCAAACATTGTCTTCGGGTGTGGGAATGATAACCAGAAATTTGCATTCGACGGACGCAGGATTTCCGGAATCCTAGGTTTAGACATGGGGCCGGACTCATTGACAATGCAGCTATTCAATCAAATCCAAGGTCGTTTCTCGTATTGTTTGGTGTACAGTAAGGCCGAGATGACTGCCAGTAGCCCGTTGAGGTTCGGAGAGGATACAGTCCTTCCGCCAAGACCGGACATCCGGACAATTAGTATTGTTAAACAGCGAAGATTCAAAAATATTTATGTGAAGTTAGTCGATGTCAGTGTCGGGGACAAGAGGCTCGGATTCCCTCCAGGTACGTTTGATCTCGATACCAACACTGGGCTAGGAGGTTGCCTGTTCGACACGGGAGCCCTTGGCATGTACTTCAATCAGGGGCCATACGATGCTGTGATGAAGGAATTCGATGATCACTTCAGCTCCTTTGGCCTAAAGAGGATAAGTGTCGGTAAGGACCTGAGATACTGTTACAATTATCATCCCAAGTTCCGGGCTTATGCAAAAATGACCCTGCATTTCCCGACTGCTGATTACGTCGTCGAGCCTACTTACCTGTACTTCCATTACGAGAGGAAGGGTTACTTCTGCGTGGGGGTGTTCATTTATCCTGGACAACAGCAGAAGACTATCATCGGGTCGTGGCTGCAACAGGACATGCGACTTCTTTACGATCTCAACTTCGGAGTGGTCCGATTTATGCCGGAGAACTGTGCTGCAGATCAATAGAAGCGAGTGAGCCTTTTCACTAAATGGTTGAATTTCCACCAGTGATGAATTGCGTTTCGAATGAAATTTAATGCAATGCAATGTATTTGGGTCTAATATTATCACAATGCTTTAAGTAAAGTATTGGATTCGAATCATGTCAATGGAAAAAATACATGCTAAGAGAGTTTTATACCTTAATGAATCGATCCGACTCGAACTAGATTAGTCGGTCCGTTAAATTTTTGCATAATGGGGTGTACAATGAAAAATATTATTATGATGCCACGTGAGCCATCTTTTACATTTATTAATTATTATAGGATGATTTTTTTTATAATAATCATTTTTTTATTTGTCTAATTTGCTTTAGCCAAATTAGGATTCGCCAATAATTTCCGAAGTTCTTCCGAGATAGATGTCGGATTTTTCAATTGTTCATCTCCATTACATTAATTAAAATCAGAAAGTTATTAATCTCCCCATGGTATTCAATTAAATTCATGAAAACTAGTGGAACTTTCTACGACTTTAGAATAAAATATATGGTATACTAAGCCGCAATGTACTACAGAGCATTGATAAATCCAGTAGAAAATTATTATTAAATATAAGGAAAATAATCATATATAGCATAGTTTTTATTTTATTCACTTCCTAACATGTTTTTAAAAATTGTTACAATCTAGCACGAATTACTATTTTATTTCTGGATCTACCACACTGTTAAACTCCGTCTAAAAACTGTTAAACACCGTTAAACTCCTTCTTCTTCCTCCTCCTCCTCCTCCTCCTTCACGACTCTACTTCCACCAACTCTACTTCACACGCCCTCCCTGCAAACTCCATCTGATCACGCGTCAATCACCATCACCAACAATCTTATCTTTTTCTTCTCCTTCTTCGTCCCTGCAATGAACGCCCACTCCTTGAACAGACCTGCAATAACCAACCTATTCTTCTTCCTCTTCTCCTTTTCCTCTGCAAGCTGACCCGCCTACTCCTGGCTGCACTGCAACGTCACAGTGACCATCCTTTGCTCCACAGCTCTGATCACTCCATAAACCTCTCTCTCTCTCTCTCTTTTTCTCTCTCTCTTCTCGGGCAGGGGTAGACAGAGAACAAACATCGACGCCTATTCCTTGTCCTCACCACCATCTCTCGGCTACTCTCTCCCATCCTCAGTACCTTCACCATCACAGATAGACCTCCCATGGCTTTCTGATCTTCTCGACAACTCTCGACAGCTTCCAATGACTATTGCTCCTGCTCCCTTCACGCCTCAAGCAACCAGCAATCACCGTGACCATCTTCATCATTATTTTCTTGGCTTCGGCGGCATCTTTTTCCTTCTTGATCTCTCTGCTTCTGCGTTTAAGTCGTGAAGGAGGAGGAGAAGGAAGGAGTTTAACGGTTTTTAGACAGAGTTTAACAGTGTGCTAAATTCGAGAATAAAATAGTGATTCGTGTTAGATCGTGACAACTTTTAAAAACGTGTTAGGAAGTGAAAATAAGGTAAAAATCGTGATATATGGGGCTATTTTCCCTTAAATATATGATTCCATTATTAGTGAGAGTATAAAATCTTTTGAGTTCTAGCGAGAATATATGTCACTAGACTATGCGGTTTCCCACGGAAGGCAGAGTCTCCTTATGGCACCACCTGGACAAAAGTGGAGAGACAACCTAAAACAGTGGGAAAAAATCTCAAATGATCACGTCCCTGCCCTCATAATGCGCCTGCTTGGACCGATATTCAGCAATTCAAAGTTTGTATAAGAATGAGATATAATAATTTTATTGGGGGTGCATTTTAGAATTCGAAAATCTAATGAGTCCCATTAATTTAGTTCAAGTATGATCATCGATTATGTACTTTCTTCATTTATAAGACTCGAATTTGAAAATTTCCTTATATTGTATTTATTAGCATATTAATTAAAATTTTGTGATATATTTAAAGTATTAATTGCTCTCTCTTCAATTATTACGAACAAAATGAAATTAATAACTTAGTTTTTTTCGTTGAACAAAATTAATGCCCAATTTGTTGGTACGCAGAATCGATTATCAACCAGTAGAAAATTTGTTTACTATTAGCTAGGAGCTTCAATATTGAAGAATTATACTCTGAAACCATGGCTATAGCTTTCTCTCAAAATGTCATCTTCTACTACCTCGCGAGGGATCGGGTTTTCGTTATGTCTCAACCGCTGGTTCTCTCCCGAGTCGCCCCTCTATCCTGGGAACCTCAAATTCAAGTAACAACTTGATAAAGTAATCGAGCCATCCAGGTCGCGAGCCAATTATATTGATTACCTGTCAACCCCCAATCAGTCATTGTCAAGCCGCACGTTGCTTTTTACCACGTTGTTTACATCAGCCTCATGGTTCACCGGACAACTTCTACTATACCACCGAAGTCCGCCTCGGTGCATTGCCGTCTACCCAAAACCTGCTCGTTGACACAAGGAGCATGCTATTATGGACCCAGTGCACCCCCTGCATCAACTGCTGGAGTCAGTCCATCCCAATTTTCGCCCCGGACTGGTCATCATCTTACTAAAAAATACCCTGTAATGATCCAATATGCTCTCGGTGGAAATGTGTCGGTGGGGAATGCGCATACCGGGTGAATTACGCGGGAGGGGCCATCAGTCGAGGACGGGTCTCAAAACAGACGCTCACGTTTGAGTCTAATCGAGGCCCTTGTGACCGTGCCAAACATCGTCTTTGGGTGTGGGGATGATAACCAAGGATTCACGTTCGACCAACATAAGATTTCCGGGATCCTGGGGCTGGACTTGGGGATCAACTCATTGATCGTTCAGTACGCTGATCGACCAAATTCGAGGTCGTTTCTCATATTGTTTGGTGTACAGTCAAGCCGACATGACCGACGGGATATCCAAACAATTAGTATTGTCCGAGCGCGAGGTGCAAAAAATTATTATGTGAAATTAATTAATGTCAGCGTCGGGGACAAGAGGATTGGGTTCCCTCTGGGTAGATTCAATCCCGACCCCAGCACTGGCGAAGGAGGTTGCCTCTTCGACACGGGAGCGATCAGCATGTTCTTCGACGAGGAGGCATGCGAAGTCGTCAGGAATGAATTTGATGATCACTTCAGCTCCTTCGGCCTACAGAGGGTATACGGAGTCAATAAGGACTTGAAATTTTGTTACAAGTATCATCCTACGATCTGGGCTTATGCATGTGTTACCAGAATAAAATGATTCTCAGAGACTCGTCACATGGCTCAATAAGGCCATTAGACTTGTCGGGGGCAATCCTGTAAATTACAAAAATTTGGAGTATCGACGTAATATTAGTAGAACCTCAGATCTCTCAGCTCATACGGGCCGAGCTTTTATCCTAAGTTTGTAGCGGCAGGGTGATCCCCTCAACGGTTTAAGTTCACAAGTATTAACCATTACAATTAACAACCATCACGGTTTTTTTTTTCCTTAAACATTAGATTCTCTTGCTAAAGATATTGGTTGTACACATGTCCAAGATTTTTACATTAAGATTCACCCCCTCATTGTTTGACTATCGATATTTCTGACGATGCAACTTCTCTTCGACTTTCGGTCTCACCCGGTAATGAGCTGAATCCGCTTTGATATTAAAGTGAACTGAAATTTATTGGTTCAATCAAATAAAAACATATTAATTACTCTAAGAAAAAAAAAATATGTTCGTAGACTCCCAATTGAACCAGGTTGGAATCTCCCAAATTGAACCAAAAATTCATTCTCATTAAATCCCTCAAATTTGAAAGAAAAATTCAATCTCGTCGATGCTTACACTGCCTCTCGACAGCCCGACTCCTCCCCATTCCCTCCCGGCTATCAGTCGAGTTGTTTGTCTCCCTTACTGGCATGATAGATCATATTCAATCTTGCTCCGATGCTCTGGATCATAATACTATAAGCAGATCAGGACGGAATTCTATGTTTACGTAAATTTTCTGTCATGCAAATTTCAGATCAGATCGCCACGGATCCAACCAATAGCATGGATAAAATTTGTTTTCTTGAGGAATTCTATTGAAATCTTTAATGGTGCTAAACAATCTGGATCTTCGGTGATGATCTCTTCGCTGATTGCTTGGTGCTGTGTGTGGATTTTATTAACAGAATCGAATCTCTTCACTGATTGCTGCAGCGTTGTTTTCTTGGGATCGTGATTTGCAGGGCAAAGGAAGATGATGGATTTTAATTGATGTTTTTTTCTTTTCTTTTCTTTCTTTAAAGCATCAAATTATTATTTCATTTATTAAACTGTTCAATTCATTTTGGTTTAATGTCGAATCGGAAATCGAATTTGATTCGTTCAAAGGCGTGAGTGAGCATTGTCAAAAAGACAAGTAGTCAAAAATATCAAAAGTCATAGTATGAGTGGCGAATCCTTAAATAAAAAAATAATGAAGAAGTGTACGGTCTAAATCGTAACTAATAAAATTTAACATCTGAAAAGGAAATAACGTTATTTTTTCAATCAACCGCGATAGAATCACCCAATTACAAATAGTGTAAGTTAAGGGGCTACAAGAAAATCAGATCACTCCAAAAGCAGAAAATTTAAGTTCTGTTTCATGTACTATGAAACCATGGTTGCAGCTTTCCACCTAAAGTATCATTTTCTATTGCATGCAGTAACTTACTATGGTATGTTTCATCCCTTCCGAATCGATTGGGTTTACCCTACGGCTCATCCCCCGATTGTCTCCCGAGTCGGCCCTGTATCCCGGGAACCTCACCTTCGAGGAAAAGCTTGATAAAGCAGCTGAGCTATCCCTGTCGCGAGCACATTACATCAATTACCTCTCAACCTGAAAGTCATTATCCGAAAACAACATCCACCTCTTTATTCGCCCAAACTACTTGTACTATACTGCCGAGGTCCTCCTCGGGACCCCGCCCTCTACCCAAGTCCTGCTTGTGGACACTGGGAGCAGCCTAATCTGGACCCAGTGCACACCCTGCTTGAACTGCTTCAGTCAGTCGTTCCCGATCTTCTTCGCCCCAGATAAATCGAGCTCGTACTCGAAAGTACCTATTGATGATCCAATATGTGATCAATACCTACGTCAAGCTGGACAATGTGATCAATATCACGTAAGTTATGGGCGAGGGGCCGTGACTCGAGGATTGATCTCCAAAGAGACGTTCACCTTTGAGTCTACTACTCAAGGTCCCGCTTGTGGCTGTGCCAAACGTTGTCTTTGGGAGTGGGGAAGATAACCATGTTCTTCCCTCAGGGACCATTCGATGTCGTGATGAAGGAATTCGAACAGTACTTCAGCTCCTTTTGTCTGGAGAGGGTGTAGAATGGTACTGGGAGTCTGAAACTTTGTTATCAGCAACGCCCCTCGTTCCGTGATTATGCATCCATGACCCTCCATTTCCCGACTGCCAATTACGTGGTCGAGCCGAATTATGTTTACTTCCAATTTAAGAGAAGGGGGTTTTCTGCGTGGCGGCGCAAGTTTTTCCCGGGATCAGTCAGACGACCATCATTGGATCCTGTTACGATCTCAATGATAAGTTAATCCGGTTTGCGCCGGAGAATTGCGCTGCAGATTATAACAAGTGAATTATGAGTCTACAAATATCATCGATCAATATTACATATATCTGTGAAAGCACCATGTAGGACAAATACTAGGGATAAATTACCATGTACTGATTTCGTCTTATCCCATGGAGATTTCGAGGTAATTAATTAATCCATTTATTAATTATTGCATAGATATTATCGAAACCATTGTTAGATTCGCAGTTGTTTGAGATGGCACATATACCACGACATTAATTGTATCATTATTTTTCCGAATTCAAGTTCGTCTTTGTTCCCCGGAAATAAACAAGTAATCGAAAATTAGGTAAAAAACTAAAAATATAACTTAAACAAAAGTACCTCAATGTAATGATAAGTAATACGATTATACACGAAATTAGAAAGAATATCTTAACGGATTATTTACAGTATATTCATATCCGGATTATTTATAAGATGGGCCAGGTAGTTGGTAATAGCACTTTGAGGTAATTAATTAATCGTTTTATTAATTTTTACATAGATAATATCGGAAAACAGTGTTGGATTTGCAGCCGTTTGAAATGATGCATATTCCACGATATCATATCATTTTCCTAATTCAAGTTCGTCTTTGTTCCATGGTAAATTAATTGGAAATTAAGTAAAAAAATAAAAAGATGACAGAAATATTTAAT
This sequence comes from Punica granatum, assembly GCF_007655135.1. NCBI lineage: Eukaryota > Viridiplantae > Streptophyta > Magnoliopsida > Myrtales > Lythraceae > Punica > Punica granatum. Next base: position 27,194,311 of record NC_045133.1, read on the forward strand.
TTTAGATTGTATAATGCAATGTAATTTTATTCATGGTATTTACTTTTATATTATATAAGTATTTTTTTTTCGGTGAGATCACAAAATGCTTTCATTCCTATTGGCTGAAATATTTAGTCTAATCAGGTGTCGGTATGGCCTTGAATTTCTTGCCATCAGAAAGTAACCGGTTACTTATTAACAAAATATGTAGTGTCTTCCTCATTGTACCACATCGACAAAGGGAGAAAATGTTCTCGTCTATCGTTATCAAACTCGAAAGAAACTTGCAATATGATCCAAATCTTTGAAAAATTTAGATTCGAGAACTATTGGGATAGTACTCATTCCTCGATGTCACTTTAAGGAAAGAAAAAAAATCAAAACAAGGAGACAAGCAATTTCGCGCTCCTTGGAAATGAAGTCGAATGTTATGCAGTGGTACAGTCGAACATGTTGCATTTATGCAAAGATCCATTCCACTTCATCTTCAGTCAACATGAAACTAAAATTTCCCAATTTAGAACATGGATAAGGTTTTAGAATAGGAAATAAATTTTACAATAGAGATAAAAAAAAGAAAGGGATTTCATGAGCAAATATTCAGTTATTGTTATATTCAATTACTAATATCCAATTAGAATGCTTGTAAGTAGTAAATTAGATTTAGGCCCACAACGATCTCAGAAATTTCCACTTGTAAATATTTTGATTGTATGTTACTCATGCAGAGTGGATGCATAACAATAACACTCACGGAATATTTAATCGGGAGTCCATGGAAAATGTGTAAGCTTGCTGATGATGCATTTTCTGTCATTTTTCAATTATTAATTTTGGACTGAAATAAATGTTGTTTTTCATTACCAAATGAGCTATTAATTCTTTAATATTTTTATCAAACGAGCCATTAGTTTTTCATCATATTTTATGACAAATTAATTTTCAGAATATTTAAGTGTTAATTAGTTGTTTCCTTATTTAACTTTTTTTTAAAGGAATTAGTTAATTGACATATTGCCAAGTATACATGAATTAATATGAAATTAGAGAATATTTTAAAAGATTGTTGATAGTCTATTCATTTCTTATTTATAATCTATTGATTTCCGGATTAATGACCATTAAACCTTCGGTTGCTTTTATCTATAAGCTAATCGTGCGGGCCAAAAACGGTTTGCAGATATATTAAGTTGTAATTAAAGCAATAATACATCATACGGGTGCCTACTTGACTTCTTGAGAACACGAGAACTTCTTTAATAATTTTCTTTTTTACCGGAAGAAATTTTTCGAAGTTAATTATATATCCAAATTTAAATTAATAATTCGTGAGAGATGACATGATAATTTTCTCTGACACAAAAAGGATATGATTATACTAAACCGCATCTATTATGTATATACGTCATTTCACTGAGGTGGGAAGTTTGTTAAAGAGTTCGTATTCATAATCTCTGATGTCTTCATACAAAATTTTAATTTCTTATATTAAATTATTACATTGTATAGTAGATAATGTCCTCTCTGGCATATTTTAATTTTATATATTTAATGTTCTACAGAAAAAAATGCTTTTTGCTTAACATTTAGACAAATATAAGATATCTATCATTTTTCTTAGTAAAATAATCTTATGAACGGTAGAGAAAAGGCCAATTGCCGAAAACTCTATCTCGTAGATTAAATAAATGTGGTCTTCAAACTATATATAATTATTAAATTGGTTTTTTGATGAAGCCACTTGCTATAAAAAAGAAAAGGGCAGTTTAATTAAAAAATCTGGAAAAAAAAAATCTGTAGCTTGGGTGCTCATTATTATATTGTCTCCCATTAATCATACATATCCGCATAATAATTGAGACTCTTCGCATGTTCCAAAAAAGCGATAATTAAAAAAAAAAAATCTGCGTATGAAAAATAGAAACAAGAGTCATTGGATCCTCACTTGAAAAGGTAATAAGGTTATAGTGTACAGTATTCAGTAAATTTTTTGGCCAATAAAACTAACAATTATATTTCAGAAAGAAGAATTATTACATATTAGTATATTAATACCATTATTGCAGAATATAAGGAAGTTATCATGTGACTGCAGCAGAACTGACCTAAGAAGGAGAAGGCGTATCGATATGCACAGTGTTTGATCTTTCTTCGGGAATATGATTAAGTTTTGTTTAGTTGAAGAAAAAAAGAATATTCATCATGTCTCATATGTCAATCATTTTGTGGTGAATAATTAAGAGAAGAACTATCCAACCATGCAAGAACAGACGAGACCCATTCAATGAATAGCACTAAAATTCGGCAAAAACAAGAAAAGAAAGACGACGGGATAAGTAAATTAGTAAAATATCTATAATAATAGAGTCGATCCTACAAATATTAATTTCCAAAAGAATCATTTTGGTACAAAGCCGAACTTAATGCATCGAATAATTCCAAAATGTTGAAAAATGTTCGCCTAGAGTCGCTAGTTTTCCTAACTCCCCTTTGATATGGCCCCATTTTTCTTTTTTTCCAATTTTATTTTGGTGTAAACCTTATTATCCGCAAACCTAATAGGCCCCAGCTAATTCATTCGAAAAGAATCAGTTCACTAAAGAGTAAAACTCTTTCAGCGTAAATTTTTTTTTCATCTATGAGACTTGAACCTAATATCTTACTTAAGGGATCCAAACGTTGACCGTTTGAACCAGTCTGCGATGGCTCTTTGCTTTCTTTTCACCGGCTAGAACTAAATATTTAAAATTCACGCATAACCTTTTAGGTACATGAATATATATATTTTTATATAGCCCTAAAAAACGAGCCAACATATTATAACTTAATTAGAGCCATATATATAGCACTCTCCCAATTCCTCTTCTTCGATTGCTTAATTTCTTCCAACAGCTTCATCGGAGGCGCAACATGGGCACGACTTCGGCTTCAAGTAGTGCAAGGTCAATCGACTCAGCTCGTTCAGAGAGCAGTTGGACTCCTTACATAGTCGATTTCTTGATCCATAATGACAATTTTCAAGAACGTAGTTGCTCGCTTTCTCCTGGCTCTGGTGATGATGAATACCGTAGCTCTACCATAGTTTCAGATGCTGCCGCCATGAAATTCAGTAACGGGAACAGTGGTTGGCAAGGAGGAAGTCCTAAGAGAATATTGAACTTGAGGAAGAGGAAGACCAAGGAAGAATTTCTGGTCGACGAGGCTTTGGAGGATACTGCTTCTTCTCCAAATAATAGTCCTAAGGTACGTAACAAATTAAGCTCATATCTATATGACCATCACATCAATATCATTTACCTGAATCTCTCGATCGACAGTTCATCTTATCATTACAGATGACAAGTTATATACGTATCTGTATGTCAACTTGTTATAAAGTTTAATTGGCTAATAGCTGATGATCTTTACTTATAAAGTGTTTCCTGTTTCATACGTTCATATATGTTCTCGAAACACGGATCTCTTACCCATACATGTCGGGTACAACGATATCCTGTTCAGATTTGCGGCTTCAAAAGACCGGATATATATTCGAAGAAGAGAGACGACCAATACTCAACTATGGAGAAAGGAAATGTTTCGGAGCAGGCAAATGATGAGAAAAATGGTGCGATGAGTAATAGAGAATGCGATCATCAGAGCACAGAGCTGAAGAGAAAAGGTCTCCGCTTAGTTCCTGTGTCTACGGTGGTTAAATACCAGCTTGGCTAATATATGTATGTGTTCATATGCATGAAGTTTCCATCTTGCTGTTCTTGTACATCCAAAATCTCCCTTATTAATTTGTATCTTTTCTCGTGATGATCAATCTTTCTGTAAATTAAAGCTGCTTGGGATACAGTAATTTGGGAATAAACTTCTTTTGATCCAACAAAACCTTCAGTAGCGAAACTGAACATAATACTGAGAATTGGTAATCGCACGTGAATGATACGGAATTTCTGAGCATATAAGATGATTAGATATACTATCAATTCGAACTTTTAGGTTGGATATGAGAGCTACCGCTTATAGGTTTAGATTCAGTGAAAATTTTACAGGCATATCTCACTAAAACCAAACTATTAATTACAATTTAACTCGACAAAGGGGGATAACGACCGCCCCACAAGTTCCCATAGCGCTTTCTGAGTTTCGTGATGGTGATGGATTACGGGTTAAGATGTCTTGTGGAGCATCGCATTGGATGTAAATGAATTTGAAAACTATATGTGTACACACACATAAATAAATACATATTGTTATGTTATCTTTCAAGTTTATAGATAATCACTACCGACTTCTTTAGAATCTGATTATATACATTTTGACCACCATTTTCCATGCCTCTTCATGTATATAATATGGCTTAGGTCTCTTTCTAGGCCTCTCATTTCTCTTCAAGCTATGTTCGAGGCCGAGTTTTATTTAGGCAAAAATATTGAAATATTCTTGAAGTTTCGCTTCCATTTTAATTAGTTCGGTTCATACTGGTCGGACGAACCTGCAGTTGACAACTCCTATCATAGTGATGAAAGAGCCCATACTTCGCGGTTTTTTGGCAAATTAATTAATTGGAAGCAGAGCCAATACGTATCTAATTAAGTTGGCGTCTCACTATCACGAGGACGAAAGGCTGAGTGGACTTTGATTTTATATAATTAGTATGCTTATTGATAAGTGGTTACATATTTTAAGGATCATTGTTTTATTTTATGCATATTTATTGAAGACTAATTGCGATTTTGACATATAATTAATAAAGAGGAGAAGCTTGTTCATATTCCTCGAGTTGACGCTACACTGAAAAAGGAAATTCATCTGTTCGATGCGTGTGTATGTATATCCAATTTTATGTTCATGATACCAAATTCCTCTAAATTAATTTTATTTGGAGAGAAAGCAATTGAAAATAACGAGCCAACAAACACAAATAATTCTGGAATAAGTTGGAACTTCTAATAGCTCGTGACAAATCCCCCCAGTAGAAATAGAAACCCACTTGCCTGAGATGCTAATTAATTATAATTATCTATATCTTTTCAAATTTAGTATAGTAGTTATAGATTAGATTATATGAAAAATAATGTTCGAGAGAAAGAGTTCAACAAACACAAATATATAGGACAAGACAAGAGGAGAGATTTGTTTATCCTTTGCAGATGCAGACAGACAAGCCGTCAGACAATTTGCCCTTTTTTTTCCTGAGTAAACCTCATCTTTATTATTACTTAAAACTGTCATTCCTACAAGGGTAACCCTCGATCATGCAAAATAAAATTTGATCTAATGTCAAATTAACATAGATCGTGGGCATGAGGGTTGGAAGTATGGGGATCCAAGTTCAACACTATTCCGAGAGATAAGAAAGAAGTTTCCTAACATCAATAGAATGTTTATAATATACCAAAGAACGTTACAATGATTTAACAAAGCATTAACAATAATTAAATCATCAGTTTCAAGCCATAACTTTATTCATTCAGAGCTGAGAGCCAAAAAGGTAGCTGAGAAGATCGTTTGGGTTCAGCTTGTTGAGGTGAGGTTGTAGTAGTCGGGACAAGCCACTAGTGGAGTATCTCTCCACATCAAATGACAAGTGAAGTGGGTGTATATATTGTCGGAGTAAACTATGTTGAACATAACATATATAGACAGCATATTGTCGATGTGCGCGCATACGGATTGAACTAGACGCTCTTCATTTTTAATACCCTATTCAAATGGGTTATTGGGTGATTGACACTTTTTCAAGAAACAGCTAAAATAAATAAATAGAGAGGGTGAAAATTGAAAAGTTGAAAGAGAAAGTGCATTGCTTAATTGTATGGCTCTCGATAACTATAAGAAGTGTCGAAATCCGAGTTTGATATTCATCAAAGGAACTCCTATGTTTTCTTATGAAGGGAAAAAAAAAAAAAGCATGCTGTCGAAATCCGAGTTTGATTTTAATAAGTTCGATGTTTTTTCATTGAGGGTTGAAAAGGCCAAAAGAAAAGGCAAAGCATGCGCATCCGGGGAATCGAACCCCGGTCAGTACCGTGGGAGGGTACTATGATACCACTACACCAGATGCGCTTGATGTTTCGTTTTCTCGAGATATTACTAATGACGTATAACCCAATGCACTAGGTAAAACAACCAGCTTCACCATAACCGGAGGAAGGGACAAGGTTGTCCAGTGCATTAATTAAGAACTTCAACAAGATGTCGAATCGTGGGGTTACATATGCATAGCATTCGCATAATTATACCGTAAGGTAGGATTAAGTTTGATGGGGTTGGAGACTCCAGTCCAAGGTGAATGGTCGCGCACGCTCAAACCATATGGCTTGGGCTTGCTCTAGCAAGGTCCTGCCTTGGCCTGGACCCAGCTTATACCATGCAGTCGAATTTCATAGTAAATCATCGGTGGACTAGTCATGCATGAAATGAATAAATGATCGACAAAATGGGAGAAGCAGCTTCATTCTTTGTTCCAATGATTCTGCACATTATCCATTATTAATGAAGTTTACATTTAATGAAATAGATAATAACATTGGTGTTGGGGATCGATAAACTGGGCAAGGTCTACTTCTCGGGAAGCTTCTCTATCAACTCCGGTATCACCTCAAAGAGATCTCCCACAAGCCCGTAATCAGCTACCTGTCATTCCAATGTTTCCAGATAACTGAGCCACTTCCAACTAAATGAGAAAGTGAGATCCTTCGAAGCTTAACCACTTATTGGGCAAGTGAAGGAAAGGTAACTAAATTTTAAAAAGCATCAGCTTGTTGAAGCTCATTTTATAACGAAATTATATTTCAGCAGATGGATCGAATAATTTGGTTAGATGATCCTCGTAGAGATCAAGGGAGAGAGAGTTCACCTGAAAAATAGGAGCATCTGAATCTTTATTTACAGCAACAATGACCTTGGAGTCCCTCATGCCAGCTATGTGCTGAATGGCACCTGAAACTCCGAAAGCCATGTACAGTTCTGGAGCAACAATTTTCCCGGTTTGACCGACCTGAAAACCCAAGATCAGCCAAAGAAATAAGGCACAGAAGGTACAGAGACTACAAAGTGAAATATCAAGATTGTACAAGTTTCTCATGGTATTTAGTTCCCGGTCCAGGCCACTTTGGTGCATTAACAGATTCTTGACAACTAACTGAATATGAGACAAGCTAGAGAACTGCAAGGTAAGGATCATGTGACCGTGATTTTACCTGAAGGTCATTTGGAACAAATCCTGAATCTACAGCAGCTCGTGTAGCTCCAACTAAACAAACAAGACGAGAGCAGAGTTATATTTTACATTGCTTCAGAACCTAGTGTTGAGGAAAAGCAACATAAGCATGACTCCACAACACGATAATGAATTGGATCAGAACATGAAAGACCGTGAATCAGGATTTAATGTCCAATGGCATCGAAAGAACAAGAGCTTCTGTTAATGAATAACCTGCAGCACCAAGCTTCTCTGCAAGCTTCTCTATCATCTTGAAGTTCTCAGAACTTTTCAATCCCCTCCCACCAGTGACCACGATCCGTGCATTTCCAAGATCAGGACGTTCCGTATCTTGAGAGGCGAGCTTCACGTATCGAGATTTACCAATAGACTCTGCACCAAAATTAGCACGAACAAAGAACGAACTTGTCAGGTAAGATAACAATTCCTAAATTTTGTAAAGAAAAATAAAAAAATTGCTAGGCATTGAAAATATGCCACTGTTTTGCTTCATCCCTCATTGCTTTCTTATTCGGATTAATAAGCTTGCAGTGTTTTAGTCATATCTAGAAATCATCCAGTAGTAGAGAACTCTTGTGCAACAGAAAGGACGACAGACCTTCCTCAAAGGTTGAGAGATCAACCTGAGAAATGGGGGCTTCATTAGATTTTGAATCAGCTGCTTGCAGGTCCACTGGAAATGATGTCGATCGGATCGTCAACACACAAGGGTCAGCACCTGTGTACCTAACAGTGCAGAGAGCATTTCCAGCATAGATAGGCCTAAAATGGGAATAACATGGAGTAAGATCATGTAGTCCTAGAATCAATATTTGCTCAACAAATGAACAATACATCAAGAGACAGTTACCTGACAAATTGCCGAGGTTCTGAAATTTCTGTAACGTCAGTCACCGGAGAGACATCCAAGAGGGCAGCAGCTCGAGGAACAATATTCTTCCCAAACGAACCAGATGCAGCGACCACGTGAGAGTATACCCCCGTTTGCTGAACCAGTTGGATGAGCCTGGCCCAAGGTTCAGCAAGAGAATGCGTAAATCTATCCGAATCGGCTACAAGTACCTGCAGAATCAGTAAGAAGTATGTCGTGAAACATAAGAACAGTTTCTTATTATCTTCTGCAACATCTGCAAAGAAAATTGTACTGTCGACACAGAATGGCAAGAAGAAAAATGAAAAGTGAAATCTCCTTTTATTTGCCATCAATTATCTGAAACCTGTTAAAATGATTTTTATGAAAAGCTGAATCTTCTATTCTCTTGGTGAATCCACAGCACTCGAAAACACAGAGAGCATAGCCAAGCTAAAATTTTCATTGAACGCGGATTATTTAAAGCTCCAAATGTCCCAGCAGGCAATAACTAATGAGAGTAAAGATGGCAAAAATGGGAGAAATAAGAAGATGAAACTACCTGTGAAATGGAAGGATGACATGAAGAAGCAGTAGAAGCAGCTTCTTGGAGGGACTGGCCTGACCCAGCCAGCAACACAGAAATCGAATTGTCATGGCCAAGCAACTTTGCTGCCTCTACCGCATTCACTGATGAAGCTTTGATGGAACCACCTTCATGTTCAGCTATAACTAATGTACTTATCTGTGCCCAATAAACAATTTCTCGAGTAAGTGGCTTGAAACTTGTAAAAGCTCAGCCTGAACTCACAACACTAATGCTGCAGATTCGATCGTAACCACCACAAAGCACAAATTTCAGCTCACTGTGACAATCATATGAACAGAAAGGCGACGGTGAGAAACTCCTAACTTTCATCAATTTGGATAATCATGCTTTACTGAGATGTATCATTGGAACTCTCTCGATCGAGGGCTCGAGCTCAACACGATTAATAAAAGTTCGCGCTTTGCGAGCTGATTTCAATCAAACTACACAAACTTCGATCTGGGTACTTCGTATACGATCTCGGAGCACACCAATTTCTTCTCAAACGAGCACTATGGGATGCGTCTATAGGCAAAAGAAATGTGTATGGGTCGAGATTGGAGGACTTACAGTTCTTGAAGCGGAAGTGAAGGACAGATATCGGCAGACAGAGAGTGGGGAAGCTCTTCTACCGATCGCTCCGAGCAGCCCGCGAGTCGCCATTGTTTTCCTATTGGAACACTGCTCTCTGCTTCAGCTCATAGAGTAGAGGTTCGCGCTTGATTTATATCTTTTATAGATTTTTTTTTTTTTTGAACTTCCATTTACCCAATATTTTTTGGTGATCATTGTCTGCGAAGTTGGATAAACCTTCCACCTGGTCACCTGCCTGTCGACCAAATCTCTCAACCAGTCATACTTCACTAAAAATTGTTATTCTTTATTATGAATAATGAGGGCATTCGAGATTTGCCGTGACTCGGAAATCGACGTAAGCGTCCTACACATCCACGAGACTGGTGATGAGGCCATAGGAGCAAAGTTTTAGTTCTTTTTCCTCTGTACTATGAATCGATGTTCGGTTCCCTTTCTTTTTCGGCAATTATGTTCACACAAGAAATATATTATAGTACAAATTTCATAATTCATATGTCTACAAAGTGGTGGTTTTTAGGGACTTGACATTGTTTCCTTCCCCCGTGCCACCCCATCTTCACTGTGAATTTGCTCCAAAATTTAAGGAGGCCGAGGTGCAAAAATAGGGAGGAGACAGTTGGGATGGAAGCGGTCTGCGTAGATTTGCTGTGTCCCCCAATGAGCAAAACAATGTCAGCCGTCGCCCTCTCCCTCCATTGCCAGAGCACAAAACCAACCTCCATGACAGTCAAATTCAACAAACCTCACCCCCCATCCCCCGGATTTTCTATCAATAAAACTGCCAAAACGAGGACGGAATCACAGACCCGAAAGCAAAAATAACACGAAGAAGGAGCAAAGGAGGGAACTTGTTGAGGATTTGTTGGTTGTTTTAACTGCATCATTTTTCTGTCATCTGGGTCCCCTTTGATTGATTCGGTGAAGACCCGGAGAGTATATAAAGAAATATATATATTTTCTGGTTCTGGTTTTGGGTCGATTCTGTCGAAGGGGGTCCAAAGATTATATATACATTTTTAGCAGGACAAAAGAGAAACTTGGTGTGGCTTTGTTTCGAAAATGTGGAGATCAGAACCTGTTGCTCCTGCAGATTCTTTCTATCAGGTCCGACCCGAGTGCACCGATGTCCCAAAGACTCGTTTCAAGATCAAGGTTTGTTTCTCTCCTGTTCTTGAAATGTTCTGGCACAAATATCTGTTGGTGGACAGAATGCAATGCAATGCAATCCAATCACAGAATAAGCCATTTGGTAAAACATAATGGATGCAATGCACAATATGGTTGGTCCGCTGTTCATTTTTTCTGAATGTGAAGTATCGGCACGTTGTTTCGGAGCTGATTGGTTGATGGGGTTTAGGAAAAGTTACGAACTACGTAGTTTATGTGGTATAGCTGAAAACAATACAAACAGTGTAAGAATGACGTGCTCTTGTACAAGTGCAGGCCGGGAAAACCTTAAGCGAGAGGAAATGGCGCGCTGCATTTAATGCAGAAGGGCAACTCGATATAGGGAAGACTCTCAGTCGAATCCACCGTGGGGTAAGTGCAACTGAAAGACACTTGTGACATGAAGTTTCAGCAGCGCTTCTATGTTCTCCCGAAGATCGATATATTAATTAAGGTCTGCCTTTACCTACCTAGGGTATTCATCCATCAATTAGAGGAGAGGTTTGGGAGTTTCTTCTGGGCTGCTATGATCCTAAGAGCACATACGAGGAACGAGAGCAGATAAGATTACGGAGAAGGTAGCCTTCCTTTGCCACTTCGATCAAGTTGTACTCCTTATTTCAGTTTTGTGTACACTGTGTCGTCTGTTTGCATAGCCTAATTGCTTTCCTCTGCACTGCAGAGCTCAGTACACCAATTGGAAGGAAGATTGCAGGTTAATGTTTCCGCTCATCGGCAGTGGTCGGTATGTGACAGCACCAATAATCACTGAAGACGGCCATGCCATCCAAGACCCAATAGTCCTTCTACAGACGAACCCCGGAGCTCAAAATGGTCCTTTTGATCCTACTTCGAATCCAACCCCTAACATGGATGTGGAGCCTATAAAGAATAAGAAAGAAATCCAATGGAAGCTCACACTTCACCAGATAGGTCGGTCGCCTTTCCTCCAGATATCTCCATTTCTTAGGCACGTGAAGGTTTTTATGATGCAGATAAATCTAAATAATTTAGAATTAAATTTACAGGTCTCGATGTGGTTCGTACTGACAGAACATTGGTATTCTACGAGAAGCAAGACAACTTATCTAAGCTTTGGGATATTCTCGCTGTTTATGCCTGGTTAGATACAGATGTCGGCTACTGCCAAGGTAATCGACTAAAATCAGAGAAACTGTTGTGGTTTTCTGCGATTAAAATTGTTCACAAAATAATCAAACAACACGAGATGGCATAGCAATATCTAGGAAGATGGTTTTTCTCTTTATCTACTACCATTTCAGTGAGTGGCCTTAAAATGAGCGTTGTTGCAACAGGGATGAGCGATCTTTGCTCGCCGATGATAATGCTTCTCGAAGATGAAGCTGATGCTTTTTGGTGCTTTGAACGTTTGATGAGGAGATTGGTATGCTACTTTTTATTTCTTCGGTAGTTCATGAGCAAACTGCGACATAATCTTAATTCTGCTTCTGAAGACAACTCATATCTCGTTAATATACTATTATGTTCACTCCTCTCGTCATCGTTTTTCTTTCCCGCGAAACATAAAGCGAGGAAATTTCAGATGTACCGATAGCTCCGTTGGAGTGGAGTCGCAACTTAATAATTTGGCCTCAATTACTCAAGTTATTGACCCGAAGCTTCATCAACATATCGGTATTGCTCAGTTCACCGTTTCTTCAATGCTAAGCAATCTATGTGCGTTAAATTATATATGTGTATTTTGACAGAACAACTCGGTGGAGGTGACTACCTCTTTGCTTTCCGGATGCTCATGGTCCTATTCCGTCGGGAGTTCTCCTTTGGTGACTCCCTCTATCTGTGGGAGGTATCCTTTGATTTATGATCTCTAGCAAAGAGAGCTTTCTTGGAAAACAAGCTGATGAAATTTGTTATTTCTTCCTTTTGGGGTAACAGATGATGTGGGCACTAGAATATGATCCGGATCTGTTCTCTTTGTATGAGGATCCCCAATCAGCTGCCGAGAAGGATGAAGGATCCAAAGGAAAGCCCAAGTCCATAAGGCAGTGCGGCAAGTTCGAGAGGGAAAACTTGAAGAATGCCGGAAAGAACTCCGAAGCTCCTCTGCCCATCTCTGTTTTCCTCGTTGCCAGCGTCTTGAAAGATAAGAGCACTAAGCTACTGACTGAAGCTCGAGGCCTCGATGATGTTGTTAAGGTCAGTTAGCAATCCAGAATCTCATGGGATCATCCTCTTCGAGTCTTCTGAGCCTTGTTCCTTACTCTTGCAAGGGAGTGATTCATGCTATTGCTATTTGATCCTTTGCAGATATTGAATGACGTGACCGGGAATCTAGACGCGAAAAAGGCTTGCACCGGCGCTCTGAAGCTTCACAAGAAATACATGAAAAAAGTAAAACCTTTCTCCATTTGCTTTTGTTTTGCACCATATGATCTGAGTACCAATAAAAACAGACTTCATTCAAGATTATATTCATTTCGCAGCAGGTGCCCAAGAAGCCTTAGCACGGGATGCAACATCCCAAGGGAAGAAATAGTCGAAGACTAGTACAAGATGTTCTGTTCAAGCTTGGAGGTGATTCGAGAAGAGAGAGTATAGCATATTGTCGACACTACTAGCATCAGAAAGTATGGCTAAAGTAAAGATGCATCCGCTCGATATCTGAAAGGTCGTGCCAATAAGCGCTTGCCGCTTAGTGAAGATATGACCGCTTGAAACCGTCACGGGAATGGTGCATATCGATAGGAGCTTAGACCGCATGAAATCGAATGTGTGGTTTTGGCTGTCTGTTGTAACTTACATAAGGATGTGATGGAATATGGAGATGCTTGTACCCTCGTGAATGAGTCGTATGAAATGAAAACGTTACTTGTGCTTACATGCTTCATCATCTCTATTGGGCCAACTCGAACCCATATCTTTTGGGCCAACCCCAGCCCATTAAGCTTGACATGCAAATGAGCCCCATGCCCACGAAATGCCCAATAAGCATAGACGCATCGGTCGATAGAGATCCATCGGATGTCAGCTTTTGACTCAGAATTATAACAGCTAGCTAAGCTAACGTGTAAGCTCAAGTCGCAGCGCCGTGGCCCCATTCATGCACGGAAAGCCACCCGTGACCGGCCCCAAGAACGCCAAAAGCTGCTCCAACGACCGCCGTCACCTCTCCTCCATGTACCTTACATGCACGGCCCTGAACCACCCTATATATCCCCTCTCCACCTCGCCCTCTCTTCCGAACCACGTACGTACACTGTCTTTCAACCTGCAGCTAGCCTACTCACCAAGCCAGATATACATATATACATATATAGCAGTGTTTGATGAGAAGATCGATGGCGAAGCTCTCAATGACCCTCCTGATAGCACTGTTCGGTGTGATGCTGGTTTCCGCCATGGCCCACAAGACCACCATCACGACCGTGGAGGTCGTCGAGGATGAGGAGGTTGAGAACCAGAGGAGGGGCTGCCAGAAGCAGCTACAGAGCACGCAGATGCTGCGACACTGCCAGGACTTCCTCATGGACGTCTCCAGAGGTGTCAGCCGCAGCCAATGTGGGTGTGAAGGAAGTAGCCAGTTTGACCCCGCCGGCCCTGTGATGAGGGGCCGTACATCTGACCACTTCGAGCCCTGTTGCAACCAGCTCAGGCAGATGGACCAGCGATGCATGTAAGCCATATACATTACTTATCTATCTGCCATATATTTTCTCATGCATCCAAAAATAGATATAAATAAGTTCACAAGACCAGCGGTTTATTGATGACGGGAATTGATCATTAGGTGCGAGGGTCTGAGGCAGATAGTGAGGCAAGAGCAGGGGCGGTTCGGCGGATGGGAGGTGCAGCAGGTGGCACAATGTGCTAGGCAGCTTCCCCAGATGTGTGGAACTGGACAGACGTGCTCACAGATTCGAGCAGTTTATATATAAGGAGAGCTGACAAGCTCTTGCCCTAATCATGCCGTGCTAGCTAACGGCTACGTACTTAGACTTAATTTTCTTGAATAAAGTTCACCCTTCTCTCTTCATATAAATGATATATGTATGGTCCTTTAGGCGGCTTATATTTATGTATGGAGAGATTTGGCGTGATAATAAAATCCACACTATCGTGTGGTTATTAATTAGCTGGGGGAGTTTATTATGAGAGGTTTCATGGTTATGTTATGTACCCGGCAAGTTGGGCTCTAATTATCTAATAAAAATGTCCTTGTAAGTATCATTCATGATGTTGAGCAATAATTTACCAATCTTATGCTAGATCTCCATGCATATTTATCCGATTATTAACATGTTTTAAATAAATTAAGGAGCGGAGATCAACAAAGTTTGTAACGGTAAATTAACTATCGACAAACATATATATAGGGTGATTGAGCTGCGTGTTCATACCATCACTAATATATAGCATAATCTGACGTCCATTTTTTAGCAAGAGAAATATCGAAATAAAAAGACCATGTATCATGCTCTCATACCAATAAAAATATCTTGAGACTATATATTATTTTCTCATACCAAATAATTTGAACTAATTATTTAGCTTTCGGCACTCAGAATCTCGGGCTAGGCATGGTATTGGACATAGGAGGTTTAGATATCCATCCATTCAAGCAGTAATGTGGCAGAATCATGTAGGTCGAACCGTGATAATACATATATTGAATGAAGAGGAATTAATGAGCAAACATCCTGAAGAAACCTGGATAATTTGAAACATCATATAAGTTTTCAGTGATTTCGGCCATAGGAAGGACATCCCCAGCCTGGTGCCTTACGCCTAATATGATAACAAATGTGAAATGATGATATATGGTTATCAGGCTGAATTTCAAAATTAACTTATGCTTTAAGATATATATCGTGTATATCCACCGAAAAAAAGAGGGTGATCTTGCGTATGTATTTTGCTATGAACCAACATCATCAGAGTTGCTCAAGGCCAACAAAGACCCTGAACTTAAAGATGCGTTGTGTGACCATCATTCCGTATGTGATTTAACTGATATATTATGGTACATTCGATTCTGTGCATGTGCTATGAAATTACATCAAGTACTTACCCAAACTAAATTGGAAGCTCTAGTTCACAGGAAAAAAAAAGAAATGGGACGTTCTATCGAAATTATTTACGTCTTTGGATTGTTTGATTATCGGCAAACCTGGGCCAGTTAATTTTATCTACCAGATGTTCCTTGGCGATGGCAGTACGTAGGTTAAGTAGATTATTCATTTGTCACTCGATCCATTATATTTTTGGAAGCGTATGCATGGGAGCTCAAACGTGGAAGCCAATTAGCAGAGAGATCCCCGACGCATGAACAAGCAACTTCCAAAACCAGGGCCACGAACTTAATCATACATAAACCGTGTCCATCATGCAACCATAAATGATCGTCTATCAGATGATACTATTTACACCAGGTGTAATTGATATACGGTATGATATTGCGTCACACAATTCTCAATAACTTTTTTTTTTTAAACAACATTATGTTAAAATTTTTAGTTTGTAATACCGTCTGCAATGTGTTGAATAACTATGAACTTATGATACATGTCGCATAGTATACAGGTTACATATATAAGATTTTCTCCTTGTGCAGCGTACGCCAAGAGCAGGGATACAACTAGTTTTTGCACTGAAAGCTCACGAGCATGCATACTTGATCAAGAAAAGCCAAAGCTTGTTCACATGAACACACTTGTTCCTCCTCCACGTAATCCCCATGCAAAGCCCTTAAACGCTCCCCGACTCCTCGTACAACTCCCTATATAATCCCCCCATCGCTCTTCCCCTCCGAGATCACCAAACTAGCTAGTCTTGCAAATCACTTCCCACTTCAATAAAAGTTCTATATAGTTTAATCATAAGATGGCAAAGTTGGCTATCCTAGCAGCGGTGTTCGGAATGCTTCTGGTGGCTGCCACGGCCAGGACCACCATGCTCTCCTTGGAGGTTGATGAGGAGGAGAACCAGAGGGGCCGCTGCTTGGATGAGCTCGAGAGGGCACAGATGCTCAGCCACTGCCAGGATTTCCTCGAGGAGGTCTCTAGGACCGGCGACAGCAGCCAGTGCTACGGCGGCGGTGGCCAGTATGGTCCCGGCAGCCAGTATGGTGGTCGCGGCGGTCGCGGAATGAGGGGAAGCTGGCACTTGGATGCTTGCTGTGACCAGCTCAGACAGGTGGACGAGCGATGCATGTGAGTATGATATACGAACTTCGTAAATACACATACGCACATACAGCTTGGATTCCACATTCCGATTGAAAATGTATATAACCGTTGCGTGCAGCGTGATCTTCCACCATGGACCGGTTTAGTTATATGTTCTGATGGCTCTCTCTCTCTCTCTCGTCTTGCCATCTTAATAATAATAATTATTATTTTTCACAGGTGTGAGGGGCTGAGGCAGATAGTGAGGCAACAAACTGGACAGACTTTCGGCGTCCGCGGCTCTCAGCAGATTGCGCAGTGCGCAAGGCAGCTTCCTCAGATATGCGGAAGCGGACGGAGCTGCTACCAAATCCGCGTTCCCTATGACGTCGGTGTCTGAGCGTCAGACATTGCTGCGACTCTTAAATAAAAGCTCACCATATCTCCCAACAAAATTACATTTGTGGCCTTAAAAGCCATTTAAAATAATTTGGAGAGATTTGGTGACAAGCTAGTTAGCATAATAAATCCCACATTATCGTGTGGGTTGGAACGTAATTAGATGGTTTTGCGGCTTTGTACTGCACACGTAGGTTTTCAAATTATGAAATAAAACTGTCCCTCTATCGACATAATCCGGTATTGCCTCTCCCGTACATTTTCCATTGCGAAGAATCTATCAGTTCAAACACCTTTTCATGCTAATTAGAGAAAGCTAAGCATTGAATAAACACTTATTCTGAAAGGGTTAGTAACCATTGTAACCTGAACACTCATTTGGCAAACTACTCGAATATCCTCCCGAGAGCAGAAAGTGTTGTGAGAGAAAATAATGGCATCGGGAGGAAGAAGAAATCTGGATTGGGACATCTCATATGTTTTTTTTTTTTTGGGGTGAAACATCTCATATGAATTTTTTTGGTACGACATCATGTTGATGTCTCTTCATTATTAATCACATTACACACATAATTGGGCAGAGAGCATTAGTGTAATTTATTCTACTCCTTTAGAGTCGGGGCTTTAACGTAATATTAATCCACGGGTCTCAATGTGTATTGTGATATTCAAGCTCCGACGTACTGATCTAATTTGAGTTGGATCAGCCCACTAAAAAATAAAATTCTTCCAATAAATTTTTAAAAAATTTTCAAAGAGTTGGTATATGTCCACTTTCATAATAGCCTTAAGGTGATACACATGCCATGTGTCACTTAAAAGAAAACCCCAAACAATAACAAGTTTAATAACGAAGTTAAGTTTGATTTAGTTTGATTTGAGGAGATGAAGACAAAAGTAATTGGAAAGTATGTGAGAGAATTTGAAAAAAAAATAAAAAAGTAATGATTGTTTTGTTAAATTGAGAAAAAAGTATTGAATAATTGAGCGAATTTAGTATTAAGAAAATTAATTATAATAATGATTAAGAAAACGTATGTGAGATAATTTATTATAAATTTTTAAAAAAGTAATGATTGTGTTGTTGAATTGATGAAAAAATATAGTTGAGTTGAGTAAAATTTTGATTTAAAACACAAAGAAAGCATATATCTCCATTGCTTTCATCGACGGCAACTGCATTGATCGACTGTATTACTAATAATACATGTTAATCATCTTGACTAATTCCCATATCATCTAAAAAGTTTCAAAAGGTTTCCCAAAAAAAAAAAGTTTTAGAAGATATATGTACGCCTCTCTTCGAACCATCCTAGGTAGCTATAATATTTTTTAATTGAGTTATATATAAATCATACAATAAAGAAAATGTGCTATAATTAACGTAAATTAATTCAAGTGATTCGATATTAGTTTTCTATAAGTAAAATCTCGTGTTCTAGTATTGTGAATAAAAAAAATTCATATCGACAGAGTTTTATCCTTTAATGACTCGACTCGTATCGACTTGAATTAGTAAAAATTCTTTAAGATTTTTGGATATCAAGTGCATATTAAAAAAAAGAATTTGCTATATGTACGAAAACTCTCCACCCAAACATCATCAAATTTTGAATGCATAGGAGATATATATATTGCTCCGTTTGGATTCAAAGTGAGATTTTAAAATATTACTTTAACTTAATTTTACCCACAACAAAACAAAATAACTCATACAAAATCAAAGGGTGGACTCCATTTATACCTCTTTTTCAAAATCAAAATCACATAATTCATACATAACTCATATAAAATCAAAGGGTGGACCTAATACATAACCATTTATACTACTCATTTTCAAAATCAAAATATAATTTTAAAATGTTACTTACAAATTAAATGCAGCAATAATTTGCATAGTCACTCGAGAGTGATTGCACCATATAATATAATATGGGTAAAGTGACTACAACTGTTTCTTCATGAACATCACAAAGTTGCAACCCAATATCACGGACTCACAAAGCAAAACCTCTTCACTTTTCCTCCTTGTAATAATTAAATAAAAAACAAGAATGTACGAGTCCATGGTAAAACTATTGATCAATGACCTCCAGGAACTAGTCGAGCTAGTCCATCACGTTGCGCACATTTGGTGTGCGTATATTAATTCACTCGGTTATAACGAAGTTCGACTCTCCACTAGTGTAAATACTTTTATAGACCATCCGCACGAATAACCACTTTTTGAGAAAATAACTGGTGATTATGAACAACTACAAGAGTTTACCTTTGCACGTATAGACCATGCATCCGCACATATTTTCCCTTTGCTTTTGCCTTTGGCATTCGTTTTATGTTATATATATATATAAAATAAAAAGACAAAAAATTAATAGATTAACGGCTGTTCATATCAACAAGAGTTTTGTTTAAGATTTAAATATATATTAATAATAAAAAGGTAAAGATTTAATAACTTGACAGTTGTTCAAGCGAATAAAAATTTTAGTTTTATTTTAAAATATACATAATAAAAAATAAAAGTCTAAAAACTTGACACATGTCCATATTAACAAGAGTTTTAATTATGTTTAAGATATCAGTACACTAAATTAAACCTATATCTCAGTTTTTAGAAATGGTACACGCTCTCACCTATTGATTTAAGGTTGCAGGTTCAATACTTAGTGGGATTACTCGTGCCCCTATATTAATTATTTATAATTTCTCTTTCATTGTACTAGATCTTATGCCTCCTTTATGATTGAAGAAAAAAACTTTGTCATAGGAAAAAAAATAGATTTATGAGAGAGTGACTTCATTAATTAATGGATTCATTGAGCATGGATGGAGTTATTTTATATATACATGCAAGTGATTGGAAGCATATATGGTATTTACCATTCAGCAAAAAAAAAAAAAAAACAAGATTGGAAGCATATATGCGTGGCAGTTAAACATGAAATTGGCAGTGACGCGGCGATCAGACGTCGCAAACCCTCTGCGCAATCTCCCCCGATGCTCCCTGCGCACCGCTCCTGCGAGCGTGGGGCCTGCGCTCTCTTTCTCAGGGTGCACGGAGCTCCGGGAGCTGCATGCTTTCATGAAAGGAGACTACTTCATGCAGAGAGCCACCAGCGCCTGATCAGTAAAGGCCAAAACCTCCCCCGACAGCCCCCTCTCTCCTCCACGTACTAGCCATGCACGGCCCTAACCGACCCTATAAATCCATCCCCCACCTCACCCAGCTCCATCCAAACCAACCAAACAATCCTCGTCGGCCTGCCAACTGAAGTCCATCGATGGCGAAGCTTGCAATCCTCCTTGCGGCAGTTTTCGGGGTGCTCCTGGTGGCGGCCAGCGCCCACAGGACCACCGTCACGACCGTGGAGGTTGAGGAGGAGGAGGAGAACCAGAGGAGGAGAGGGGGCAGCTGCGATGAGCAAATCCGTAGGGCCCAGCAACTGAACCACTGCCAGGACTTCCTCAGGGAACAATCCCGGCAGGAAGGCAGTGGCCGCCGGGGCGGTCACGGCAGCCAGTACGGCCCCGGCAGCGAGTATGAACCCTATGGTCCTGGGAGCCAATACGAACCCGGCAGCGAGTACGGTCCGGGCAGCCCCCGGATGAGGGGCCGTGAGAGCTCGGAGCAGTTCCAGCAATGCTGCCGCCAGCTCAGGCAGGTGGAAGACCACCAATGCAGGTCAGTGCATGCATCCCAATTCCTATTCAAATTAATCCGTCGTACGACGTTTATGCTTGAAACTACATACATAGCTACTTGTTGATTCACGAAGTGAGTATCTCAAACTTCTTTTTCCGGCCTTCTTTTCAGGTGCCAAGCTCTGAGAGACTTCGTGAGGCGAGAGCAGGGACGGTTCCGGGGCCAAGAGACTCAGCAGTTGGCCGAGACGGCAAGGCAGCTGCCCCAGATGTGTGGACTGCAGCGGACCTGCCAGCAAATCCGGGCAGTTTACTTCTAAATGTATAAGCCTAATAATAATTAGAAATAAATAAACCACATTAGCGTGTGGGCTTTCTACGGTTTGTTAAGTAATAATTAGGCATGTAGAGAGGAGAGAGATTAGGGTAATTATGAACTGCCTATGTACGTGTAATAATTAAGTTGATGAATGCTATAATAAAAATGGTCCTTTTTGCTGAATATCGTCTCTGATTTATTCCTTTTTGTGCTGTATGCTGAGCATGTCGGCGCAGATGAAGTGCCTTTTTGTGTAAGAAATTTTTTTGATAGGTTATTTTGTGTAAGAAATTGTTCTAGCTAGATATATATGTGTGTCTGTGTAAATGGGAGATTTTAAGGTGCAATCATCAAAAGTGTGCATTTTACTAAAAATTTAGGTGAAGTTATCTCGAAATTCTTGATGCATTTTGCTAAAAACTTAAGCGGAGTTATCCCGACTGAATTAGTTGAGTTCATTAGGTTCTAGATATCAGACTGAATTAGTTGGGTTCATTAGATATCAGACTGAATTAGTTGGGTTCATTAGATATCAGACTGAATTAGTTGGGTTCATTAGGTTTCTAGACATCATATTTTACATCGAAAAATTGGGCTTCGAAAAATTGGGTTTTCGGATATTATGATTCATATCGAGAATTCTTTTGGATACTAGGATACTAGGTTCATATCGAAAAAAAACAAAATTCTTTTGGATACAAAATTCTTTTGGATACTAGGTTCATATCGAAAAAAAACAAAGTTATCTTAAAATTCTTGTCGGATTCATTGATCTTCCAGATATTAGGATTAGGATTCGTACCGAAAAATTAAGATAATATCGTACCGAAAAATGAAGTTATCTTATCTTGAAATTCTTATAATTGATTTCAAAACTCTTGTTGGGTTCATTGAACAATATCTTCGTACCGAAAAATGAAGTTATCTTGAAATTCTTATAATTGATTTCAAAATTCTGGTTGGATTAATTGAGTTTTCAGATATCATGGTTCACATTTAAAAATAAAATTATCTCGAACTTATTGGGTGCATTGAGCTTTCAAATATCATGAGTCACATTGAATAGGGTTCGCACTCAAAAATGAAGGAGTCACATTGAACATGGTTCACACTGAAAAATGAAGTTATCTCGAAATTCTTATAATTGAAGATGGTATGATCTACTCGAGTAGAAAAAATGAAGTTATATCAAAATTCTTATAATTAATTATGGTATGGTGTACACTGAAAAATGAAGTTATCTCGAAATTCTTATAATTGATGATGATATGATATACTATAGTAAAAGTTTAAGTGAAATTATCTGGAAGTTCTTGTAATTTATTAAAATTATATTAAAATTTTAAGTGAAATTATCTCGAAATTCTTGTAATTTACTAAAATTATAAGTAAATCCTCAATAATTAATGATGGTATGATGTACTCAAGTAGTAAAATTAGCAGGGGTTACAGTAAATAGGATTCACATTGGAAAATGAAGTTATATCGAAATTCTTATAATTGATGATGGTATGATCTACTCAAGTAAAAAAATGAAGTTATTTCGAAATTCTTATAATTGATGATGGTATGATATATTGTAGTAAAAGTTTAAGTGAAGTTATCTCGAAATTCTTGTAATTTACTAAAATTATATTAAAAATTTAAGTGAAGTTATCTTGAAATTCTTGTAATTTACTAAAATTATAAGTAAACCCTCAATAGTTCTTTGCTACGAACTATACCGGTAAAATTCAAGTAGTTTACTAAGTGAAATTATCTAGAAATTCTTGTAATTTACTAAAATTATAAGTAAAAACTCTTCAAAAATCGTATATTTTACTCCAAATGTAAATAATTTACATACAATTTAAATAATTTATTCGAATTAATCTTTTAAAATACGTGTAACTTATTCAAAAGAGTTATTTTATTCTAACTTTTAGTAATTTACTTATATGTAAATGGTGCAATCACTTCCAAAGTGATTGCATCTTAGGGAAGAAATTATTTTACTACAAACTTTTGTAATTTACTTGTATATATGGTGTAATCACTTTCAAAGTGATTGCATTTTAGACCACCTCATATATGTATATACATACTTATCGATCCCACTAATTGCACTAATCCAATAATCATATCAGATAATTGTATTTGGAGAATAATTAGATTTTATTTGGATAAATAAGAAATTAATTAGATTTTAATTAGAAGTAAACTGTAAGGAAATATATTAATAATTATGCTTATATATTAAGAAAGGGAGAAAAGGAGTGTAGTGCATAAAGGAGAAATAAGGTGGTGGTGGGTGATAGAGGTTTTACCCCTTAGCTATCAGTTTCACGAAGCTACATATGCTCTAGAGAGTCATGCTAACGTCCGGTACGTCTTTCCATTTGCCAGTCACATACAAGAGAGAAGGAAAAACGATCGGAACCTAATTTGGCATTTTACACAAAATCAAACTATAGCTAGAAACTGATAATTACACACTATTTGTAATATGCACATCACTGCACACAAAGTGTCAAATATGCACATCACTGCACGCAGCATTGTCAAATATTATGCATTGCAATGCATGCATGAAAATCAGACTTCGTCTTCAAATTTCAAAAGCTTCATTCTCTAGGTGAAATAAATCAACATATATATATATATATATATGCATGCGGAGACATACTATATTTATAGAATCCATTTATATATAGTTCTCTTTGAAAGCAACAAAATCATCATTCAATATAGAAACAAAACGTCGTCAAAATCAGTGAGGCATGGCTGTATCAGCATGCACATGCAAGCCCCTAACGTGGCCGTCCCAGTCCCCCGATCTCCGCCACGCATCGCGACCCCTGCGCCGGCCACCACCAGACCCACAACACCATTCCCAGCTACACGTATTCCACATGCAAGCCCTCCAAGTTCCCTATAAAAGTATGCGTATACCCACCACCACCTTCACATCTCCATAGAAAGCAGCCATCACCCCTGTTCTCTCTCACCTCCCGGCCGGCTCCACATACAGATTTAGCTTTGTTAACCTCCCTTCGATAACTTGCAATGGCCAGGCGGCTTGCGGTCCTGGCAGCGGTGTTTGTGGCCATGTTCATGGTGGCCTCGGCCTACAAGACCACCGTGACCACGATGGTGCTGGAAGACAACGATGACGAAAACCAGTCCCGCCGAGGAGGCCGTCAGCAGTGCCGGGAGCAAATCCAGAGGCAGCAGCAGCTTTTCCACTGCCAGCAGGTCCTGACCCGGGGGGGCAGGTACATTGTGCTTGGCATGCGCGGGGCTGAAGATTCTAACCCCGAGTCGCTCCAGCAGTGCTGCCAGCAGCTGAGGCAGGTGGAGGAGCAGTGCAGGTGCCAGGGGATCGAGGAGATCGTGCAGATTCAGCAGCAGCAGGGTAGGCTCCAAGGGCAGAGGCTGAGGGAGGTGATCCAGACGGCTGAGAACCTGCCGAACATGTGCAGGCTCAGCCCTCAACGCTGCAGCGTCAGCGTCCGCGGCGGCAGCGGTGGTGGCTACACCGAACTCGACTCCTAGAGAGCGAGATTGCCTGAGAATTGAGAAACCGCATGCTGCATGTGCATGCATGGGTGCAATGACTAGGTAGTAATAGCCAGGGATCAGGGAAGGAATCTATGAATATGTTAAGCATGTAATAAAGGGTTTCACATCTCTCACTAATGTAAGCCCAACGATGATGATATCAAGAGATCGACCGCACATTAGCATGTGCTTAAGTAATTACATATCTATATATATAGAAATAGAAGTATCGGAGGTCTGTTTTGCTAGCATAATGTTCATATCCCATATGTTATCTATCTAATATACTAACATGTAATTTCACCCAATAAAATATTAACATATATAATTAACGACGACCCATGTGACATGCATGGAGCGGGAAACGCAGCTAGTACTTCAGGGACATTATATGCTCCAACAATGTACAATCTTATTTTTCTCACGTTAATGGGTTGTAATTTAACCGTCTAAAAGATGACTGTACAAAAAAGTACAAAAAAGTGATCGCAGTATATAGACTTTTTTGGGGAAATAATGTATGTTGCATAGATAGTCATGGAATTAACTATGTCCACTCTTATCAAAAATGTGAAAATGTGGCATAGACAGTTCACATCACGGCGGGGTTGCATCACGAAAAGTTAGGGTTACATCGTGCACCTGTGTGAGATTACAGCCAAAAAAGAAAAAAAAGAAAAAGAAAAAGGAAGGCTACAGCATGCATGTTAAGTTACAATGTTCCTTATGTAATTACATCACAGTACGACTATCGGGAAAACTTTAGTTGCAATTACCAGTTATCTATCTATGTATTCAGCTAAAAGAGAGACACGTAAAAGAGGTTGAATAGCACATAAAAGAAATGGAATCGCTAAAAGAGATATATAAAAGAGATACATAAAAGAGAGTTTCATGTAACCGAAAAAAAAAAGGGCCGAAAAAAAAAGAGAGAATTTCAAAGGGGAATTTTTTTTTTAATCATGTGATATTATAAGTTAATTTCTAATAAAAATATTAACTTCATATTTCTTTTTTCTACATTAAAAAAACAAATGGTTAGATGGTGAAGTATATATAATAAAAAAAAATTAGATTATAAAACCTTTAAGAGCGATATGCCGTTATACTAGACTCATGGTTTCCTTGCATTAAAAAAAAAGATATGTCCTTATTCTTTACATATTTATATTATATTTCTATCAATAAATTTTCATACACAATAATACAAACACTGTTTTTTTATAAGAATGGCAAACTTTATTAATAAATTTAAAATTACATCAATGGGAGGATAATACAAAGACCTAACCAGAACATAATCGGAACTCTGGACAACAACAATCACCTCCCATAAACAAAAGGGATTACAAAGCACAATAATACAAATACTTGAATATATACTTTAAGAATTTTAGTACCTTTTCAATTAAAAATAAATTTTTCAAAAAATAATATGTTATATTCCTTTTCGGCAGACTTTGTTCATATTTTTTCAAGGCATATTACGTACAAATAAACATTTTCAATTTTTCTAATTTTATTAGGGTTAATCTACATTTTTAATTTTATTAGTTATAAGAATTTATATTTCATTGTATTAAATTCATAGATATCCCTTATAATAAAAAATAATATATATGAATTTACAAAATTAGCCTCTAACTTCTCTTAATCTAAAGGTCATTATTTTTTACATGGACATTTTTGGGATAAGGAAAGTTAAACAAATTACTTTTCAATTCTCCGATATAAATAGATATAAAAGATTACCTTTTTTTTTCAGTTATAAAGATGGACGTTCAAGCTTAACAAAAAAAAATCAAATGAGAAATAAAGGGATACGAATAATTCTGTTAATGAAAATCGAACCTAAAACCTTCGTGGGCCCTTGTTTCTTTCAGCCCTATTTTATTCGATGTTCTGAAAATTTGTCCCACTTTTGTTTTTTTGGTTATTGTTGAATGTGTAAAAGTTTGATCCATCAAAATAGGGGCAGCCTCTGACCACTTGGAGAGTGAAACTCTCTAACAACACGAATGTCCCCTTACAAATACCACCACGATCTAATTTCCTCACTCTCCAAAACACATAATATTATTTCACTCTGTAAACCTTACGTTTGATATAGTATTCATTTGACTGAACTGGACATGGCGAGCTCTACATTCATCATCACGATCTTGGTGGCCATCCATCTCATGTTCGTTCCATCAATCTCGGCCTACCAAGGCACCACGACCTACGAGGACCATGATCAGCACCATTGCCACGACCAAATGCAACATCAATCATTGTCATATTGCAAACAGTTCCTAACACATGGAAGGTAAATAATATGAGTGCTTATTAATCAGAATAAGTTATGACTTTCTTTTTATGCTATACCATGCTGTACCATTAACGATTCAAATTGATCAAGTTTTCAAACGTCACATAGCAAGTACATCGTGCTGCAAACCCGCCTAGGGGTGATGGATCGACCCGAGCAGCAGCTGCAGGAGTGCTGCGGGCAGCTGAGGCAGGTGGACGAGAGCTGCAGGTGCAAGGGATTGAGGCATATCGTGCAGGAGCAGGCCAAGAAGGGAGAGCTGCCCCGCAAGGAGATGCACAAGTTCGTGATGAGGGCTGAGAACTTGCCCGAGATGTGCAGCCTCGCTCACCACCGGTGCCACATCGGGTTAGGAGGAAACTACTAGGCAGAAACAGAGGCACAAACAATTGCTGGATTAATCTCATTTGAGTCCTTGAGGAAAATATATATGCGCAATAAGCTCGCTCCATTTTTGGTTGTTTCATTTCAGTAGCTGGAAGAAGCAGAATATGGAATATAGTATAATGAGTTTTGGGTGATACCGGCTGAACTTTTTCGGCATGGTTGTGAGATTGATTATGGCATTGTGCATTTGAGGATTCAATAAACTTTTAAGAATCTTTATCTTCTCGATCAATCAGGATCAGTTCCGAGGCACCTGCAGGATGAAACAGAGCAAACGCACACGATAGCATGCATGGACATGGACTTGACTACTTTGATCCCTAATGGTCCAGTTCTGAATCTCTGTTGACATAGATTCTGGAATTGAAACCGATAAGCCATTTCCATTGTTAAAACACGAGTATGTCATCCTCTCACCTTATGTTATCTATTACATGACGATCAGTCACAGTCCAAATTCAGTTCACATTACAGGGCTCTTGAATATTACCCTAATTCTTCCTGATCTACTCCAATCACCATTCACTATTCTCAAAGAGAGAGATCCGAATTCCCCATGATACATCATGTACTCAGTTCCAAGTACTGTTAGCACATGTCGTACCGGTGTATTAGACCATCTGCTAAGAAAATACCCGTCTCAGTAAAGCAGTGGCGGCCAGACGGAGTCCTTAGTGATCGTCAGCTGTGAAATGAAAATGATACATTAGAAAGCTTATCTGCCTTCATACAATTGAGAACATGAAGCTTCATGGAGGTCGATATCCGCCAATGAAGACCCGCGCAACCTAATGATATCCTATCAAATCACACACGGCCAAACACTGCTACCATACCCCTAGCATTCCTATACATTATGTAGAGCAGTTAACAGGTGCTTGGAAAACTCTTAAGCCTGCTGGACTGCCCCAGGCTGAGGGGTTGCATGCCAAGATCGGTGGTGGAGTTGGGCAACTGCCGACCAGAGGTTGCCCTTCGAGTCAGCCGATCACAACCAGTTAAAAGGCAAGCTAATATTGGCTGGGAAAGTCACCAGCAGAGGCGGATTACACCATCTGGCTCGGATGAATGAGAGGTGCATCGCTTGTGAGCATCAAAGAATGGGAAGCTGTATCATGACTGATGAGCCACCAACCGTAATAAGCTTTATGCAGGGCATGAGCCAATTGCATAAAGCTCCAAACTCCAATTCAACCACACATTCCTCGTATATGCCATTGCCCGTACATTAACTATGGACAGGAACTAATCGCGAACATATCAGTTTTCACTTAAGACAAATGCAAGAATCTCAACGCCCCAGCGATATCAGCAGAGTAACAACACATCAAAATAGTAGACCAGGTAATGGATATCACATAGACAGATGCACATACATGGAAAGAGAGCTTTATTCAGGACTGCTTAATATCATTCACCATAATGCTGAAGAGTCTACAAACTCATTCATATTGATCCAACTCACAACCGAAAATAAACCAAGCATAACCAACCTACGACCTGACACGGACTCGGTCAGCTTACAATCCATCAGATAGACCTAGAAACCACCACGGAGACGGAGGACAAGGTGAAGGGTCGACTCCTTTTGGATGTTATAGTCCGCAAGAGTGCGACCATCTTCAAGTTGCTTCCCAGCAAAGATCAGCCTCTGCTGATCCGGGGGAATACCCTCCTTGTCCTGAATCTTTGCTTTGACATTATCGATGGTATCAGAACTCTCGACCTCCAAGGTGATGGTCTTCCCAGTCAAGGTCTTCACAAAAATCTGCATGCCACCCCTCAGACGGAGCACCAAGTGAAGGGTGGACTCCTTCTGAATGTTGTAGTCAGCAAGGGTTCTCCCATCCTCAAGCTGCTTCCCAGCAAAGATCAGCCTCTGCTGGTCTGGGGGAATACCCTCCTTGTCCTGAATTTTCGCCTTAACATTGTCAATGGTGTCCGAGCTCTCGACCTCAAGGGTGATCGTCTTCCCAGTCAGGGTCTTGACAAAGATCTGCATGCCTCCCCTCAAGCGGAGGACCAGGTGAAGGGTGGACTCCTTCTGGATGTTATAATCTGCGAGGGTCCTCCCATCCTCGAGCTGCTTCCCTGCGAAGATGAGCCTCTGCTGGTCTGGGGGAATACCTTCCTTATCCTGGATCTTGGCCTTGACATTGTCTATGGTGTCGGAGCTCTCCACCTCAAGGGTGATGGTCTTCCCGGTCAGGGTCTTCACAAAAATCTGCATTCCTCCCCTTAAACGAAGCACCAAGTGGAGGGTGGACTCCTTCTGGATGTTATAGTCAGCAAGAGTCCTTCCGTCCTCAAGTTGCTTGCCAGCAAAAATCAACCTCTGCTGGTCCGGGGGGATTCCTTCCTTGTCCTGAATCTTGGCCTTCACATTATCAATGGTGTCCGAGCTCTCCACCTCCAAGGTGATGGTCTTGCCAGTGAGTGTCTTAACGAAGATCTGCATGCCTCCCCTCAGACGAAGGACAAGGTGGAGGGTGGACTCCTTCTGAATGTTATAGTCGGCCAAGGTGCGGCCATCTTCGAGCTGCTTCCCAGCAAAGATGAGCCTCTGCTGGTCTGGTGGGATTCCCTCCTTGTCTTGGATCTTGGCCTTAACATTGTCAATTGTATCGGAGCTCTCTACCTCGAGAGTGATTGTCTTACCAGTGAGGGTCTTCACAAAAATCTGCATACCACCCCTCAACCGGAGGACCAGGTGGAGCGTGGACTCCTTCTGGATATTGTAGTCAGCCAAGGTGCGGCCATCTTCAAGCTGCTTACCAGCGAAGATGAGCCTCTGCTGGTCCGGGGGGATTCCCTCCTTGTCCTGGATCTTGGACTTTACATTATCGATTGTGTCGGAGCTCTCGACCTCAAGGGTGATGGTCTTGCCGGTAAGGGTCTTAACGAAGATTTGCATCTGCAGATCCCATGATAAGCATAAATTAAACATTCACCAAATAAAAATCACAAACTTTCCACGATTATTGCTCCAAATATAATTCGCATAGCAGAAGAACCAAATCAAACGATTCAACAAGGCAGCCAAATATCAAGATAACGCGAGACAGACCAAGCTTCGAAGCAATCGTTAAACCATATATATACACAAGAAAAAACCATAGTTATCTACAAACTCGGTCAAACAGAGGTCTCACACTGGAGGATTATCCATCCCCAATTGCCAATTATGCAATTATGCCATCAATTAAACCAAAGAATCAAAAGATCGGCTTCCATCGATCGGGATAATCAGATCTACGCATCTTACAGGACAATTATAAAACAAAAATCGCCAACAAGATCAAAGAGAAACCACCACGAGCTACCAAATCAAAGAACACAAACCCCAGATCCCCAAATAGATCAATCGAAAGCTGAAGAACCTACTCAACTACACAATCAGGCAAACGAAAAACAGAGAGGAGCAAGAAGGATTACCTTGAAGAGATTTGAAGGAGCTTCAGAGATTGTCGGGAGAAAGAAGAGATTTTGATTTTACTTTGTATTCGATGAACAAGAACTCGGCCGAGCCCCCCATTTTATAGCACGGGATGCCACCTCAAATTACGTAGGTTTCTATCCTCGCCCTTGCCAACACTCCAAGATAATGTTCTCCCTGGGGGCGTTTCCGGTAAATCAGGCAAATGGTTAGGCCCACGCGCTTTTCTGGAGAGTGCGCGAAGGCGCGAGACAGTTTGGTCGCGGACGGCCCACGTGCATTTGGTTGCCAAAGGAGACGAGAATTTAGGTTGCCGTTTGCGTTGGGTAAACGTCACCTGTCGACTGTCGGTTTTCTAATTTTCTTAGGCCAATAATTAATTTCCAGGCCACATATATATTTTTAATTTGATTAGGTCATATTTAGTATTCGATTGGCAAAAAAAGAAAAAAAAAGGAATTAAATTAAAAAGATTCAATCATCGTCAATCGACCTGTTTTTCTAATTTTCTTGGGCCACTAATTAATTTCATGCACATATGTATTTTATAATTTGATTAGGTCATATTTAATATTTATATTTAATAGCTGGCGAAAAAAGGAATTAAATTTAAAAAATTAAATCATCGTCAACGTCATTGTTAGTTTCCTTCTGCCTTTGGGGCAAAGATACTTTCCCTTGTTTTGCTTAGTTGGCTTTGAATCTTCAGTCTCTTGATTTTGATCCACACACATAAACATTAGCAAAGACGGACAACTTGCATAGTTGATCAAACAAACTTCAAAACCATCAACAATTGATTAGTTTAACCAGTTGAGCCGAAAGGGGCATCTTAGTTATATTTGGTATGTAAGAGAGCGCAAACCACTTGTCCAAAAAAAAAAATTGCAAGTTACATCGGTCTTTTACTCGATATTATTGTAATAATAATATGATGATATGATAGATTCACGATGCATATAGGAAATGTTACATTTTATAATTTTCACTTTCATATACAGGATCAATATCAAAGATTCTTCTCAACCGCACAAATAGATCGAACATGATATAAAATACCCACTTGGGCCTACATGGACTTGAGCTCATCTGCAACCCAAAAGCTTAAGCTAATAGGTTACTGGACCCAAATCTCATATAAGCTTGTGGTTTCTTTCTCAATTTTTCGATGTGGGATAACGTATCTCAACACCTGTCCTCACGTGGCAACGTGTGGTCCAACACGTGCCACGTGCCTTAAACACCCACCCTTAACAACTGACCCGAGCCGGGCATCCTCTTCCGTGCTCGGGCAAGGGGGGACAAATACCAAACTAGCCTCGAGCTCCACACTCGGGCCTAACTAGAGGTGCACATTTAGATACCTCGGAACTGGACCGGACCACTCTTGGGCCTGATTAACAGGAGGCGCACTCTTGGCTACCTCGAAATCGAATCTGACGTGGTGTGAGCCCACATGAGCGGGCGGAAGTATAACCCGCTCTGATACCATATTAAATTTCCATTGGGCTTATACGGGCTCGGGCCCATATTCACTTAAAAGCTCAAGCTGATAAGTGGTGGTACCCAAGTCTCGTATAAACCCATGGATATTCTTTTTCTTTTCCGATGTGGGATTTATCCCATTTTTACTCCTCAACACCCGCCCTCACGTGCAACGTATGGTCTATTTCTGCCTACACGTTGTCACGTGCCCTTAAACACCCGCCCTCAACAATTGACCTCGAGCCGGGCTCTTCTTCCGTGCTCGGACAAGGGGGGGACTAACACGAGGCATACACTTTGGCTGCACTCGACATACTGGGCCTGGCGTGGTGTGAGTCCATGCGCATACGCGCGTAGGCATACGGAAGCATAACCCGCTCTGATACCATGTAAAATACTCACTTGGGCTTACATGGACTTGAACCCATCTGCAACCCAAAAACTTAAGCTAATAGGTTACTGTATCCAAATCTCATATAAGCTTGTGGTTTCTTTCTCAATTTTTCGATGTGGGATAACGTATCTCAACACATGAACCACCTTCGAGTGGTAGGAAGATCATCGATCTTTGGATTAGAAGACTCGAGAATAGCCATTCATTCCTTCCACTTGCTTGTAACCAACCACTTGGAATATCCATTTCTTGAGCCCAACGAGTGAACTAAAACAAAAGAAAACGGCAAAGCATATGTCAATTTGAATACGAATTATACAAATCCCAAAGCCCAATCATGGAGAAGTCGAGAGGAAAATGGGCTTTGGCAGGGGGAAGAAAGTTATCATGGGCTCGATCGAAGAGCCCAACTATATGGGCCTTAGATTTACTTCCTTGGACCAAGTTAGTGGCAATTCAGGGCCCAAACTCCCGCCATTGCCATTACAGACGCACATGATATGCTTCTCAGTCCACGCGGTCGCCTCGGCAGAAGCTGAAGTGGGAAGTTGACGTACATGATCGCGATCTAGCTCCGGCGACCTCCTGCCGTCGATCTCCGTTCCGGTGGACGTCTAACTGTAAGCGCCTTTCTCCATTCACCTCGACTGTCAGAGTTGAGAACCTGAGATGTACTCTTTGATTTGGGATAGTTCGTGATCTTCTTAATGATGCCTGAGCAGCTGCAAATGATGCATTTTTGGGGGAACAATGTATAACTGATTGGATCGATGTGATGTCCCTGCGCTATTCCTCCGCGAAATTTATCTTTCTTTCGTGGATCACGGAATTGGCAATTTGGCGTTGTCTGGTTTTGGTCTCATCTGCAATTTTGCTCACTGGAAGCTAACTTTCTGCGCCATTTTGTTTGCAAAGCGCTTGCTTGTATATGTAATCGAAATTTATTCTGAGGCATGGTTCTTGGATAAATTGTGAAGATGCTTCCTAGAGCTTCCTCGGACTCTCAACACAAGAGTATATAGTTCGGAGAAAATCTTTATCTTGCTTCCCGTGTTGCATTGTCTTGACCATTTGATGAATGAAAAATTAGCTCTTCTTCTTGTTCTTTTTTTCTCCTCTGAGAAAAATTGCAGCTTGACTTAATCGATTTACCCCCTTTCCCCTCTTCGATCTTTTCCACTAGCTGACTACTCGATTCCAAGTTGGTGGAAATCCTCAGTGTTACAATCACTGCTCGACTGTCCTGCATTGCCCAGCTGCAGTATTCAATTTGCTCCCTTTCTTCTGGTATTACCTCGATCTCCTTGGTCGAGTTACATTCTCGTTACTTACCATCTCTTTTTGTTTTGGAAAACATAGAGGAAAGTAGTTTTGGATCTTTATCTACCTGCAGGTTTAGTGGGCAGCACAACAGGTGGTGGCTTTGGGGACAATACAAGAACCTTGAGAAACATGCCTGCTGCTGCTCCTCGATCTGGTGATGCAATCTTTGCGAGCGTTGAGCACGTGGTAAGCAACAAGGGGTCCTGCTATTATAGTAAAAGGGAACTTAAGTTTTGATATAAAATCAGGTTGATCTTGCGAAATTGTCATTTGAGGGAGGATGTCGATTATAAACGTTCCTATTCCAATTTTTGTATGTTTTTCCAAATTATTCTTGCAACTCTTCTTTCCTCCATTTGCTATTTGCAGACTTGCAGTGCCTTACAGGTTGAATTCCGACAACACTTCTCCTAAGATTTTCTGATAACTCAGTGATTGCATCTACATGGTGCAGAATGCTGAGCTCTTCACTTTAACTTACGGAGCGATTGTGCGTCAATTGCTGACAGACCTGGAGGAAGTTGACGAAGTGAACAAACAGCTCGATCAAATGTATGGTTTTGTTGCTTATATTTTTTTGGCAAGCAAATGATGTTTTAGCTTTTCTCAGAACTGTGTTGACTTCATTAAAACTCGGGCAAATTATGTTCTTTTAGAATCATCCTAGATGTCTGATTTTGTGCAGGACATTTGGTCTCATGCTGTTAATAGTGCCTTTTAATGAAATACTTTTGACTTTTAATCATATTGCAGGGGTTACAATATTGGCATCCGATTGATCGATGAATTTTTGGCAAAAGCCAATGTCTCCAGATGTGTTGATTTCAAGGAGACAGCTGAAACAATTGCAAAGGTTCCTAGTTCTTTCCTGCTTCATTATTGTTCTAAGTGGTGTTTCAAGACAAATAGTCTCCATTTGAGGTCAACTTCTCACACACTTATTATATCAGGTCATTATATGCTATTCAGTTTCTTGAACATCGTCATCATGACCATGATAGAAATGCTTCATAGATTCATAGATTACTTAGAAGCATATTAGACACAGAACTGCTGGCTTTGGCCTCATGCTTCATATGATGAATGGTTCCAATTTTGGTTGGATCTCTACTTCTGTACATATAATTTTATTATTTGTAATCGGTAAACATCAATTTGCTACAGGTTGGATTTAAGATGTTTTTAGGGGTCACGGCATCCGTGACGAATTGGGATGCTGATGGGACATGTTGCAGTATAGTTTTGGAGGACAATCCCCTGGTCGACTTTGTGGAGCTGCCCGACACGTGCCAAGGTCTTTACTATTGTAACGTCTTAAGTGGAGTCATCAGAGGTGCCTTGGAGATGGTAAGTCCAGTCCGACATTCTGCTGTAAGTTTCACATCCTAGCCAGAATGTGTTGATGTGTATTTTTTTTTTCTCCCCTTTTTTCAGGTGTCCATGAAGACTGAAATCACATGGACCCGTGACGTCCTTCGAGGGGACGATGCGTATGAGCTGCAGGTGAAGCTTCTGAAGCTAGTCCCAGAAGAGTATCCCTACAAAGATGATGAATGATCTCGGTCTCCATGCTCTCTATCCATATCCGAGATCAAGAATTAATTGTTCAGTGTTTTTGTCTTCCGAAGAATGTTGCGTAGCGTGTAAGCATTGTTTCTTCATGTTGACAGTTTCAAATTGGATATTTGTTATGTTTCAAGTTTCAACAACATAAATCGAATCACGCACTGCATTACGTCGTCGCCATGAAATCTGTCGGGCAAATAAGAGTTCGTATAGTTCAAATGGAAAATCATTGAGAGGGCCAAAGGCTAAAGCGGGGATTTCGCAAATTCGTTGTGACAGCCTGTAAAGTGACCGCACGTGGCCCATGGACAGAGCAATTGTTCGGACCAATCAGTGCAGTGTGAGATAAGCAATAAAAAAAGACGACCAGCGTTGACTCACCTCAACTTGCCGAATATTAAAGTATTTCTACTTCCATTGGCCCATTTGGCAGCAGAAAACGAACCTCAATCAGCACCGGAAAGAAAGCTTTCTCGGCGGAGAGGAGACCATGTCGCAGTCCGGTGGCTGCTGCAAGTGCTGCCTCAGCTTCATCCTCACGGTCGGGCTCACGGTCCTCTTCATGTGGCTCACCCTCCGGGCCGAGAAGCCGTCCTGCTCGATCAAGAACTTCTACCTCCCCGCCCTCAACAGGTCACTCAGCTCTCCCGGCAACGCCACCATCTTCATGGACCTGAGGCTCAAAAACGGCAACAAGGAGAAGGGCGTCTACTACGACCCCATCAACGTCACGGTCCGCTCCTTCAACGACTCGAAGAACTCTCTCTGGCAGGGGATGGTCCCTGGGTTCTACCAGGGGTACCAGAAGAAGGCCACCAAGAAAGTAACCGTGGACACCACCGGGTTGAACTGGACCCATGTGGCCGCGAGGAACGATTCTGCGGTCTTTCGGGTTGATCTGTCTACACGGGTGAGGTTCAAGATCGTGTTTTGGAAGACCAAGAGGCATAAGTTGGCAGTGAGGGC